>NW_006263100.1:0-2500 GCF_000493195.1 Citrus x clementina | reverse complement strand
ATGCGATAAAAATAGCCCTGTTTATGAAACTTCTTATCTGGATGGAAATCAAGAAAATTCGAAATTAGAAATATTTCAATTATTTAAAGAAATATTAAAAAGAGTAATAACGAAAATAAATATAATAAGAGATAAAAAGAGATGCGACTTCCCCCTAAATATTTTATACCTTCCCCTACAAAAAAACTTGTAATACCAACCCCATTCGTAATTCCATCAATTACTCGTCTGTCGAACAAATGAGTTAGTTCCGCTAATCCTCTTATCCCTTCTGTTAAGGATCTTGTGTAAAAAGCATCTATATAAGCACGATTATATGACCAATCATATAGAAAATTGAGTATTTTGTCCCAAAGAATTCTCTTAGGTCCTCTTTTAGCAAAAAAATTAAATATGTTCCAATTGTGTAAAGATGAATAAAAGGGTTTATATAAAAAGTAGGCTAGAAGTATTCCGAAATACGTTATACTGACGGAAAGGGTTGGATTTTTTACACCTTCATACCAATCAACAAAATGAGTTGAATTTTGATGTAACAGATTTATAGACGGAGTTAACAATTTTGATAAAATATCCGACTCGATTACTTCTTGATTCAAAGGAATTCCTATCGCTCCAACAAACAAAGGAAATAGGACTAATACAAGCATAACAAATAATATAGTATTGTCTGATTCGTGAGGATAACAAAAAGTCTTGGCAGCGCCAAAAGGAAAAATAGTAATAAAGGGCATATTTGTTACAGTACTAGCAATTCGATGAGTCTTCTTCGCAAAAAAAGAAGCCCTTTTATTATTATTCATTGTTAATAAAACAACTAAATGAAATTTGTTTTTAATCGGTTTTGGTTCTTCTTTACCCCATAGAGATATTGAATATAAGGAATTTCTTTTTTTGCCACTGTAATTTTGCAAGCAAAAGTTGAAAGGCCCCTCAAAAGTAAGTAAATAAATTCGAAACATATAAAATGCGGTTAATCCAGCTGTGAAAAAAGCTATTGTTGCGAAAATCGGCGAATACAACCAAGTATCATTAAGAATTTCATCCTTGGACCAAAAACAGGCGAGAGGTGGAATACCACAAAGAGAAAGAGTACCTACTAAAAAAGCGGTTTTTGTAATCGGCACATGCTTTCTTAACCCACCCATAAGAACCATATTCTGGCTTTTATCTGGAAAATATCCAACAATAGCTTCCATTGAATGAATAATTGATCCGGATCCTAAAAACAACAAGGCTTTGGAATAGGCATGAGTAATCAAATGAAATAAAGCGGCTCGATAAGACCCCATACCTAGAGCTAACATCATATAACCCAATTGAGACATTGTAGAATAAGCTAAACCTCTCTTAATATCTTGTTGAGCAAGAGCTAAAGTAGCTCCTAAAAATACTGTTATTATCCCTATCAAAGATATTAGATTCATTGCGTATGGTATGACTATGAAAAGTGGAAGAAGCCGAGCTACAAGAAAAATTCCCGCCGCTACCATAGTAGCAGCATGGATAAGAGCCGAAATAGGAGTAGGCCCTTCCATGGCATCGGGTAACCATACATGAAGGGGGAATTGCGCGGATTTAGCAACCGGGCCGGCAAATAATAGAAATGCACACAAAGTAACAAATAAAAGGTTAACCTCATTATTATAAATCAAGTTTTTCAATATTTCGAACAAATCCCGAAATTCGAAACTGCCTGTTAGCCAATAAAGACCTAAGATCCCTAATAATAATCCAAAATCCCCTACACGATTAGTTACAAATGCTTTTTGACAGGCGCCTGCCGCAATAGGTCGTGTGAACCAAAACCCGATTAATAGATAAGAGCACATTCCAACCAATTCCCAAAAAATATAAATTTGTATGAAATTCGAACTTGTAACTAATCCTAACATTGAAGCATTGAAAAAACTCATATAAGCAAAAAATCTCAAATATCCTTGATCATGAGACATATAATTGTCACTATAAATAAGAACCAGAATTCCAACTGTAGTGATTAATATTGACATAATAGAAGTAAGTGGATCAATAAAGTATCCGAACTCGAAAGACAAATCACTAGTGATGGTCCAACTCCTTAGGGATTGATAGATCGAAGTTCTATCTATTTGCTCAATAGATAGATCGATCGAAAAAATCATAACTATACTTAACAATAAAATACTAATAAAAGCCCACATACGGCGAAGATTTTTTGTTGCGGTCGGAAAAAATAGAAGTCCCACCCCTATTAACATAGGGACTGGAAGTGGAACTAAAGGTATGATCCAGGAATATTGATATGTATGTTCCATAAAATCAATAAAGTAATAATAATTGTTTTTTATTCTTAATTCAGTGTTTCTGATTCACCGGTTCTTATCTCTTTTAAATTTAAAAGGGATTAATAAAAAAATTAAGGTTAAGGTATTAAAATGAAAAACTTAAATAAAATTCGCTTTATCTATTCATAGTTATTTTGAATCTTTCCCACCAACTTCAAAAAAATGAAAAGTCT
>NW_006263101.1:3123-4349 GCF_000493195.1 Citrus x clementina | reverse complement strand
CACATTTTTGGGCGCGGCTGTGCCAGTGGCCTATTATTGGCACACGAGGGCCGCCCGCAAAGTCTTGGGCCATTCCGAGTCCTGCGGACGAACTTCGCCCACGCCCCCCACCAAGGCTATAGCCCACCCGTTTTTTGGCCATTTTTCCGCTAGCGCGTCTTGAAACCCCGACCTTCGGGGGCTAATTTTTGGGCGCGGCTGTGATCGTGGCTTATTTTTGGCACACGAGGGCCGCCCGCAAAGTCTGGGGCCATTTCGAGTCCGGCGGACGAACTTCGCCCACGCCCCCCACCAAGGCTATAGCCCACCCGTTTTTTGGCCATTTTTCCGCTAGCGCGTCTTGAAACCCCGACCTTCGGGGGCTAATTTTTGGGCGCGGCTGTGATCGTGGCTTATTTTTCGCACACGAGGGCCGCCCGCAAAGTCTGGGGCCATTTCGAGTCCGGCGGACGAACTTCGCCCACGCCCCCCACGAAGGCTATAGGCCACCCGTTTTTTGGCCATTTTTCCGCTGGGGGGTCTTGGCAGCCCGACCTTCGGGGGCTAATTTTTGGGCGCGGCTGTGCCTGTGGCCTTTTTTTGGCACACGAGGGCCGCCCGCAAAGTCTGGGGCCATTTCGAGTCCGGCGGACGAACTTCGCCCACGCCCCCCACCAAGGCTATAACCCACCCTTTTTTTGGCCATTTTTCCGCTGGGGGGTCTTAGTACCCCGACCTTCGGGGGCAAATTTTTGGGCGCGACTGTGCCCGTGGCCTAGTTTTGGCACACGGAGGCCGCCCGCAAGGTCTGGGGCCATCCCGAGTCCGGCGGACGAACTTCGCCCGCGCCCCCCACCAAGGCTATAGCCCACCCGTTTTTCGGCCATTTTTCCGCTGGGGGGTCTTGGCACCCCGACATTCGGGGGCTAATTTTTGGGCGCGACTGTGCCCGTGGCCTATTTTTGGCACACGAGGGCCGCCCGCAAAGTCTGGGGCCATTCCGAGTCCTGCGGACGAACTTCGCCCACGCCCCCCACCAAGGCTATAACCCACCCGTTTTTTGGCCATTTTTCCGCTAGCGCGTCTTGAAACCCCGACCTTCGGGGGCTAATTTTTGGGCGCGGCTGTGCCCATGGCCTATTTTTGGCACACGAGGGCCGCCCGCAAAGTCTGGGGCCATTTCGAGTCCGGCGGACGAACTTCGCCCACGCCCCCCCAACAAGGCTATAGTACCACCGGTTTTTTGG
>NW_006263101.1:0-3002 GCF_000493195.1 Citrus x clementina | reverse complement strand
GTCCTGCGGACGAATTTCGGCCCACGCCCCCCACCAAGGCTATAGCCCACCCGTTTTTTGGCCATTTTTCCGCTGGGGGGTCTTGGCACCCCGACCTTCGGGGGCTAATTTTTGGGCGCGGCTGTGCCCGTGGCCTATTTTTGGCACACGAGGGCCGCCCGCAAAGTCTGGGGCCATTTCGAGCCCGGCGGACGAACTTCGCCCACGCCCCCCACCAAGGCTATAGCCCACCCGTTTTTTGGCAACTTTTCCGCTGGGGGGTCTTGGCACCCCGACCTTTGGGGGCTAATTTTTGGGCGCGGCTGTGCCCGTGGCCTATTTTTGGCACACGAGAGCCGCCCGCAAAGTCTGGGGCCATTCCGAGTCCTGCGGACGAACTTCGCCCACGCCCCCCACCAAGGCTATAGCCCACCCGTTTTTTGGCCATTTTTCCGCTGGGGGGTCTTGGCACCCCGACCTTCGGGGGCTAATTTTGGGCGCGGCTGTGCCCGTGGCCTATTTTTGGCACACGAGGGCCTCCCGCAAAGTCTGGGGCCATTCCGAGTCCTGCGGACGAACTTCGCCCACGCCCCCCACCAAGGCTATAGCCCACCCGTTTTTTGGCCATTTTTCCGCTGGGGGTCTTGGCACCCCGATCTTCGGGGGCTGATTTTTGGGCGCGGCGGTGTCCGTGGCCTATTTTTGGCAGACGAGGGCCGCCCGCAAAGTCTGGGGCCATTCCGAGCCCTGCGGACGATCTTCGCCCACGCCCCCCACCAAGGCTATAGCCCACCCGTTTTTTGGCAACTTTTCCGCTCGGGGGTCTTGGCACCCCGACCTTCGGGGGCTAATTTTTGGGCGCGGCTGTGCCCGTGGCCTATTTTTGGCACACGAGGGCCGCCCGCAAAGTCTGGGGCCATTTCGAGTCCGGCGGACGAACTTCGCCCACGCCCCCCACCAAGGCTATAGCCCACCCGTTTTTTGGCCATTTTTCCGCTGGGGGGTCTTGGCACCCCGACCTTCGGGGGCTAAGTTTTGGGCACGGCTGTGCCCGTGGCCTATTTCTGGCACACGAGGGCCGCCCGCAAAGTCTGGGGCCATTTCGAGTCCGGCGGACGAACTTCGCCCACGCCCCCCACCAAGGCTATAGCCCACCCGTTTTTTGGCCATTTTTCCGCTGGGGGGTCTTGGCACCCCGACCTTCGGGGGCTAAGTTTTGGGCGCGGCTGTGCCCGTGGCCTATTTTTGGCACACGAGGGCCGCCCGCAAAGTCTGGGGCCATTTCGAGTCCGGCGGACGAACATCGCACACGCCCCCCACCAAGGCTATAGCCCACCTGTTTTTTGGCCATTTGTCCGCTGGGGGGTCTTGGCACCCCGACCTTCGGGGGCTAATTTTTGGGCGCGCCTGTGTCCGTGGCCTATTTTTGGCACACGAGGGCCCCCCACAAAGTCTGGGGCCATTCCGAGTCCGGCGGACGAACTTTGCCCACGCCCCCCACCAAGGCTATAGCCCACCCGTTTTTTGGCCATTTTTCCGCTGGGGGGTCTTGGCACCCCGACCTTCGGGGGCTAATTTTTTGGCGCGGCTGTGCCCGTGGCCTATTTTTGGCAGACGAGGGCCGCCCGCAAAGTCTGGGGCCATTCCGAGTCCTGCGGACGAACTTCGCCCACGCCCCCCAACAAGTCTATAGCCCACCCGTTGTTTGGCCATTTTTCCGCTGGGGGGTCTTGGCACCCCGACCTTCGGGGGCTAATTTTTGGGCGTGGCTGTGCCCGTGGCCTATTTTTGGCACACGAGGGCCGCCCGCAAAGTCTGGGGCCATTCCGAGTCCTGCGGACGAACATCGCCCACGCCCCCCACCTTGGCTATAGCCCACCCGTTTTTTGGCCATTTTTCCGCAGGGGGGTCTTGGCACCCCGACCTTCGGGGGCTAATTTTTGGGCGCGGCTGTGCCCATGGCCTATTTTTGGCACACGAGGGCCGCCCGCAAAGTCTGGGGCCATTCCGAGTCCTGCGGATGAACTTCGCCCACGCCCCCCACCAAGGCTATAGCCCACCCGTTTTTGGGCCATTTTTCCGCTGGGGGGTGTTGGCAACCCGACCTTCGGGGGCTAATTTTTGGGCGCGGCTGTGCCCGTGGCCTATTTTTGGCACACGAGGGCCGCCTGCAAAGTCTGGGGCCATTTCGAGTCCGGCGGACGAACTTCGCCCACGCCCCCCACCAAGGTTATAGCCCACCCGTTTTTTGGCCATTTTTCCGCTGGGGGGTCTTGGCACCCCGACCTTCGGGGGCTAATTTTTGGGTACGGCTGTGCCCGTGGCCTATTTTTGTCACACGAGGGCCGTCCGCAAAGTCTGGGGCAATTCCTAGTCCTGCGGACGAACTTCGCCCACGCCCCCCACCAAGGCTATAGCCCACCCGTTTTTTGGCCATTTTTCCACTGGGGGGTCTTGGCACCCCGACCTTCGGGGGCTAATTTTTGGGCGCGGTTGCGCCCGCGGCCTATTTTTGGCACACGGAGGCGGCTCGCAAAGTCTCGTGCCATTCCGAGTCCGGCGGACGAAGTTGGCCAGCCCCACCCCCCAAGGCTATAGCGCACCCGTTTTTGTGGGCTTTTTCCGCTGGACGAAATTGCGCCCCGGCCTTCGGGCGGTTCTTTTTGGGCACGGCTGTTCCCGCAGCCTATTTTTGGCATACGGAGGCGCCTCGGAAAGTCTCGCGCCATTCCGAGACCAGCGGACGAAGTTGGCCAGCCCCACCCCCCAAGGCTATAGCCCACCCGTTTTTGTGGGCTTTTTCCGCAGGACGAACTTGGCGCCCCGGCCTTCGGGCGGTTATTTTTCGGCGCGGGTGTGCCCACGGCCACTTTTTGGCACACGGAGGCGCCTTGTAAAGTCTCACGCCATTCCGAGTCCGGCGGACGATGATGGCAAGCCCCACCCCCCAAGGCTATAGTCCACCCGTTTTTGTGGCCTTTTTCCGCTGCACGAAATTGGCGCCCCGGCCTTCGGGCGGTTCT
>NW_006263102.1:3365-4397 GCF_000493195.1 Citrus x clementina | reverse complement strand
AACGGGTGGGCTATAGCCTTGGTGGGGGGCGCGGGCGAAGTTCGTCCGCCGGACTCGGAATGGGGCGAGACTTTGCGAGGGGCCTCGGGGTGCCAAAAATAAGCCGCGGGCAAAGCCGCGTCCAAATATAAGCGCCCGAAGGTCGTGGTGCCAAAACCCCCCAGCGGAAAAATGGCCAAAAAACGGGTGGGCTATAGCCTTGGTGGGGGGCGCGGGCGAAGTTCGTCCGCCGGACTCGGAATGGGGCGAGACTTTGCGAGGGGCCTCAGGGTGCCCGCGGGAAGTCGCGGGCATAGCCGCGTCCAAAAATAAGCGCCCGAAGGTCGTGGTGCCAAAACCCCCCAGCGGAAAAATGGCCAAAAAACGGGTGGGCTATACCCTTGGTGGGGGGCGCGGGCGAAGTTCGTCCGCCGGACTCGGAATGGGGCGAGACTTTGCGAGGGGCCTCGGGGTGCCCGCGGGAAGTCGCGGGCACAGCCGCGTCCAGAAATAAGCGCCCGAAGGTCGTGGTGCCAAAACCCCCCAGCGGAAAAATGGCCAAAAAACGGGTGGGCTATAGCCTTGGTGGGGGGCGCGGGCGAAGTTCGTCCGCTGGACTCGGAATGGGGCAAGACTTTGCGAGGGGCCTCGGGGTGCCAAAAATAAGCCGCGGGCAAAGCCGCGCCCAAAAATAACCGCCCAAAGGTCGTGGTGCCAAAACCCCCCAGCGGAAAAATGGCCAAAAAACGGGTGGGCTATAGCCTTGGTGGGGGGCGCGGGCGAAGTTCGTCCGCCGGACTCGGAATGGGACGAGACTTTCCGAGGGGCCTCGGGGCACCAACAATAAGCCGCGTGCAAAGCCGCGCCCAAAAATAGCGCCCGATGTCGTGGTGCCAAACCCCCCAGCGGAAAATGGCCAAAACGGGTGGGCTATAGCCTTGGTTGGGGGGCGCGGGCGAAGTTCGTCCGCCGGACTCGGAATGGGGCGAGACTTTGCGCGGGGCCTCGGGGCGCCAAAAATAAGCCGCGGGCAAAGCCGCGCCCAAAAATAAG
>NW_006263102.1:0-3206 GCF_000493195.1 Citrus x clementina | reverse complement strand
CATAGCCGCGTCCAAAATAAGCGCCCGAAGGTCGTGGTGCCAAAACCCCCCAGCGGAAAAATGGCCAAAAAACGGGTGGGCTATAGCCTTGGTGGGGGGCACGGGCGAAGTTCGTTTGCCGGACGTGGAATGGGGCGGGACTTTGCGAGGGGCCTCGGGGTGCCCGCGGGAAGTCGCAGGCACAGCCGCGTCCAGAAAAAAGCGCCCGAAGGTCGTGGTGCCAAAACCCCCCAGCGGAAAAATGGCCAAAAAACGGGTGGGCTATAGCCTTGGTGGGGGGCGCGGGCGAAGTTCGTCCGCTGGACGTGGAATGGGGCGAGACTTTCCGAGGGGCCTCGGGGTGCCCGCGGGAAGTCGCGGGCACAGCCGCGTCCAGAAATAAGCGCCCGAAGGTCGTGGTGCCAAAACCCCCCAGCGGAAAAATGGCCAAAAAACGGGTGGGCTATAGCCTTGGTGGGGGGCACGGGCGAAGTTCGTCCGCCGGACTCGGAATGGGGCGAGACTTTGCGAGGGGCCTCGGGGTGCCCGCAGGAAGTCGCGGGCACAGCCGCGTCCAGAAATAAGCGCCGGAAGGTCGTGGTGCCAAAACCCCCCAGCGGAAAAATGGCCAAAAAACAGGTGGGCTATAGCCTTGGTGGGAGGCGCGGGCGAAGTTCGTCCGCCGGACTCGGAATGGGGCGAGACTTTGCGAGGGGCCTCGGGGTGCCCGCGGGAAGTCGCGGGCACAGCCGCGTCCAGAAATAAGCGCCCGAAGGTCGTGGTGCCAAAACCGCCCAGCGGAAAAATGGCCAAAAAACGGGTGGGCTATAGCCTTGGTGGGGGGCGCGGGCGAAGTTCGTCCGCCGGACTCGGAATGGGACGAGACTTTGCGAGGGGCCTCAGGGCACCAAAAATAAGCCACGGGCAAAGCCGCGCCCAAAAATAAGCGCCCGAAGGTCGTGGTGCCAAAACCCCCCAGCGGAAAAATGGCCAAAAAACGGGTGGGCTATAGCATTGGTGGGGGGTGCGGGCGAAGTTCGTCCGCCGGACTCGGAATGGGGCGAGACTTTGCGAGGGGCTTCGGGGTGCCAAAAATAAGCCGCGGGCAAAGCCGCGCCCAAAGGTCGTGGTGCCAAAACCCCCCAGCGGAAAAATGGCCAAAAAACGGGTGGGCTACAGCCTTGGTGGGGGGCGCGGGCGAAGTTCGTCCGCCGGACTCGGAATGGGGCGAGACTTTGCGAGGGGCCTCGGGGTGCCAAAAATAAGCCGCGGGCAAAGCCGCGCCCAAAAATAAGCGCCCGAAGGTCGTGGTGCCAAAACCCCCCAGCGGAAAAATGGCCAAAAAACGGGTGGGCTATAGCCTTGGTGGGGGGCACGGGCGAAGTTCGTTTGCCGGACTTGGAATGGGGCGGGACTTTGCGAGGGGCCTCGGGGTGCCCGCGGGAAGTCGCGGGCACAGCCGCGTCCAGAAATAAGCGCCCGAAGGTCGTGGTGCCAAAACCCCCCAGCGGAAAAATGGCCAAAAAACGGGTGGGCTATAGCCTTGGTGGGGGGCGCGGGCGAAGTTCGTCCGCCGGACTCGGAATGGGGCGAGACTTTGCGAGGGGCCTCGGGGTGCCCGCGGGAAGTCGCGGGCACTGCCGCGTCCAGAAATAAGCGCCCGAAAGTCGTGGTGCCAAAACCCCCCAGCGGAAAAATGGCCAAAAAACGGGTGGGCTATAGCCTTGGTGGGGGGCGCGGGCGAAGTTCGTCCGCCGGACTCGGAATGGGACGAGACTTTGCGAGGGGCCTCAGGGCACCAAAAATAAGCCACGGGCAAAGCCGCGCCCAAAAATAAGCACCCGAAGGTCGTGGTGCCAAAACCCCCCAGCGGAAAAATGGCCAAAAAACGGGTGGGCTATAGCATTGGTGGGGGGCGCGGGCGAAGTTCGTCCGCCGGACTCGGAATGGGGCGAGACTTTGCGAGGGGCCTCGGGGTGCCAAAAATAAGCCGCGGGCAAAGCCGCGTCCAAATATAAGCGCCCGAAGGTCGTGTGCCAAAACCCCCCAGCGGAAAAATGCCAAAAAATGGGTGGGCTATAGCTTGGTGGGGGGCGCGGGCGAAGTTCGTCCGCCGGACTCGGAATGGGGCGAGACTTTGCGAGGGGCCTCGGGGTGCCCGCGGGAAGTCGCGGGCACAGCCGCGTCCAGAAATAAGCGCCCGAAGGTCGTGGTGCGAAAACCCCCCAGCGGAAAAATGGCAAAAAAACGGGTGGGCTATAGCCTTGGTGGGGGGCGCGGGCGAAGTTCGTCCGCTGGACTCGGAATGGGGCAAGACTTTGCGAGGGGCCTCGGGGTGCCAAAAATAAGCCTCGGGCAAAGCCGCGCCCAAAAATAAGCACCCAAAGGTCGTGGTGCCAAAACCCCCCAGCGGAAAAATGGCCAAAAAACGGGTGGGCTATAGCCTTGGTGGGGGGCGCGGGCGAAGTTCGTCCGCCGGACTCGGAATGGGGCGAGACTTTGCGAGGGGCCTCGGGGTGCACGCGGGAAGTCGCGGGCACAGCCGCGTCCAAAAATAAGCGCCCGAAGGTCGTGGTGCCAAAACCCCCCAGCGGAAAAATGGCCAAAAAACGGGTGGGCTATAGCCTTGGAGGGGGGCGCGGGCGAAGTTCGTCCGCCGGACTCGGAATGGGGCGAGACTTTGCGAGGGGCCTCGGGGTGCCAAAAATAAGCCGCGGGCAAAGCCGCGCCCAAAAATAAGTGCCCGAAGGTCGTGGTGCCAAAACCCCCCAGCGGAAAAATGGCCAAAAAACGGGTGGGCTATAGCCTTGGTGGTGGGCGCGGGCAAAGTTCGTCCGCCGGACTCGGAATGGGGCGAGACTTTGCGAGGGGCCTCGGGGTGCCCGCGGGAAGTCGCGGGCACAGCCGCGTCCAAAAACAAGCGCCCGAAGGTCGTGGTGCCAAAACCCCCCAGCGGAAAAATGGCCAAAAAACGGGTGGGCTATAGCCTTGGTGGGGGGCGCGGGCGAAGTTCGTCCGCCGGATTCGGAATGGGACGAGACTTTGCGAGGGGCCTCGGGGCACCAACAATAAGCCGCGGGCAAAGCCGCTCCCAAAAATAAGCGCCCGAAGGTCGTGGTGCCAAAACCCCCCAGCGGAAAAATGGCCAAAAAACGGGTGGGCTATAGCCTTGGTGGGGGGCGCGGGCGAAGTTCGTCCGCCGGACTCGGAATGGGGCGAGACTTTGC
>NW_006263103.1:0-4246 GCF_000493195.1 Citrus x clementina | reverse complement strand
TGGAAGTTTTCTCGTTGCTGGTCATATGTATAGAACGAATTTCGGGATTGGGCACAGTATAATAGATCTTTTAGAAGCACATATTCCTCCGGGAGGACGCTTGGGGCGCGGGCATAAGGGTCTTTATGACACAATCAATAATTCGCTTCATTTTCAATTAGGCCTTGCTCTAGCCTCTTTAGGGGTTATTACTTCCTTGGTAGCTCAACACATGTACTCTTTACCTGCTTATGCATTCATAGCGCAAGATTTTACTACTCAAGCTGCGTTATATACTCATCACCAATACATCGCGGGATTCATCATGACAGGAGCTTTTGCTCACGGAGCTATCTTTTTTATTAGAGATTACAATCCGGAACAGAATGAGGATAATGTATTGGCAAGAATGTTAGACCATAAGGAAGCTATTATATCCCATTTAAGTTGGGCCAGCTTGTTTCTGGGGTTCCATACTTTGGGACTTTATGTTCATAATGATGTCATGCTTGCTTTTGGTACTCCGGAGAAACAAATCTTGATCGAACCGATATTTGCCCAATGGATACAATCTGCTCATGGTAAAACTTCATATGGATTCGATGTACTTTTATCTTCAACGGATGGCCCTGCATTCAATGCGGGTCGAAGCATATGGTTGCCTGGCTGGTTAAGTGCTGTTAATGAGAATAGTAATTCTCTATTCTTAACAATAGGCCCTGGAGACTTTTTGGTTCATCATGCTATTGCTCTAGGTTTACATACAACTACATTGATCTTGGTAAAGGGGGCTTTAGATGCACGGGGTTCTAAGTTAATGCCAGATAAAAAGGATTTCGGTTATAGTTTTCCTTGCGACGGTCCGGGACGAGGCGGTACTTGTGATATTTCGGCTTGGGACGCATTTTATTTGGCAGTTTTCTGGATGTTAAATACCATTGGGTGGGTTACTTTTTATTGGCATTGGAAACACATCACGTTATGGCAGGGTAACGTTTCACAGTTTAATGAATCTTCCACTTATTTGATGGGATGGTTAAGAGATTATCTATGGTTAAACTCTTCCCAACTTATCAATGGGTATAACCCGTTTGGTATGAATAGTTTATCAGTCTGGGCGTGGATGTTCTTATTTGGACATCTTGTTTGGGCTACTGGATTTATGTTTTTAATTTCCTGGCGCGGGTATTGGCAAGAATTGATTGAAACTTTAGCGTGGGCTCACGAACGCACACCCTTAGCTAATTTGATTCGATGGAGAGATAAACCAGTGGCCCTTTCCATTGTGCAAGCACGATTGGTTGGATTAGCCCACTTCTCTGTAGGTTATATATTCACTTATGCGGCTTTCTTGATTGCCTCTACATCGGGCAAATTTGGTTAATTCTTTCTGTCTTGTATCCGCGCGATAATATCATTTCTTTCGGTAGAGAAGGGGTATGCCTTCTTATATTTCTTCTTATATTTCTACAGCTATATTTCTACATCTAGGATCCGACTTGTATCATTGATAATAATAGGGACGGAACCGCTATGGCAAGGCAAAGTTTGATTCAGAGGGAAAAGAAAAGGCACAAATTGGAACAAAAATATCATTTGATTCGTCGATCCTCAAAAAAAGAAATAAACAAAGCTCCATCGTTGAGCGATAAATGGAAAATTCATGGAAAGTTACAATCCTCACCGCGTAATAGTGCACCTACCCGTCTTCATCGACGTTGTTTTTTGACCGGAAGGCCGAGAGCTAACTATCGAGACTTTGGACTATCCGGACACATACTTCGTGAAATGGTTCATGCGTGTTTGTTGCCGGGGGCAACAAGATCAAGTTGGTAAGGATTAAAATATCCTTCATTTTTATTTTTTCGATTGATTTCTATGATCTATCATCATAGAGGCGGCCCCTTTACCATTCTGTACAAATAGGCTATTCTATTTGTACGGGTATGGAAAAGGGGCGCATTCAATCCTTGTTTGTTTCTTAGTTCTTCCCAGTCCTTCTCTTCATCGCGGGGTAGAGCAGTTTGGTAGCTCGCAAGGCTCATAACCTTGAGGTCACGGGTTCAAATCCCGTCTCCGCAACATTTTTTATTTTTTGACAAAAAAATGAGGTTTGATTCTGTTAACTATTAATTAATTAATAATTAATTAAATTAATTAATTAAATTAATTAGCACTTTTCTCTTTTTTTATTTCTTGGGGTGGAAAGATAGAACCGCTATACTATCACGGTCAACTATAAGAAGTCGTTTATCCTATTAACTACATTACTTTACCTTGGCGGATAGCGGGAATCGAACCCGCGTCTTCTCCTTGGCAAAGAGAAATTTTACCATTCGACTATATCCGCATTTTTTCCTTGAAATGGCTGGAAAATCTTTATCCAGAGTTAGGCCAGATACTCTCTTCAGGGTAATTCCATCAAATTCCACTACCAAACCAATTTAAATGAAAGCCAAGTACATATTGCAATTTTCAATATTAATGAATATTAATTAATATTCATTATTGAATAGTTTTCAATATTTTATTTCTATTAATTATTATATTACTATTTATTTCTAATATATAGATATTTTTCTATTAATAATATATATTTCTATTAATTATTAGATAATTATATTATCTTTATCAGAATTCTATTAAATAGATTCTAATTATCTAATTTCGATTATTATTATTTTTTAATCTTATTTTTTTTATAATAATATAATTTTTCGTTCTATCTAATAATAGAATTTTAAATAATATAATTTTATTGTTTATTTTTCATTCTAGTTCCAGAAGTTTGACCCCTCCCACGAATTTTTGTGTTTTTTTTTTATTTGCATTTTGGAGACTTATAGTGAATTTTAATGTGTCTCACAACCCGAAAAATTCGTGGGAGGGGCATTTCATTGTTGGATTGGGAACGAATAGATTTAAGAAATGAGAGAGTTAAGGATACCCACCAGAAAGACTAATCCAATCCACAATGATGTACCAGAAAATACGACATTTTTGTTACTCGACCAACCATCCGGAGAAGCAAATACAACGGGTACACTAATCAGTAAGATTGATGAAGTAGCAATTAATGCAAAAACAGCCAATTGGAAAGCAATAGTCATGTTTCTCATCCTCCAAGCTACCAACAAAAAAGAACTATACCATTTGATCCCTCTATCAGCCAAAAAATTGGAATAGAATGCATCCTAGGGGGATTTTACCATGAATCCATTGATTCTATATGACGTATTTCCAACCCTTTACCACTTTGATTCGGACATGGGTCGAGAGTACTTTTTTTTACTTAAAAAATGGGAGTGCTGGATCATACATCGATCTATTTTCTATGTATATACAGATAGATTGACCTATAACCTATAAGAGTCACGCCTAATATCTTTCTATACATAGTAATGGTATCAACTAACTCATATAGCCATGTTCTATTCAGTAAAAGTAAAATAGAAATTGTCTTTCGGAGAGGTGGCCGAGTGGTTGATAGCTCCGGTCTTGAAAACCGGTATAGTTCGAAACAAAGAACTATCGAGGGTTCGAATCCCTCTCTCTCCTTGTGCTCGGTGAATCGCTTTTTTTCTTTATTGGGTTTGCCTGGCTTTTTCGTCTCATAAAAGGGAATGGCTCGGCTAGGGAGGATAGCCGAGCCAGAAAAAAAAATATATATATAAAATAGATTAGATATAACTGAGTTGAAAAGAAAGGAAAAAGGAATACTTTTTTTTTAAGTATAACCCGCTTCCCTCAATATGCAGGGTGCAATCAAACCAATTTCTATTTTATTTTAAGCATACGCCTTGGATCCCCTGTCTCAGTTAAGAGGAGTCATCGAAAGAACAGGTTCAAAATCACGATCAATTCCTTTTTCAAACCCTGCTGCAGCTGCACGAGCTCTTCCCGCGTGCCATAAGTGACCTACGAAGAAGAAGAAGCCTAGAACAAAATGAGAAGTAGCTAACCAAGTTCTCGGAGAGACATAATTAACTGCATTGATCTCGGTAGCTACTCCACCTACAGAGTTTAAAGAACCTAAAGGAGCATGAGTCATATATTCCGCAGAACGTCGTTCTTGCCAAGGTTGTATGTCCTTTTTCAACCTACTCAAGTCTAAACCGTTGGGACCCCTTAGAGGTTCTAACCATGGAGCACGCAGATCCCAAAAACGCATAGTTTCTCCCCCAAAAATGACTTCTCCAGTAGGGGAACGCATTAGAGATTTACCTAAACCAGTAGGCCCTTGAGCGGATCCCACATAGCCCCAAGA
>NW_006263104.1:1395-4357 GCF_000493195.1 Citrus x clementina | reverse complement strand
CTGCTAGGGGCCTCGGGGTACCAAAAATAAGCCGCGGGCAAAGCCGCGCCCAAAAATAAGCGCCCGAAGGTCGTGGTGCAAAAACCCCCCATCGGAAAAATGGCCAAAAAACGGGTGGGCTATAGCCTTGGTGGGGGGCGCGGGCGAAGTTCGTCCGCCGGACTCGGAATGCGGCGAGACTTTGCGAGGGGCCTCGGGGTGCCAAAAATAAGCCGCCGGCAAAGCCACGCCCAAAAATAAGCACCCGAAGGTCGTGGTGCCAAAACCCCCCAACGGAAAAATGGCCAAAAAACGGGTGGGCTATAGCCTTGGTGGGGGGCGCGGGCGAAGTTCGTCCGCCGGACTCGGAATGCGGCGAGACTTTGCGAGGGTCCTCGCGGTGCCAAAAATAAGCCGCGGGCAAAGCCGCGCCCAAAAATAAGCGCCCGAAGGTCGTGGTGCCAAAACCCCCCAACGGAAAAATGGCCAAAAAACGGGTGGGCTATAGCCTTGGTGGGGGGCGCGGGCGAAGTTCGTCCGCCGGACTCAGAATGCGGCGAGACTTTGCGAGGGACCTCGCGGTGCAAAAATAAGCCGCGGGCAAAGCCGCGCCCAAAAATAAGCGCCCGAAGGTCGTGGTGCCAAAACCCCCCAGCGGAAAAATGGCCAAAAAACGGGTGGGCTATAGCCTTGGTGGGGGGCGCGGGCGAAGTTGGTCCGCCGGACTCGGAATGCGGCGAGACTTTGCGAGGGGCCTCGCGGTTCCAAAAATAAGCCGCGGGCAAAGCCGCCCCCAAAAATAAGTGCCCGAAGGTCGTGGTGCCAAAACCCCCCAGCGGAAAAATGGCCAAAAAACGGGTGGGCTATAGCCTTGGTGGGGGGCGGGGGCGAAGTTCGTCCGCCGGACTCGGAATGCGGCGAGCCTTTGCGAGGAGCCTCACGGTGCCAAAAATAACCCACGGCCAAAGCCGCGCCCAAAGGTCGTGGTGCCAAAACCCCGCTGCCGAAAAATGCGCAAAAAACGGGTGGGCTATAGCGTTGGTGGGGGGCGCGGGCGAAGTTCGTCCGCCGGACTCGGAATGCGGCGAGACTTTGCGAGGGGCCTAGCGGTGCCAAAAATAAGCCACGGGCAAAGCCGCGCCCAAAAATAAGCGCCCGAAGGTCGTGGTGCCAAAACCCCCCAGCGGAAAAATGGCCAAAAAACGGGTGGGCTATAGCCTTGGTGGGGGGCGCGGGCGAAGTTCGTCCGCCGGACTCGGAATGCGGCGAGACTTTGCGAGGGGCCTCGCGGTGCAAAAATAAACCGCGGGCAAAGCCGCGCCCAAAAATAAGCGCCCGAAGGTCGTGGTGCCAAAACCCCCCAGCGGAAAAATGGCCAAAAAACGGGTGGGTTATAGCCTTGGTGGGGGGCGCGGGCGAAGTTCGTCCGCCGGACTCGGAATGCGGCGAGACTTTGCGAGGGGCCTCGCGGTTCCAAAAATAAGCCGCGGGCAAAGCCGCGCCCAAAAATAAGTGCTCGAAGGTCGTGGTGCCAAAACCCCCCAGCGGAAAAATGGCCAAAAAACGGGTGGGCTATAGCCTTGGTGGGGGGCGGGGGCGAAGTTCGTCCGCCGGACTCGGAATGCAGCGAACCTTTGCGAGGAGCCTCACGGTGCCAAAAATAAGCCACGGCCAAAGCCGCGCCCGAAGGTCGTGGTGCCAAAACCCCCCAGCGGAAAAATGGCCAAAAAACGGGTGGGCTATAGCGTTGGTGGGGGGCGCGGGCGAAGTTTGTCCGCCGGACTCGGAATGCGGCGAGACTTTGCGAGGGGCCTAGCGGTGCCAAAAATAAGCCACGGGCAAAGCCGCGCCCAAAAATAAGCGCCCGAAGGTCGTGGTGCCAAAACCCCCCAGCGGAAAAATGGCCAAAAAACGGGTGGGCTATAGCCTTGGTGGGGGGCGCGGGCGAAGTTCGTCCGTCGGACTCGGAATGCGGCGAGACTTTGCGAGGGGCCTCGGGGTGCCAAAAATAAGCCGCGGGCAAAGCCGCGCCCAAAAATAAGCGCCCGATGGTCGTGGTGCCAAAACCCCCCAGCGGAAAAATGGCCAAAAACGGGTGGGCTATAGCCTTGGTGGGGGGCGCGGGCGAAGTTCGTCCGCCGGACTCGGAATGCGGCGAGACTTTGCGAGGGGCCTCGGGGTGCCAAAAATAAGCCGCGGGCAAAGCCGCGCCCAAAAATAAGCGCCCGAAGGTCGTGGTGCCAAAACCCCCCAGCGGAAAAATGGCCAAAAAACGGGTGGGCTATAGCCTTGGTGGCGGGCGCGGGCGAAGTTCGTCCGCCGGACTCGGAATGCGGCGAGACTTTGCGAGGGGCCTCGCGGTTCCAAAAATAAGCCGCGGGCAAAGCCGCCCCCAAAAATAAGTGCCCGAAGGTCGTGGTGCCAAAACCCCCCAGCGGAAAAATGGCCAAAAAACGGGTGGGCTATAGCCTTGGTGGGGGGCGGGGGCGAAGTTCGTCCGCCGGACTCGGAATGCGGCGAGCCTTTGCGAGGAGCCTCACGGTTCCAAAAATAAGCCACGGCCAAAGCCGCGCCCGAAGGTCGTGGTGCCAAAACCCCCCAGCGGAAAAATGGCCAAAAAACGGGTGGGCTATAGCGTTGGTGGGGGGCGCGGGCGAAGTTCGTCCGCCGGACTCGGAATGCGGCGAGACTTTGCGAGGGGCCTAGCGGTGCCAAAAATAAGCCGTGGGCAAAGCCGCGCCCAAAAATAAGCGCCCGAAGGTCCTGGTGCCAAAACCCCCCAACGGAAAAATGGCCAAAAAACGGGTGGGCTATAGCCTTGGTGGGGGGCGCGGGCGAAGTTCGTCCGCCGGACTCGGAATGCGGCGAGACTTTGCGAGGGGCCTCGCGGTGCAAAAATAAACCGCGGGCAAAGCCGCGCCCAAAAATAAGCGCCCGAAGGTCGTGGTGCCAAAACCCCCCAGCGGAAAAATGGCCAAAAAAC
>NW_006263104.1:0-1287 GCF_000493195.1 Citrus x clementina | reverse complement strand
AAAGCCGCGCCCCAAAATAAGCGCCCGAAGGTCGTGGTGCCAAAAACCCCCCAGCGAAAAAATGGCCAAAAAACGGGTGGGCTATAGCCTTGGTGGGGGGCGCGGGCGAAGTTCGTCCGCCGGACTCGGAATGCGGCGAGACTTTGCGAGGGGCCTCGGGGTGCCAAAAATAAGCCGCGGGCAAAGCCGCGCCCAAAAATAAGCGCCCGATGGTCGTGGTGCCAAAACCCCCCAGCGGAAAAATGGCCAAAAAACGGGTGGGCTATAGCCTTGGTGGGGGGCGCGGGCGAAGTTCGTCCGCCGGACTCGGAATGCGGCGAGACTTTGCGAGGGGCCTCGGGGTGCCAAAAATAAGCCGCGGGCAAAGCCGCGCCCAAAAATAAGGGCCCGAAGGTCGTGGTGCCAAAACCCCCCAGCGGAAAAATGGCCAAAAAACGGGTGGGCTATAGCCTTGGTGGGGGGCGCGGGCGAAGTTCGCCCGCCGGACTCGGAATGCGGCGAGACTTTGCGAGGGGCCTCGGGGTGCCAAAAATAAGCCGCGCCCAAAAATAAGCGCCCGACGGTCGTGGTGCCAAGACCCCCCAGCGGAAAAATGGCCAAAAAACGGGTGGGCTATAGCCTTGGTGGGGGGCGCGGGCGAAGTTCGCCCGCCGGACTCGGAATGCGGCGAGACTTTGCGAGGGGCCTCGGGGTGCCAAAAATAAGCCGCGCCCAAAAATAAGCGCCCGAAGGTCGTGGTGCCAAAACCCCCCAGCGGAAAAATGGCCAAAAAACGGGTGGGCTATAGCCTTGGTGGGGGGCGCGGGCGAAGTTCGTCCGCCGGACTCGGAATGCGGCGAGACTTTGCGAGGGGCCTCGGGGTGCCAAAAATAAGCCGCGCCCAAAAATAAGCGCCCGACGGTCGGGGTGCCAAAACCCCCCAGCGGAAAAATGGCCAAAAAACGGGTGGGCTATAGCCTTGGTGGGGGGCGCGGGCGAAGTTCGTCCGCCGGACTCGGAATGCGGCGAGACTTTGCGAGGGGCCTCGGGGTGCCAAAAATAAGCCGCGCCCAAAAATAAGCGCCCGACGGTCGGGGTGCCAAAACCCCCCAGCGGAAAAATGGCCAAAAAACGGGTGGGCTATAGCCTTGGTGGGGGGCGCGGGCGAAGTTCGTCCGCCGGACTTGGAATGCGGCGAGACTTTGCGAGGGGCCTCGCGGTGCCAAAAATAAGCCGCGCCCAAAAACACGCCCCAAAATATCGGGGTGACAAATCTGCTGCGAAAAACACTGGCCAAAAAAATGGCGG
>NW_006263105.1:21956-23351 GCF_000493195.1 Citrus x clementina | reverse complement strand
ATTCCGAGTCCGGCGGACGAAATTCGCCCGCGCCCCCCACCAAGGCTATAGCCCACGACCCGTTTTTTGGTCATTTTTCCGCTGGGGGGTTTTGGCCCCACGACCTTCGGGCGCTTATTTTCGGGCGCGGCTTATTTTTGGCACCCCGAGGCCCCTCGCAATGTCTCGCCCCATTCCGAGTCCGGCGGACGAACTTCGCCCGCGCCCCCCACCAAGGCTATAGCCCACGACCCGTTTTTTGGCCATTTTTCCGCTGGGGGGTTTTGGCCCCACGACCTTCGGGCGCTTATTTTCGGGCGCGGCTTATTTTTGGCACCCCGAGGCCCCTCGCAAAGTCTCGCCCCATTCCGAGTCCGGCGGACGAACTTCGCCCGCGCCCCCCACCAAGGCTATAGCCCACGACCCGTTTTTTGGCCATTTTTCCGCTGGGGGGTTTTGGCACCACGACCTTCGGGCGCTTATTTTTGGGCGCGGCTTTGCCCGCGGCTTATTTTTGGCACCCCGAGGCCCCTCGCAAAGTCTCGCCCCATTCCGAGTCCGGCGGACGAACTTCGCCCGCGCCCCCCACCAAGGCTATAGCCCACCCGTTTTTTGCCCATTTTTCCGCAGGGGGGTTTTGGCACCACGACCTTCGGGAGATTATTTTTGGGCGTGGCTTTGCCCGTGGCTTATTTTTGGCACCCCAAGGCCCCTCGCAAAGTCTCGTCCCATTCCGAGTCCGGCGGACGAACTTCGCCCGCGCCCCCCACCAAGGCTATAGCCCACCCGTTTTTAGCCCATTTTTCCGCTGGGGGGTTTTGGCACCACGACCTTCGGGCGCTTATTTTTGGGCGCGGCTTTGCCCGCGGCTTATTTTTGGCACCCTGAGGCCCATCGCAAAGTCTCGCCCCATTCCGAGTCCGGCGGACGAACTTCGCCCGCACCCCCCACCAAGGCTATAGCCCACGACCCGTTTTTTGGCCATTTTTCCGCTGGGGGGTTTTAGCACCACGACCTTCGGGCGCGGCTTTGCCCGCGGCTTATTTTTGGCACCCCGAGGCCCCTCGCAAAGTCTCGCCCCATTCCGAGTCCGGCGGACGAACTTCGCCCGCGCCCCCCACCAAGGCTATAGCCCACGACCCGTTTTTTGGCCATTTTTCCGCTGGGGGGTTTTGGCACCACGACCTTCGGGCGCCTATTTTTGGGCGCGGCTTTCCCCACGGCTTATTTTTGGCACCCCGAGGCCCCTCGCAAAGTCTCGCCCCATTTCGAGTCCGGTGGACGAACTTCGCCCGCGCCCGCCACCAAGGCTATAGCCTACCCGTTTTTTGGCCATTTTTCCGCTGGGGGCTTTTGGCACCACGACCTTCGGGCGCTTATTTTTGGGCGGCGGCTTTGTCCGCGGCTTTTTTTTGG
>NW_006263105.1:18216-21774 GCF_000493195.1 Citrus x clementina | reverse complement strand
ACCCCGAGGCCCCTCGCAAAGTCTCGTCCCATTCCGAGTCCGGCGGACGAACTTCGCCCGCGCCCCCCACCAAGGCTATAGCCCACCCGTTTTTAGCCCATTTTTCCGCTGGGGGGTTTTGGCACCACGACCTTCGGGCGCTTATTTTTGGGCGCGGCTTTGCCCGCGGCTTATTTTTGGCACCCTGAGGCCCATCGCAAAGTCTCGCCCCATTCCGAGTCCGGCGGACGAACTTCGCCCGCACCCCCCACCAAGGCTATAGCCCACGACCCGTTTTTTGGCCATTTTTCCGCTGGGGGGTTTTGGCACCACGACCTTCGGGCGCGGCTTTGCCCGCGGCTTATTTTTGGCACCCCGAGGCCCCTCGCAAAGTCTCGCCCCATTCCGAGTCCGGCGGACGAACTTCGCCCGCGCCCCCCACCAAGGCTATAGCCCACGACCCGTTTTTTGGCCATTTTTCCGCTGGGGGATTTTGGCACCACGACCTTCGGGCGCTTATTTTTGGGCGCGGCTTTGCCCGCGGCTTATTTTTGGCACCGCGAGGCCCCTCGTAAAGTCTCGCCCCATTCAGAGTCCGGCGGACGAACTTCGCCCGCGCCCCCCACCAAGGCTATAGCCCACGACCCGTTTTTTGGCCATTTTTCCGCTGGGGGGTTTTGGCACCACGACCTTCGGGCGCCTATTTTTGGGCGCGGCTTTCCCCACGGCTTATTTTTGGCACCCCGAGGCCCCTCGCAAAGTCTCGCCCCATTTCGAGTCCGGCGGACGAACTTCGCCCGCGCCCGCCACCAAGGCTATAGCCTACCCGTTTTTTGGCCATTTTTCCGCTGGGGGCTTTTGGCACCACGACCTTCGGGCGCTTATTTTTGGGCGCGGCTTTGTCCGTGGCTTATTTTTGGCACCCCGAGGCGCCTCACAAAGTCTCGTCCCATTCCGAGTCCGGCGGACGAACTTCGCCCGCGCCCCCCACCAAGGCAATAGCCCACCCGTTTTTTGGCCATTTTTCCGCTGGTGGGTTTTGGCACCACGAACTTCGGGCGCTTATTTTTGGGCGCGGCTTTGCCCGCGGCTTATTTTTGGCACCCCGAGGCCCCTCGCAAAGTCTCGCCCCATTCCGAGTCCGGCGGACGAACTTCGCCCGCGCCCCCCACCAAGGCTATAGCCCACGACCCGTTTTTTGGCCATTTTTCCCCTGGGGGGTTTTGGCACCACGACCTTTGGGCGCGGCTTTGCCCGCGGCTTATTTTTGGCACCCTGAGGCCCCTCGCAAAGTCTCGCCCCATTCCGAGTCCGGCGGACGAACTTCGCCCGCGGCCCCCAACAAGGCTATAGCTCACCCGTTTTTTGGCCATTTTTCCGCTGGGGGGTTTTGGCACCACGACCTTCGGGCGCTTATTTTTGGGCGTGGCTTTGCCCGCGGCTTATTTTTGGCACCGCGAGGCCCCTCGCAAAGTCTCGCCCCATTCCGAGTCCGGCGGACGAACTTCGCCCGCGCCCCCCACCAAGGCTATAGCCCACGACCCGTTTTTTGGCCATTTTTCCGCTGGGGGGTTTTGTCACCACGACCTTCGGGCGCTTATTTTTGGGCGCGGCTTTCCCCGTGGCTTATTTTTGGCACCCCGAGGCCCCTCGCAAAGTCTTGCCCCATTCCGAGTCCGGCGGACGAACTTCGCCCGCGCCCCCCACCAAGGCTATAGCCCACCCATTTTTTGGCCATTTTTCCGCTGGGGTGTTTTGGCACCACGACCTTCGGGCGCTTATTTTTGGGCGCGGCTTATTTTTGGCACCCCGAGGCCCCTCGCAAAGTCTCGCCCCATTCCGAGTCCGGCGGACGAACTTCGCCCGCGCCCCCCACCAAGGCTATAGCCCACGACCCGTTTTTTGGCCATTTTTCCGCTGGGGGGTTTTGGCACCACGACCTTCGGGCGCTTATTTTTGGGCGCGGCTTTCCCCGCGGCTTATTTTTGGCACCCCAAGGCCCCTCGCAAGGCCTCGCCCTATTCCGAGCCCGGCGGACGAACTTCGCCCGCGCCCCCCACCAAGGCTATAGCCCACGACCCGTTTTTTGGCCATTTTTCCGCTGGGGGGTTTTGGCCCCACGACCTTCGGGCGCTTATTTTCGGGCGCGGCTTATTTTTTGCACCCCGAGGCCCCTCGCAAAGTCTCGCCCCATTTCGAGTCCGGCGGACGAACTTCGCCCGCGCCCCCCACCAAGGCTATAGCCCACGACCCGTTTTTTGGCCATTTTTCCGCTGGGGGGTTTTGGCACCACGACCTTCGGGCGCTTATTTTTGGGCGCGGCTTTGCCCGCGGCTTATTTTTGGCACCCCGAGGCCCCTCGCAACGTCTCGCCCCATTCCGAGTCCGGCGGACGAACTTCGCCCGCGCCCCCCACCAAGGCTATAGCCCACCCGTTTTTTGCCCATTTTTCCGCTGGGGGGTTTTGGCACCACGACCTTCGGGCGCTGATTTTTGGGCGCGGCTTTGCCCGCGGCTTATTTTTGGCACCCCGAGGCTCCTCGCAAAGTCTCGCCCCATTCCGAGTCCGGCAGACGAACTTCGCCCGCGCCCCCCACCAAGGCTGTAGCCCACCCGTTTTTTGGCCATTTTTCCGCTGTGGGGTTTTGGCACCACGACCTTCGGGCGCTTATTTTTGGGCGCGGCTGTGCCCGCGGCTTATTTTTGGCACCCCGAGGCCCGACGTAAAGTCTCGCCCCATTCCGAGTCCGGCGGACGAACTTCGCCCGCGCCCCCCACCAAGGCTATAGCCCACGACCAGTTTTTTGGCCATTTTTCCGCTGGGGGGTTTTGGCACCACGACCTTCGGGCGCTTATTTTTGGGCGCGGCTTTGCCCGCGGCTTATTTTTGGCACCGCGAGGCCCCTCGCAAAGTCTCACCCCATTCCGAGTCCGGCGGACGAACTTCGCCCGCGCCCCCCACCAAGGCTGTAGCCCACCCGTTTTTTGGCCATTTTTCCGCTGGGGGGTTTTGGCACCACGACCTTCGGGCGCTTATTTTTGGGTGCGGCTCTGCCCGCGGCTTATTTTTGGCACCCCGAGGCCCCTCACAAAGTCACGCCATATTCCGAGTCCGGCGGACGAACTTCGCCCGCGCCCCCCACCAAGGCAATAGCCCACGACCCGTTTTTTGGCCATTTTTCCGCTGGGGGGTTTTGGCACCACGACCTTTGGGCGCGGCTTTGCCCGCGGCTTATTTTTGGCACCCTGAGGCCCCTCGCAAAGTCTCGCCCCATTCCGAGTCCGGCGGACGAACTTCGCCCGCGCCCCCCACCAAGGCTATAGCTCACCCGTTTTTTGGCCATTTTTCCGCTGGGGGGTTTTGGCACCACGACCTTCGGGCGCTTATTTTTGGGAGCGGCTTTGCCCGCGGCTTATTTTTGGCACCGCGAGGCCCCTCGCAAAGTCTCGCCCCATTCCGAGTCCGGCGGACGAACTTCGCCCGCGCCCCCCACCAAGGCTATAGCCCACCCGTTTTTTGGCCATTTTTCCGCTGGGGGGTTTTGGTACCACGACCTTTGGGCGCTTGTTTTTGGCCGC
>NW_006263105.1:17700-18116 GCF_000493195.1 Citrus x clementina | reverse complement strand
CTTATTTTTGGCACCCCGAGGCCCCTCGCATAGTCTCGCCCCATTACGAGTCCTGCGGACGAAGTTCGTCCGCGCCCCCCACCAAGGCTATAGCCCACGACCCGTTTTTTGGCCATTTTTCCGCTGGGGGGTTTTGGCACCACGACCTTCGGGCGCTTATTTTTGGGCGCGGCTTTGCCCGCGGCTTATTTTTGGCACGCCGAGGCCCCTCGCAAAGTCTCGCCCCATTCCGAGTCCGGCGGACGAACTTCGCCCGCGCCCCCCACCAAGGCTATAGCCCACCCGTTTTTTTCCCATTTTTCCGCTGGGGGGTTTTGGCACCACGACCTTCGGGCGCTTATTTTTGGGCGCGGCTTTGCCCGCGGTTTATTTTTGGTACCCCTAGGCCCCTCGCAAAGTCTCGCCCCATTCCGAGT
>NW_006263105.1:6486-17600 GCF_000493195.1 Citrus x clementina | reverse complement strand
CGCCCACGACCCGTTTTTTGACCATTTTTCCGCTAGGGGTTTTGACACCACGACCTTGGGCGGATTTTTTTTGGCGCGGCTTTGCCCGTGGGTTATTTTTGGCACCCCGAGGCCCCTCGCAAAGTCTCGCGCCATTCCGACTCCGGCGGACGAACTTCGCCCGCGCCCCCCACCAAGGCTATAGCCCACGACCCATTTTTTGGCCATTTTTCCGCTGGGGGGTTTTGGCACCACGATCTTCGGGCGCTTATTTTTGGGCGCGGCTTTGCCCGCGGCTTATTTTTGGCACCCTGAGGCCCCTCGCAAAGTCTCGCCCCATTCCGAGTCCGGCGGACGAACTTCGCCCGCGCCCCCCACCAAGGCTATAGCCCTCCCGTTTTTTGGCCATTTTTCCGCTGGGGGGTTTTGGCACCATGACCTTCGGGCGCGGCTTTGCCCGCGGCTTATTTTTGGCACCCCGAGGCCCCTCGCAAAGTCTCGCTCCATTCCGAGTCCGGCGGACTAACTTCGCCCGCGCCCCCCACCAAGGCTATAGCCCACCCGTTTTTTGGCCATTTTTCCGCTGGGGGGTTTTGGCACCACGACCTCCGGGCGCTTCTTTTTGGGCGCGGCTTTGCCCGCGGCTTATTTTTCGCACCCCGAGGCCCCTCGCAAAGTCTCGCCCCATTCCGAGTCCGGCGGACGAACTTCGCCCGCGCCCCCCACCAAGGCTGTAGCCCACCCGTTTTTTGGCCATTTTTCCGCTGGGGGGTTTTGGCACCACGACCTTCGGGCGCTTATTTTTGGCGCGGCCTTGCCCGCGGCTTATTTTTGGCACCCCGAGGCCCCTCGCAAAGTCCCGCCCCATTCCGAGTCCGGCGGACGAACTTCGCCCGCGCCCCCTACCAAGGCTATAGCCCACGACCCGTTTTTTGGCCATTTTTCCGCTGGGGGGTTTTGGCACCACGACCTTCGGGAGCTTATTTTTGGGCGCGGCTTTGCCCGCGGCTTATTTTTGGCACGCCGAGGCCCCTCGCAAAGTCTCGTCCCATTCCGAGTCCGGCGGACGAACTTCGCCCGCGCCCCCCACCAAGGCTATAGCCCACCCGTTTTTTTCCCATTTTTCCGCTGGGGGGTTTTGGCACCACGACCTTCGGGCGCTTATTTTTGGGCGCGGCTTTGCCCGCGGCTTATTTTTGGTACCCCGAGGCCCCTCGCAAAGTCTCGCCCCATTCCGAGTCCGGCGGACGAACTTCGCCCGCGCCCCCACCTAGGCTATCGCCCACGACCCGTTTTTTGGCCATTTTTCCGCTGGGGGGTTTTGGCACCACGACCTTCGGCGCTTATTTTTTGGCGCGGCTTTGCCCGTGGCTTATTTTTGGCACCCCGAGGCCCCTCGCAAAGTCTCGCCCCATTCCGACTCCGGCGGACGAACTTCGCCCGCGCCCCCCACCAAGGCTATAGCCCACGACCCATTTTTTGGCCATTTTTCCGCTGGGGGGTTTTGGCACCACGACCTTCGGGCGCTTATTTTTGGGCGCGGCTTTGCCCGCGGCTTATTTTTGGCACCCTGAGGCCCCTCGCAAAGTCTCGCCCCATTCCGAGTCCGGCGGACGAACTTCGCCCGCGCCCCCCACCAAGGCTATAGCCCTCCCGTTTTTTGGCCATTTTTCCGCTGGGGGGTTTTGGCACCATGACCTTCGGGCGCGGCTTTGCCCGCGGCTTATTTTTGGCACCCCGAGGCCCCTCGCAAAGTCTCGCTCCATTCCGAGTCCGGCGGACTAACTTCGCCCGCGCCCCCCACCAAGGCTATAGCCCACCCGTTTTTTGGCCATTTTTCCGCTGGGGGGTTTTGGCACCACGACCTTCGGGCGCTTCTTTTTGGGCGCGGCTTTGCCCGCGGCTTATTTTTCGCACCCCGAGGCCCCTCCCAAAGTCTCGCCCCATTCCGAGTCCGGCGGACGAACTTCGCCCGCGCCCCCCACCAAGGCTGTAGCCCACCCGTTTTTTGGGCATTTTTCCGCCGGGGGGTTTTGGCACCACGACCTTCTGGCGCTTATTTTTGGGCGCGGCCTTGCCCGCGGCTTATTTTTGGCACCCCGAGGCCCCTCGCAAAGTCCCGCCCCATTCCGAGTCCGGCGGACGAACTTCGCCCTCGCCCCCCACCAAGGCAGTAGCCCACGACCCGTTTTTTGGCCATTTTTCCGCTGGGGGGTTTTGGCACCACGACCTTCGGGCGCTTATTTTTCGGCGCGGCTTTGCCCGCGGCTTATTTTTGGCACCATGAGGCCCCTCGCAAAGTCTCGACCCATTCCGAGTCCGGCGGACGAACTTCGCCCGCGCCCCCCACCAAGGCTATAGACCACCCGTTTTTTGGCCATTTTTCCGCTGGGGGGTTTTGGCAACACGGCCTTCGGGCGCTTATTTTTGGGCACGGCTTTGCCCGTGGCTTATTTTTGGCACCCCGAGGCCCCTCGCAAAGACTCGCCCCATTCCGAGTCCGGCGGACGAACTTCGCCCGCGCCCCCCACCAAGGCTATAGCCCACCCGTTTTTTGCCCATTTTTCCGCTGGGGGGTTTTGGCACCACGACCTTCGGGCGCGGCTTTGCCCGCGGCTTATTTTTGGTACCCCGAGGCCCCTCGCAAAGTCTCGCCCCATTCCGAGTCCGGCGGAAGAACTTCGCCCGCGCCCCCACCTAGGCTATAGCCCACGACCCGTTTTTTGGCCATTGTTCCGCTGGGGGGTTTTGGCACCACGACCTTCGGCGCTTATTTTTGGGCGCGGCTTTGCCCGCGGCTTATATTTGGCACCCCGAGGCCCCTCGCAAAGTCTCGCCCCATTCCGAGTCCGGCGGACGAACTTCGCCCGCGCCTCCCACCAAGGCTATAGCCCACCCGTTTTTTGGCCATTTTTCCGCTGGGGGGTTTTGGCACCACGACCTTCGGGCGCTTATTTTTGGGCGCGGCTTTTCCCGCGGCTTATTTTTGGCACCCTAAGGCCCCTCGCAAAGTCTCGCCCCATTCCGAGTCCGGCGGACGAACTTCGCCCGCGCCCCCTACCAAGGCTATAGCCCACGACCCGTTTTTTGGCCATTTTTCTGCTGGGGGGTTTTGGACCACGACCTTGGGGCGCTTATTTTTTGGCGCGGCTTTGCCCGCGGCTTAATTTTTGTACCCCGAGGCCCCACGCAAAGTCTCGCCCCATTCTGAGTCCGGCGGACGAACTTCGCCCGCGCCCCCCACCAAGGCTATAGCCCACCCGTTTTTTGGCCATTTTTCCGCTGGGGGGTTTTGGCACCACGACCTTCGGGCGCTTCTTTTTGGCCGCGGCTTTGCCCGCGGCTTATTTTTTGCACCCCGAGGCCCCTCGCAATGTCTCGCCCCATTCCGAGTCCGGCGGACGAACTTCGCCCGCGCCGCCCACCAAGGCTGTAGCCCACCCGTTTTTTGGCCATTTTTCCGCTGGGGGGTTGTGGCACCACGACCTTCGGGCGATTATTTTTGGCGCGGCTTTGCCCGCGGCTTATTGTTCGCACCCCGAGGCCCCTCGCAAAGTCCCGCCCCATTCCGAGTCCGGCGGACGAACTTCGCCCGCGCCCCCCACCAAGGCTATAGCCCACGACCCGTTTTTTGGCCATTTTTCCGCTGGGGGGTTTTGGCACCAAGACCTTCGGGCGCTTATTTTTGGGCACGGCTTTGCCCGCGGCTTATCTTTGGCACCCTGAGGCCCCTCGCAAAGTCTCGCCCCATTCCGAGTCCGGCGGACGAACTTCGCCCACACCCCCCACCAAGGCTATAGCCCACCCGTTTTTTGGCCATTTTTCCGCTGGGGGGTTTTGGCACCATGACCTTCGGGCGCGGCTTTGCCCGCGGCTTATTTTTGGCACCCCGAGGCCCCTCGCAAAGTCTCGCCCCATTCCGAGTCCGGCGGACGAACTTGGCCCGCGCCCCCCACCAAGGCTATAGCCCACCCGTTTTTTGGCCATTTTTCCGCTGGGGGGTTTTGGCACCACGACCTTCGGGCGCTTCTTTTTGGGCGTGGCTTTGCCCGCGGCTTAGTTTTGGCACCCCGAGGCCCCTCGCAAAGTCTCGCCCCATTCCGAGTCCGGCGGACGAACTTCGCCCGCGCCCCCCACGAAGGCTATAGCCCACGACCCGTTTTTTGGCCATTTTTCCGCTGGGGGGTTTTGGCACCACGACCTTCGGGCGCTTATTTTTGGGCGCGGCTTTGCCCGCGGCTTATTTTTGGCACCCCGAGGCCCCTCACAAAGTCTCGCCCCATTCCGAGTCCGGCGGACGAACTTCGCCCGTGTCCCCCACCAAGACTATAGCCCACCCGTTTTTTGGCCATTTTTCCGCTGGGGGGTTTTGGCACCACGACCTTCAGGCACTTATTTTTGGGCGCGGCTTTGCCCGCGGCTTATTTTTGGCACCCCAAGGCCCCTCGCAAAGTCTCGCCCCATTCCGAGTCCGGCGGACGAACTTCGCCCGCGTCCCCCACCAAGGCTATATGTCACGGCCCGGATTGTTCCCACGCTATGCCGTGCGGCCTTAGGCGCCAAATTCGCACTCTATTGGCCCTAAGTCAGCCTTACACCCAAATCTGTTGCTGGATTTGAGAAGCGGAAAAAGGAATCACTCTAACTCACAAAGTATGGGAGGAAAGAACTTATATTGCTCGATAGAATGCTTACAAAGCTATGTGTGCTGGAATTGTATATTGCTTTTTGATTGATTTGGCCAAATGAGGCCTTCTCCTATTTATAGGGTACAAAGAAGTATCTAGAGAGTCTCTAGAGTTACATAAACACATTAATTACAATGGAAATATCTACATGCTCTACACAAGTCTCCATGGCTCTAGAATTCTCCATGGGCCAGGCCATGTGGAAGCTTGGGCCATGACATTCTCCCCCACCTATTCCGGAGACGTCCTCGTCAACTCGCTGTGGAAGGCTTTGATCTTGTCTTGGAACTGCCACAAATCATATGCGGGCTCCCAACTTGTTTCGCTCTCGGGTAGTCCCTTCCATTTGACAAAGTACTCTTGGCATGGTGGAAAACTCTTCTTCCGAACCACACGGTCAGCCAAAATGGCCTCCACTTCTTTGTTATAGACCCTTGTGTTGCCCAGTGGAGGGCGCTTGGATTCTCCCCTTTTCGGATCTTCCGTATCCCCATGGAATGGCTTCAAGGAACTCACGTGGAAGACCGGATGGAGTTTTCGCCAAGAGGGTAACTCTAACTTGTACGACACATTGCCGACCCTCTTGATGATGGGAAATGGCCCCTCGTATTTCCGGATGAGGCCCTTGTGCAGCGAACGTGTGGACTTGTGCTGGGCTGGAACGATCTTGACTAGCGCCATGTCCCCCACGTTGAACTCCAAGTGTCTACGCTTGCTATCTGCCCATTTCTTCATCCGCTTGGTTGCTTTGTCGAGGTGCGCCCGTGCTATGTCTGTTTGCTCATGCCATGACTTAGCCACTTTATATGCTGCAGGACACCTCCCGGTATAGCTCGTGATGAGCGTGTGTGGTGTAAGCGGCTGCTGTCCCATGATCACCTCAAAAGGGCTCCTCGATGTAGCCTCACTCCACTGCAAGTTGTAGGAAAATTGGGCCACGTCCAGCAACTTTGCCCAGTCATGCTGGTTGGCGCTCACAAAATGCCGTAAGTACAGCTCCAACAAGGCATTCACCCTCTCCGTTTGCCCATCGGTTTGCGGATGAAAGCTCATAGAAAAGTGCAGCACCGACCCCATAAGCTTGAACAACTCAGTCCAAAACCTCCCCGTAAACCGGCTGTCGCGGTCGCTAATGATGGATTTCAGAAGTCCCCAATACTTCACCACGTGCCTAAAGAAAAACTTGGCTGTGTCCTCCGCTGTGCACTCCTTCGGGGCAGGAATGAAAGTGGCATATTTCGAGAATCTGTCCACCACCACAACAATAGTCGCAAACCCCTCCGATTTTGGAAGACAAGTGATGAAATCCATCGATATACTCTCCCACGGTCGATCCGGAGTGGGCAGTGGCTCAAGCAACCCCGCGGGACATTGTTGCTCTGTTTTGTCCTGTTGGCACACTAAGCACGTCCGCACGAACTGCTCCACTTCATCCCGCATCTGAGGCCAATAGTATGCCGACTCAAGCAATGCCCGTGTCCGCCTTTGTCCCGGGTGTCCAGCCCACTTCGTATCATGACACTCCTTGATCAAGTTCCGCCGCAAGTTTCCCCACTTCGGAACATAGACACGCCGTCCCTTGGTGTATAAAAGGCCATCTTCGACCCAAAACCTCTTCGATTTCCCTTGTTGTACGAGAGAAACCAGCTGCTTGGCCAAGGGATCATGCTCCGTCCCCTCCTTGATGAGTGTAAGAAGCTCTCCTTGTATCCGACTCATGGCAGCAAGCTCGACCTTCCGACTCAAGGCGTCCGCTACCAAATTAGCCTTTCCGGGCTTATACTCCAGCACGTAGTCGAATTCGGCCAAGAAATCTTGCCATCTCGCTTGCTTCGGACTAAGCTTCTTTTGGCTTTGGAAGTAACTAGTGGCCATGTTGTCCGTCTTCACCACGAACTTGGACCCAAGCAAGTAGTGCCTCCATGTGCGCAAGCAGTGCACTACTGCCGTCATCTCCTTCTCTTGTACCGTGTACCGCCGCTCCGTATCGTTGAGCTTTCGGCTCTCAAAGGCTATTGGATGTTCGGCCTGCATCAACACACCTCCAATAGCAAAATCGGAAGCATCAGTGTGTACCTCAAATGGTAAGTCATGGTTTGGCAGCACAAGTACCGGCTCTTCCATCACGGCCTTCTTGAGGGCATCGAAGGCTTGCTGGCTCCTTTCCGTCCATTCCCACTTGGTAGTCTTTTTGAGCAAATCAGTGAGTGGTGCGGCAATGAACCTCCGATAATAGTTGGCAAGTCCTAAGAAAGAGCGCAACTCAGTCACCTTTGTGGGCGGCTCCCATTCGGCAATGGCTCGGACCTTGGCCTTGTCCATGAGCAGCGTCCCATCTCTGATTTTATGGCCAAGAAAATCCACCTCCAGTTTTGCGAACGAACACTTCTCCCTCTTCACATACAGCTCATTTTCCCGCAACACCCCGAACACGACCCGCAAGTGCTCAGCATGTTCCGCCAAGGTGTTGCTATAGACCACGATGTCATCAAGATACACCACTACAAACTGATCAAGGTATGGCTGGAATATGCGGTTCATGAGCGTGCAAAATGTGGCTGGAGCATTGGTGAGGCCGAAAGGCATTACCTTGAACTCGTACGCTCCATACCTCGTCACACAAGCGGTCTTCGGCTCATCTCCCTCCGCAATCCGTACTTGGTAATATCCCGATCTAAGGTCCAGCTTGGAGAAATATTTGGCCCGTCCAAGTTGATCGAACAAGTCCGCAATCAGTGGGATGGGGTATTTGTTCTTCACGGTCACCTTGTTAAGAGCCCGGTAGTCGATACATAGTCGAAGTGAGCCATCATGCTTCCGCTGGAACAGCACCGGTGCTCCGTATGGTGCTTTCGAGGGCTGGATGTATCCTGCGTCCAGCAGCTCCTTAATTTGCCTCCGCAACTCCTCTAGCTCCGGTGGAGACATGCGGTAAGGTGCTCGTACAGGCGGTTTGGCACCCGGCTCCAGCTCAATCTTGTGGTCTACTTCCCTTCGTGGCGGCAACCACTTTGGCAACTCGGGTGGCATTACGTCCTCATACGCCTCAAGGACTTGGCCTACCGCCTCCGGTATGGGCTCCATGGCCATAGTGTCCTTCCCGTCACCAACCTCATGAATGGTGGCGAGAAATGTGTCCTCATGCCGCTTGCAACCTTTGCTGATTTGCATGGCGGAAAGTTGGCCTGGTGGTGTGACCTTACTCGCGGTCGGGACCAAGCATGGGGCTCCCTCTAGGATACACATTGAGTTGTACCTCGGAAGTGGCACCGCATTGAACTGTCGCAAAAATTCCATGCCCAAAACAAGTGTAAAATCATCCAAAGGTACAATCGAGAAATTGGCCTTACCTCGCCAAGGGCCTAGGTGTAGCTCCACATCTCGCGCTACCCCGCTAAGTGGTTTGGCCTCCGAATTCACCGTCTTGAGCCAGCCATCTGATTTCTCAACCTTGAGTCCAAGGCGCTTGGCTTCATCTACCTTGATGAAGTTGTGGGACGCTCCCGTGTCAATCAAGGCTTGGGCTCGCTTTCCATTGATCATAGCCTCAACGTGCATGAGTGACTTGTCCTGCACCTTGGCTGGAATGGGCTTGGCATTTAGTGCATTGAAAAGTTGGAGACAACCCATGTTGGCGGCATCCGCTGGTGGTGTCTCCGGTTGCTTCTCCCCGGTCTCGCTAAACATGGCGTTGAAAGCCTTCTTCTTTGGGCAGTCCCGCACCCAATGGTCCCCATCGCAAAGGAAGCAATTGTGTTTCCGCTTAGCCTCCTTCTTGCCATCCTTTGAACCATCCTTCTGGCCCTCCTTCTTTTGTGGCTTATCCTTGCCATCATGGTGCGGCTTATCTCCCTTCGCTCCCCCACCTTTGCCATGTTGCGGCTTATCATCCTTCTTTGGCTTGGAAGACTCACCCTTCCGGAATTCCACAAGCGTGTCAGCCTCGGTGAGGGCTGTAGAGATGTCATTCACTTGGCGCCGCTGCAACTCCCGTTGTGCCCACGGCTGGAGTCCCTCCATGAAGTTGAACAGCAAATCATCTGTGTTCATGTTGTCGATTTGAAGCATGAGCTTCGAGAATTCATCGACATACTTTGAGATAGGCCCCGTGTGCTTCAGCTCCCGCATCTTCTTGCGAGCCTCATATGCCACATTCCCTAGAAAGAATTGCCTCTTGAGCTCGCACTTCAGCAAGTCCCATGTGTTGATGATGCACGTCCCGCGCACAATCTCTGCATGCTTCCGCTGCCACCAAGCGGTCGCGTGATCCTCAAGGTACCCGGTCGCAATGTTCACCTTCTCTTGCTCACCTTGGATGTTGGTGGCCTCGAAGTACCTCTCCATGGACCACAAGAAGTTCTCGATCTCCTGGGCATCCCGCTTGCCCCCGTACCTCCTTGGTCTCGGAACCTCGACCCTCATTGGAAGTGCGGCATTGGTGTTGAGCACCCCGCTGGCCACCGCCTTCTTGCAAAGCGCCCAATCCATCTTAGTCTCTTCAAGGCCCGTGTGAAGCTCCTCCACTTGAGCCCTGAGCGCCTCAATAGAGTTCAGAACCACCGCTTGGAACTCCTCAAGGCTTTGGCGTTGCGCCACCACATCTTGGCTTAGATCGCCCATCCGCTCACCAAGATCATCCACCTCCTCCATCTTTTGCTCAAAGATCTCGAGGCGTTCTTTAATCTCGGCGACAGCAATCTCCCCACGGACAATCCGATTCTCCATGGCGTTGAGCAAGTCCACTGACTTCTCCTTGCTGTTTTTCCCCTTCTTCGCATTGGGGTTAGGCTCCCTTCCCCTTTGGTCATCATGAGTGCTCTCTGACATCCTTCCTTTCGAACAACGCAACTACCCACGAGTGTAGACGGCTCTGATACCAACTGTCACGGCCCGGATTGTTCCCACGCTATGCCGTGCGGCCTTAGGCGCCAAATTCGCACTCTATTGGCCCTAAGTCAGCCTTACACCCAAATCTGTTGCTGGATTTGAGAAGCGGAAAAAGGAATCACTCTAACTCACAAAGTATGGGAGGAAAGAACTTATATTGCTCGATAGAATGCTTACAAAGCTATGTGTGCTGGAATTGTATATTGCTTTTTGATTGATTTGGCCAAATGAGGCCTTCTCCTATTTATAGGGTACAAAGAAGTATCTAGAGAGTCTCTAGAGTTACATAAACACATTAATTACAATGGAAATATCTACATGCTCTACACAAGTCTCCATGGCTCTAGAATTCTCCATGGGCCAGGCCATGTGGAAGCTTGGGCCATGACATATAGCCCACCCGTTTTTTGGCCATTTTTCCGCGGGGGGGTTTTGGCACCACGACCTTCGGGCGCTTATTTTTGGGCGCGGCTTTGCCCGCAGCTTATTTTTGGCACCCCGAGGCCCCTCGCAAAGTCGGGGTCCCAAGACCCCCAGCGGAAAAATGGCCAAAAAACGGTGGGCTATAGCCTTGGTGGGGTGCGTGGGCGAAGTTCGTCCGCGGGACTCGGAATGGCACCAGACTTGGCGGGCGGCCTCCGTGTGCCAAAAATAGGCCACGGGCACAGCCGCGCCCAAAAAACAGCCCCCGAAGTTCGGGGTCCCAAGACCCCCCAGCGGAAAAAAGGCCCTAAAAACGGGTGGGCTATAGCCTTGGTGGGGGGCGTGGGCGAAGTTCGTCTGCGGGACTCGGAATGGCACCAGACTTGGCGGGCGGCCTCCGTGTGCCAAAAATAGGCCACGGGCACAGCCGCGCCCAAAAAACAGCCCCCGAAGTTCGGGGTCCCAAGACCCCCCAGCGGAAAAATGGCCAAAAAACGGTGGGCTATAGCCTTGGTGGGGGGCGTGGGCGAAGTTCGTCCGCGGGACTCGGAATGGCACCAGACTTGGCGGGCGGCCTCCGTGTGCCAAAAATAGGCCACGGACACAGCCGCGCCCAAAAAACAGCCCCCGAAGTTCGGGGTCCCAAGACCCCCCAGCGGAAAAATGGCCAAAAAACGGGTGGGCTATAGCCTTGGTGGGGGGCGTGGGCGAAGTTCGTCCGCGGGACTCCGAATGGTACCAGACTTGGCGGGCGGCCTCCGTGTGCCAAAAATAGGCCACGGGCACAGCCGCGCCCAAAAAACAGCCCCCGAAGTTCGGGGTCCCAAGACCCCCCAGCGGAAAAATGGCCAAAAAACGGGTGGGCTACAGCCTTGGTGGGGGGCGTGGGCGAAGTTCGTCCGCGGGACTCGGAATGGCACCAGACTTGGCGGGCGGCCTCCGTGTGCCAAAAATAGGCCACGGGCACAGCCGCGCCCAAAAAACAGCCCCCGAAGTTCGGGGTCCCAAGACCCCCCAGCGGAAAAATGGCCAAAAAACGGGTGGGCTATAGCCTTGGTGGGGGGCGTGGGCGAAGTTCGTCCGCGGGACTCGGAATGGCACCAGACTTGGCGGGCGGCCTCCGTGTGCCAAAAATAG
>NW_006263105.1:1856-6386 GCF_000493195.1 Citrus x clementina | reverse complement strand
GACCTTCGCGGCGCTTATTTTTTAGGGGGCTTTGCCCGTGGCTTATTTTTTGGCCACCCCGGGGCCCCTTCGCAAAAGTGTCGCCCCCATTCCGATTCCGGGGGGACGAAAATTCGCCCGCGCCCCCTACCAAGGATATACCCACCCGTTTTTTGCCCATATTCCGCTGCGGGGTTTTGCCACCACAACCTTCGGGCGCTTATTTTTGGGCGCGGCTTTGCCCGCGCCTTAATTTTGGTACCCCGAGGCCCCTCGCAAAGACTCGCCCCATACAGAGACCGGCGGACGAAATTCAGCCCGCGCCCCCACCTAGGCTATAGCCCACGACCCGTTTTTTGGCCATTTTTCCGCTGGGGGGTTGTGGCACCACGACCTTCGGGCGCTTATTTTTGGGCGCGGCTTTGCCCGCGGCTTATCTTTGGCACCCCGAGGCCCCTCGCAAAGTCTCGCCCCATTCCGAGTCCGGCGGACGAACTTCGCCCGCGCCCCCCACCAAGGCTATAGCCCACCCGTTTTTTGGCCATTTTTCCGCTGGGGGGTTTTGGCACCACGACCTTCGGGCGCTTATTTCTTGGCGCGGCTTTGCCCGCGGCTTATTTTTGGCACCCCGAGGCCCCTCGCAAAGTCTCGCCCCAATCCGATTCCGGCGGACGAACTTCGCCCGCGCCCCCCACCAAGGCTATAGCCCACGACCCATTTTTTGGCCATTTTTCCGCTGGGGGGTTTTCGCACCACGACCTTCGGGCGCTTCTTTTTGGGTGCGGCTTTGCCCGCGGCTTATTTTTGGCACCCCGAGGCCCCTCGCAAAGTCTCGCCCCATTCCGAGTCCGGCGGACGAACTTCGCCCGCGCCGCCCACCAAGGCTGTAGCCCACCCGTTTTTTGGCCATTTTTCCGCTGGGGGGTTGTGGTACCACGACCTTCGGGCGATTATTTTTGGCGCGGCTTTGCCCGCTGCTTATTTTTCGCACCCCAAGGCCCCTCGCAAAGTCCCGCCCCATTCCGAGTCCGGCGGACGAACTTCGCCCGCGCCCCCCACCAAGGCTATAGCCCACGACCCGTTTTTTGGCCATTTTTCCGCTGGGGGGTTTTGGCACCACGACCTTCGGGCGCTTATTTTTGGGCGCGGCTTTGCCCGCGGCTTATCTTTGGCACCCCGAGGTCCCTCGCAAAGTCTCGCCCCATTCCGAGTCCGGCGGACGAACTTCGCCCGCACCCCCCACCAAGGCTATAGCCCACCCGTTTTTTGGCCATTTTTCCGCTGGGGGGTTTTGGCACCATGACCTTCGGGCGCGGCTTTGCCCGCGGCTTATTTTTGGTACCCCGAGGCCCCTCGCAAAGTCTCGCCCCATTCAGAGTCCGGCGGACGAACTTCGCCCGCGCCCCCACCTAAGCTATAGCCCACGACCCGTTTTTTGGCCATTTTTCCGCTGGGGGGTTTTGGCACCACGACCTTCGGCGCTTATTTTTGGGCGCGGCTTTGCCCGCGGCTTATTTTGGCACCCCGAGGCCCCTCGCAAAGTCTCGCCCCATTCCGAGTCCGGCGGACGAACTTCGCCCGCGCCCCCCACCAAGGCTATAGCCCACCCGTTTTTTGGCCATTTTTCCGCTGGGGGGTTTTGGCACCACGACCTTCGGGTGCTTCTTTTTGGGCGCGGCTTTGCCCGCGGCTTATATTTGGCACCCCGAGGCCCCTCGCAAAGTCTCGCCCCATTCCGAGTCCGGCGGACGAACTTCGCCCGCGCCCCCCCCCAAGGCTGTTGCCCACCCGTTTTTTGGCCATTTTTCCGCTGGGGGGTTTTGGCACCACGACCTTCGGGCGCTTATTTTTTGGCGCGGCTTTGCCCGCGGCTTATTTTTGGCATCCCGAGGCCCCACGCAAAGTCTCGCCCCATTCCGATTCCGGCGGACGAACTTCGCCCGCGCCCCCCACCAAGGCAATAGCCCACGACCCGTTTTTTGGCCATTTTTCCGCAGGGGGGTTTTGGCACCACGACCTTCGGGCGCTTATTTTTGGGCGCAGCTTTGCCCGCGGCTTATTTTTGGCACCAGGAGGCCCCACGCAAAGTCTCGCCCCATTCCGAGTCCGGCGGACGAACTTCGCCCGCGCCCCCCACCAAGGCTATAGCCCACCCGTTTTTTGGCCATTTTTCCGCTGGGGGGTTTTGGCACCACGACCTTCGGGTGCTTCTTTTTGCGCGCAGCTTTGCCCGCGGCTTATATTTCGCACCCCGAGGCCCCTCGCAAAGTCTCGCCCCATTCCGAGTCCGGCGGACGAACTTCGCCCGCGCCCCCCACCAAGGCTGTAGCCCACCCGTTTTTTGGCCATTTTTCCGCTGGGGGGTTTTGGCACCACGACCTTCGGGCGCTTATTTTTGGGCGCGGCTTTGCCCGCGGCTTATTTTTGGCACCCCGAGGCCCCTCGCAAAGTCTCGCCCCATTCCGAGTCCGGCGGACGAACTTCGCCCGCGCCCCCCACCAAGGCTATAGCCCACGACCCATTTTTTGGACATTTTTCCGCTGGGGGGTTTTGGCACCACGACCTTCGGGCGCTTATTTTTGGGCGCGGCTTTGCCCGCGTCTTATTTTTGGCACCCCGAGGCCCCTCGCAAAGTCCCGCCCTATTCCGAGTCCGGCGGACGAACTTCGCCCGCGCCCCCCACCAAGGCAATAGCCCACGACCCGTTTTTTGGCCATTTTTCCGCTGGGGGGTTTTGGCACCACGACCTTCGGCGCTTATTTTTGGGCGCGGCTTTGCCCGCGGCTTATTTTGGCACCCCGAGGCCCCTCGCAAAGTCTGGCCCCATTCCGAGTCCGGCGGACGAACTTCGCCCGCGCCCCCTACCAAGGCTATAGCCCACCCTTTTTTTGCCCATTTTCCGCTGGGGGGTTTTGGCACCACGACCTTCGGGTGCTTCTTTTTGCGCGCAGCTTTGCCCGCGGCTTATATTTCGCACCCCGAGGCCCCTCGCAAAGTCTCGCCCCATTCCGAGTCCGGCGGACGAACTTCGCCCGCCCCCCCCACCAAGGCTGTAGCCCACCCGTTTTTTGGCCATTTTTCCGCTGGGGGGTTTTGGCACCACGACCTTCGGGCGCTTATTTTTGGGCGCGGCTTTGCCCGTGGCTTATTTTTGGCACCCCGAGGCCCCTCGCAAAGTCCCGCCCTATTCCGAGTCCGGCGGACGAACTTCGCCCGCGCCCCCCACCAAGGCAATAGCCCACGACCCGTTTTTTGGCCATTTTTCCGCAGGGGGGTTTTGGCACCACGACCTTCGGGCGCTTATTTTTGGGCGCAGCTTTGCCCGCGGCTTATTTTTGGCACCAGGAGGCCCCACGCAAAGTCTCGCCCCATTCCGAGTCCGGCGGACGAACTTCGCCCGCGCCCCCCACCAAGGCTATAGCCCACCCGTTTTTTGGCCATTTTTCCGCTGGGGGGTTTTGGTACCACGAACTTCGGGCTCTTATTTTTGTGCGCGGCTTTGCCTGCGGCTTATATTTGGCACCCCGAGGTCCCTCGCAAAGTCTCGCCCCATTCCGAGTCCGGCGGACGAACTTCGCCCGCGCCCCCCACCAAGGCTATAGCCCACGACCCATTTTTTGGACATTTTTCCGCTGGGGGGTTTTGGCACCACGACCTTCGGGCGCTTATTTTTGGGCGCGGCTTTGCCCGCGTCTTATTTTTGGCACCCCGAGGCCCCTCGCAAAGTCCCGCCCTATTCCGAGTCCGGCGGACGAACTTCGCCCGCGCCCCCCACCAAGGCAATAGCCCACGACCCGTTTTTTGGCCATTTTTCCGCTGGGGGGTTTTGGCACCACGACCTTCGGGCGCTTATTTTTGGGCGCGGCTTTGCCCGCGGCTTATTTTTGGCACCATGAGGCCCCTCGCAAAGTCTCGCCCCATTCGGAGTCCGGCGGACGAACTTCGCCCGCGCCCCCCACCAAGGCTATAGCCCACCCGTTTTTTGCCCATTTTTCCGCTGGGGGGTTTTGGCACCACGACCTTCGGGCGCTTATTTTTGGGTGCAGCTTTGCCCGCGGCTTATTTTTGGCACCATGAGGCCCCTCGCAAAGTCTCGCCCCATTCCGAGTCCGGCGGACGAACTTCGCCCGAGCCCCCCACCAAGGCTATAGCCCACCCGTTTTTTGGCCATTTTTCCGCTGGGGGGTTTTGGAACTACGACCTTCGGGCGCTTATTTTTGGGCGCGGCTTTGCCCGCGGCTTATTTTTCGCACTCCGAGGCCCCTCGTAAAGTCCGCCCCATTCCGAGTCCGGGGGACGAACTTCGCCCGCGCCCCCCACCAAGGCTATAGCCCACCCGTTTTTTGGCCATTTTTCAGCTGGGGGGTTTTGGCACCACGACCTTCGGGCTCTTATTTTTGGGCGCGGCTTTGCCCGCGGCTTATTTTTGGCACCCCGAGGCCCCTCGCAAAGTCTCGCCCCATTCCGAGTCCGGCGGACGAACTTCGCCCGCGCCACCCACCAACGCTATAGCCCACCCGTTTTTTGGCCATTTTTCCGCTGGGGGGTTTT
>NW_006263105.1:0-1013 GCF_000493195.1 Citrus x clementina | reverse complement strand
CGCCCCCCACCAAGGCTATAGCCCACCCGTTTTTTGGCCATTTTTCCGCTGGGGGGTTTTGGAACTAGGACCTTCGGGCGCTTATTTTTAGGCGCGGCTTTGCCCGCGGCTTATTTTTCGCACTCCGAGGCCCCTCGTAAAGTCCGCCCCATTCCGAGTCCGGGGGACGAACTTCGCCCGCGCCCCCCACCAAGGCTATAGCCCACCCGTTTTTTGGCCATTTTTCAGCTGGGGGGTTTTGGCACCACGACCTTCGGGCTCTTATTTTTGGGCGCGGCTTTGCCCGCGGCTTATTTTTGGCACCCCGAGGCCCCTCGCAAAGTCTCGCCCCATTCCGAGTCCGGCGGACGAACTTCGCCCGCGCCACCCACCAACGCTATAGCCCACCCGTTTTTTGGCCATTTTTCCGCTGGGGGGTTTTGGCACCACGACCTTCGGGCGCTTATTTTTGGGCGCGGCTTTGCCCGCGGCTTATTTTTGGCACCCCGAGCCCCCTCGTAAAGTCCGCCCCATTCCGAGTCCGGCGGACGAACTTCGCCCGCGCCCCCCACCAAGGCTATAGCCCACCCGTTTTTTGGCCATTTTTCAGCTGGGGGGTTTTGGCACCACGACCTTCGGGCTCCTATTTTTGGGCGCGGCTTTGCCCGCGGCTTATTTTTGGCACCCCGAGGTCCCTCGCAAAGTCTCGCCCCATTCCGAGTCCGGCGGACGAACTTCGCCCGCGCCCCCCACCAAGGCTTTAGCCCACCCGTTTTTTGGCCATTTTTCCGCTGGGGGGTTTTGGCACCACGACCTTCGGGTGCTTATTTTTGGGCGCGGCTTTGCCCGCGGCTTATTTTTGGCACCCCGAGGCCCCTCGCAAAGTCTCGCCCCATTCCGAGTCCGGCGGACGAACTTCGCCCGCGCCCCCCACCAAGGCTATAGCCCACCCGTTTTTTGGCCATTTTTCCGCTGGGGGGTTTGGAACTACGACCTTCGGGCGCTTATTTTTGGCGCGGCTTGCCTTCCACACA
>NW_006263106.1:6774-7573 GCF_000493195.1 Citrus x clementina | reverse complement strand
TTTGTGGCCTTTTTCCGTTGGACAAACTTGGCGCCCCGGCCTTCGGGCGGTATTTTTTGGGCGCGGCTTTGCCCGTGGCCTATTTTTGGCACACGGAGGCCCCTCGCAAAGTCTCGCGGCATTCCGAGTCCGGCGGACGAAGTTGGCCAGCCCCACCCCCCAAGGCTATAGCCCACCCGTTTTTGTGGCCTTTTTCCGCTGGACGAACTTGGCGCCCCGGCCTTCGGGCGGTTATTTTTGGGAGTGGCTTTGTCCGCGGCCTATTTTTGGCACACGAAGGCCCCTCACAAAGTCTCGCGGCATTCCGAGCCCGGCGGACGAAGTTGGCCAGCCCCACCCCCCAAGGCTATAGCCCACCCGTTTTTGTGGCCTTTTTGCGCTGGACGAACTTGGGGCCCCCGCCTTCGGGCGGTATTTTTTGGGTGCGGCTTTGCCCGCGGCCTATTTTTGGCACACGGAGGCCCCTCGCAAAGTCTCGCGGCATTCCGAGTCCGGCGGACGAAGTTGGCCAGCCCCACCCCCCAAGGCTATAGCCCACCCGTTTCTGTGGCCTTTTTCCGCTGGACGAACTTGGCGCCCCGGCCTTCGGGCGGTTATTTTTGGGCGCGCCTTTGCCCGCGGCCTATTTTTGACACACGGAGGCCCCTCGCAAAGTCATGCGGCATTCCGAGTCCGGCGGACGAAGTGGGCCAGCCCCGCCCCCCAAGGCTATAGCCCACCCGTTTTTGTGGCCTTTTTCCGCTGCACGAACTTGGCGCCCCGGCCCTCGGGCGGTTAATTTTGGGCGCGCCCTTGCCCG
>NW_006263106.1:4872-5539 GCF_000493195.1 Citrus x clementina | reverse complement strand
GGGCGGTTAATTTTGGGCGCGGCTTTGCCCGCGGCCTATTATTGGCACACGGAGGCCCCTCGCAAAGTCTCGCGGTATTCCGAGTCCGGCGGACGAAGTTGGCCAGCCCCACCCCCCAATGCTATAGCCCACCCGTTTTTGTGGCCTTTTTCCGCTGGACGAACTTGGCGCCCAGGCCTTCGGGCGGTTAATTTTGGGCGCGGCTTTGCCCGCGGACTATTTTTGGCACACGGAGGCCCCTCGCAAAGTCTCACGGCATTCCGAGTCCGGCGGACGAAGTTGGCCAGCATCACCCCTCAAGGCTATAGCCCACCCGTTTTTGTGGCCTTTTTCCGCTGGACGAACTTGGCGCCCCGGCCTTCGGGCGGTTATTTTTGGGCGTGGCTTTGCCCGTGGCCTATTTTTGGCACACGGAGGCCCCTCGCAAAGTCTCGAGGCATTCCGAGTCCGGCGGACGAAGTTGGCCAGCATCACACCCCAAGGCTATAGCCCACCCGTTTTTGTGGCCTTTTTCCGCTGGACGAACTTGGCGCCCCGGCCTTCGGGCGGTTAATTTTGGACGCGGCTTTGCCCACGGCCTATTTTTGGCACACGGAGGCCCCTCGAAAAGTCTCGCGGTATTCCGAGTCCGGCAGACGAAGTTGGCCAGCATCACCCCCCAAGGCTA
>NW_006263106.1:2576-3615 GCF_000493195.1 Citrus x clementina | reverse complement strand
TTAGCCCAACCCGTTTTTTGTTGGCCTTTTTTCCGCCTGGACGAACTTGGCGCCCCCGGGCCGTCGGGCGGTTATTTTTAGGCGCGGCTTTGCCCGCCGCCTATTTTTGGCACACGGAGGCCCCTTGCAAAGTCTCGCGGCATTCCAAGTCCGGCAGACGAAGTTGGCAAGCATCACCCCCCAAGGCTATAGCCCACCCGTTTTTGTGGCCTTTTTCCGCTGGACGAACTTGGCGCCCCAGCCTTCGGGTGGTTAATTTTGGGCGCGGCTTTGGCCGCGGCCTATTTTTGGCACACGGAGGCCCCTCGCAAACTCTCGCAGCATTCTGAGTCCGGCGGACAAAGTGGGCTAGAATCACCCCCCAAGGCTATAGCCCACCCGATTTTGTGGCCTTTTTCCGGTGGATGAACTTGGCGCCCCGGCCTTCGGGCGGTTAATTTTGGGCGCGGCATTGCCCGTGGCCTAGTTTTTGAACACGGAGGCCCCTCACAAAGTCTCGCGGCATTCCGAGTCCGACGGACGAAGTTGGCCAACCCCACCCCCCAAGACTATAACCCACCCGTTTTTGTGGCCTTTTTCCGCGGGACGAACTTGGCGCCCCGGCCGTTGGTCGGTTATTTTTGGGCGCGGCTATTCCCATGGCCTATTTTTGGCACACGGAGGCCCCTCGCAAAGTCTCGCGGCATTCCGAGTCCGGCGGACGAAGTTCGCCAGCCCCACACCCCAAGGCTATAGCCCACCCGTTTTTGTTGCCTTTTTCCGCTGGACGAACTTGGCGCCCCGGCCGTCGGGCGGTTATTTTTGGGCGCGGTTTTTCCCGCGGCCTATTTTTGGCACACGGAGGCCCCTCGCAAAGTCTGGTGGCATTCCGAGTCCGGCGGACGAAGTTGGCCAGGCCCACCCCCCAAGGCTATAGCCCACCCGTTTTTGTGGCCTTTTTCCGCTGGACGAACTTGGCGCCCCGGCCGTCGGGCGGTTATTTTTGGGCGCGGCTTTTCCCGCGGCCTATTTTTGGCACACGGAGGCCCCTCGCAAAGTC
>NW_006263106.1:0-1750 GCF_000493195.1 Citrus x clementina | reverse complement strand
CCAGCCTTCTGGCGGTTAATTTTGGACGCGGCTTTGGTCGCGGCCTATTTTTTGCACACGGAGGCCCCTCGTAAAGTCTCGCAGCATTCTGACTCCGGCGGATGAAGTGGACCAGAATCACCCCCCAAGGCTATAGCCCACCCGATTTTGTGGCCTTTTTCCGCTGGACGAACTTGGCGCCCCGGTCTTCGGGCGGTTAATTTGGGACGCGGCTTTGCCCACGGCCTATTTTTGGCACACGGAGGCCCCTCGCAAAGTCTCGCGGTATTCCGAGTCCGGCGGACGAAGTTGGCCAGCATCACCCCCCAAGGCTATAGCCCACCCGTTTTTGTGGCCTTTTTCCGCTGGATGAACTTGGCGCCCCGACCTTCGGGCGGTTAATTTTGGGCGCGGCTTTGCCCGTGGCCTAGTTTTTGAACACGGAGGCCCCTCACAAAGTCTCGTGGCATTCCGAGTCCGACGGACGAAGTTGGCCAGCCCCACCCCCCAAGACTATAGCCCACCCGTTTTTGTGGCCTTTTTCCGCGGGACGAACTTGGCGCCCCGGCCGTTGGTCGGTTATTTTTGGGTGCGGCTATGCCAATGGCCTATTTTTGGCACATGGAGGCCCCTCACAAAGTCTCGCGGCATTCCGAGTCCGGCGGACGAAGTGCGCCAGCCCCACACCCCAAGGCTATAGCCCACCCGTTTTTGTGGCCTTTTTCCGCTGGACGAACTTGGCGCCCCGGCCGTCGGGCGGTTATTTTGGGCGTGGCTTTGCCCGCGGCCTATTTTTGGCACACGGAGGCCCCTCGCAAAGTCTCGCGGCATTCCGAGTCCGGCGGACGAAGTTGGCCAGCATCACCCCCCAAGGCTATAGCCCACCCGTTTTTGCGGCCTTTTTCCGCTGGACGAACTTGGCACCCCGGCTGTCGGGCGGTTATTTTTGGACGCGGCTTTGTCCGCGGCCTATTTTTGGCACACGGAGGCCCCTCGCAAAGTCTCGCGGCATTCCGATTCCGGCGGACGAAGTGGGCCAGCCACACCCCCCACGGCTATAGCCCACCCGTTTTTGTGGCCTTTTTCCGCTGGACGAACTTGGCGCCCCGGCCTTCGGGCGGTTAATTTTGGGCGCGGCCTTGCCCGCGGCCTATTTTTGGCACACGGAGGCCCCTCGCAAAGCCTCGCGGCATTCCGAGTCCGGCGGACGAAGAGGGCCAGCCCCACCCCCCAAGGCTATAGCCCACCCGTTTTTTGTGGCCTTTTTCCGCTGGACGAACTTGGCACCCCGGCCTTCGGGCGGTTAATTTAGGGCGCGAATTTGCTCGCGGCCTATTTTTGGCACACGGAGGCCCCTCGCAAAGTCTCGAGGCATTCCGAGTCCGGCGGATGAAGTCGGCCCGCCCCACCCCCCAAGGCTATAGCCCACCCGTTTTTGTGGCCTTATTCCGCTGGACGAACTTGGCGCCCCGGCCTTCGGGCGGTTATTTTTGGGCACGGCTTTGCCAGTGGCATATTTTTGGCACATGGAGGCCTCTCGCAAAGTCTCGTGGCATTCCGAGTCCGGCGGACGATGGTTGCCTGCCCCACCCCCCAAGGCTATAGCCTATCCGTTTTTGTGGCCTTTTTCCGCTGGACGAACTTGGCGCCCCAGCCTTCGGGCGGTTAATTTTGGGTGCGGCCTTGCCCGCGGCCTATTTTTGGCACACGGAGGCCCATCAGAAAGTCTCGCGCAATTCCGAGTCCGGCGGACGAAGTTGGCCAGCCCCAC
>NW_006263107.1:0-2500 GCF_000493195.1 Citrus x clementina | reverse complement strand
AATAGACCAAATTTGTCGATGCAAATTGGAATTCATTGTCAAGTCATCGATAATTGGTTAATCAAAACAACAATTCATTTTGATCGAACCGCAAAGTTTCGTTTGTTTGTTGTGATGTCTCGTTTTAAGATTTCTCGATTGGAATCCTATTTTCATTACACTTCCTTCGATTTTATTTCAATATAGTATAAATCTCTTATACAAACAAAACAAACAAAACCCTTTTGCGTTCACCGCGCTTCGGACTTGTCTAAATCAAAGGAAGTCAAAAGAAAATTCGAATTTTTGTTTCGAATTTCGAATTCGAATCTTCGAAATTCAATCGATTTTGATTCTATTCTCAATATATAGAATATTTTCTGTTTCTGAATTATGTTTATGAAAAGCTATTCGTTTTTCAAACGCTGAGGTGTCAACAAATACAGTAATCCGTTCCTATATCCATGCGACTTACTATTCCATTTGAGTTGGGTTACGTCGGCGTCTCCCCGGATTCGTGTCATGATTTTGACTCCGCAAATTCACCAAAAGTAGGTGAGTATACCAAAGAAAGGAAGTATCAATAACTCTTTGATTGTGATGGGAACAGGAAAAGAGGCAAATCCATATGGAATTCCCATACGAAGATTATTATTATTAATTATTGAAGAAAGAAAAATGGGTTTGTTTAGCCGAATCCGAGATTCTAAAAAAAAAATAGCGATTAAATCCATTGAAATGCGCTTTTGTTTTCATTTCAGTTTGATGTTCTGCTCGGAACGAGCTCCCTCCGAGCGAGCTTTTGGGTTTTGGGAATGATTTGATTTCGATGAACCACAAGCAACCCCCAGCGACCAGTTCCAAACAACAAAAATACAATGAATGAGGAAATGAAAACTATACAATTTTTGTGTTTCTGTATTTCCATTTTGATTATTATTATTTGAGATTAGTATAGGGCTATACGGACTCGAACCGTAGACCTTCTCGGTAAAACAGATCGAACTAATTCTTATAAAAATGATTCGAACTCTTTCAAAGACCCAACATGCATTTTTTTTTTTTTGCATTGGGCTCTTTCATTAACTGATAGAAATATCAGTTAGTCTACCATATTTTTTTCTTGACAGAAAAATAAGGAAATGGCTCCATGTGCTCTAATTCATTATTTGGATTCGGATATAGGAGCACTCCCAAAGTGTTTCAAAGAAGGGTTATCTTGACGTAGGTCTGCTTATGGCCTAGATCAACCTAAACGAAATGGAGTCTCTATCATCCTGATTAAAGAATCACATATGAAACTTCATACGCCTTAAGGTTCATAGAACGAAAAGAGAATTTTTGAGGTCCTTATACTCATTATGCCTAGCATTGAATAGACTAGGTATTTACCTTATCAATCTTTCAAATCGATGATGGATTCTATTTGGTTCCTAAAAGGGCACCCGAATCGGACCGATCCATTTGTCAGGCTATTGTTCTCTTGTTTTGTTCCCTACAAGCCACGGAGTCAGACATTAATTTCTCAAAAAGATCAATTCTTTTGATTGCATGATGGACTCCTCTGAAAAACATTGGCGCACGTGTAAACGAGGTGCTCTACCTAACTGAGCTATAGCCCTTGTCCTTGTGATACATATTTTATCATATTATGTAGATAATTTCTTGTCAAGATGAATATTCCATGATCCCACACCATATCTCTTTGATCTTTTGGATTGGTATTGCTTAGAAGTCCTATTAGATTTATACTCCATCGATGGGATGTGATGGGTCTCTTTTTGTTTTTTGTTATAATGATAAATGACCTACTTAACTCAGTGGTTAGAGTATTGCTTTCATACGGCGGGAGTCATTGGTTCAAATCCAATAGTAGGTAGAAATTATTAGATACCACGGCCAATGGTATCTAATAAGTTTTTCTACTCACCTTTGTTTATTGATTTTGTATCTTTTCTATCCGATTCAATTTGATTTTCGAATTGAAACCTTTTTCCTTCCGTCAGAATCCGATTCCACTTGATTGAATTTAATTGGATTCAATTGGCAGAATCAAAATAGGGGTATAAACAGAAATTCGTTGGATTATTCTATTCGGGCGCACCAACTAGTTATGAAATCGCATTGATAACCTCTACTCGTGTCCTAGCTCGTCTGAGAGCTAGATTTGCCTCAATTGTTTGTCTCTTGCTTTCAGCTTTCCTCAAATTAGCTTCTGCTATTTCAAGAGTTTGCTGGGCTTCTTGGGGATCAATGTCACTACTCTTCTCCGCATCATTTACTAAAATAGTGATCTCATTATTCCCTATTCTAGCAAAACCACCCATCAGAGCCATCGTTAACCATTGGTCGTTAAAGCGGATTCTTAAAATACCTATATCTACAGCTGTGGCAATAGGCGCGTGATTTGGTAATACGCCGATTTGTCCACTATTAGTAGATAAAATGATTTCTTTCACTTCTGAATCCCAAACAATTCGATTAGGGGTCAGTACACAAAGATTTAAGGTCATTTCTTCAA
>NW_006263108.1:6781-7668 GCF_000493195.1 Citrus x clementina | reverse complement strand
GGAAGTTGCGAGGGGCCTCCATGTGCAAAATTAGCCTGCGGCCAAAGCCGCGGCCAAAAATAACCGCCCGAAGGCCGGGGCGCCAAGTTCGTCCAGCGGAAAAAGGCCACAAAAACGGCTGGGCTATAGCCTTGGGGGGTGGGGCTGGCCGACTTCGTCCGCCGGACTCGGAATCCTGCCAGACTTAGCGAGGAGCTTCCGTGTGCCAAAAATAGGCCGCGGGCAAAGCCACGGCCAAAAATAACCTTCCAACGGCAGGGGCGCCAAGTTCGTCCAGCGGAAAAAGGCCACAAAAACGGGTGGGCAATAGCCTTGGGGGGTGGGGCCGACCGACTTCGTCCGCCGGACTCGGAATACCGCGAGACTTTGCGAGGGGCCTCCGTGTGCCAAAAATAGGCCGCGGGCAAAGCCGCGCCCAAAAATAACCGCACGAAGGCCGGGGCGCCATGTTCGTCCAGCGGAAAAAGGACACAAAAACGGGTGGGCTATAGCCTTGTGGGGTGGGGCTGGCCAACTTCGTCCGCCGGACTCGAATCCCGCGAGACTTTGCGAGGGGCGTCCGTGTGCCAAAAATAGTCCGCGGGTAAAGCCGCACCCAAAAATAACCGCCCGAAGGCCAGGGCGCCAAGTTCGTCCACCGGAAAAAGGCCACAAAAACGGGTGGGCGATAGCCTTGGGGGGTGGGGCTGGCCAACTTCGTCCGCCGGACTCGGAATGCCGCGAGACTTTGCGAGGGTCTTCCGTGTGCCAAAAATAGGCTGCGGGCAAAGCCGCCCCCAAAAATAACCGCCCGAAGGCCGGGGCGCCTAGTTCGTCCAGCGGGAAAAGGCCACAAAAACGGGTGGGCTATAGCCTTGGGGGGCTGGGGCTGGCCAACTTCGTCCGTC
>NW_006263108.1:2282-4753 GCF_000493195.1 Citrus x clementina | reverse complement strand
CGTGTGCCAAAAATAGGCCGTGGGCGAAGCCGCGCCCAAAAATAACCTCCCGAAGGCCGGGGCGCCATGTTCGTCCAGCGGTAAAAGGACACAAAAACGGGTGGGCTATAGCCTTGTGGGGTGGGGCTGGCCAACTTCGTCCGCCGGACTCGAATCCCGCGAGACTTTGCGAGGGGCGTCCGTGTGCCAAAAATAGTCCGCGGGTAAAGCCGCACCCAAAAATAACCGCCCGAAGGCCGGGGCGCCAAGTTCGTCCAGCGGAAAAAGGCCACAAAAACGGGTGGGCGATAGCCTTGGGGGGTGGGGCTGGCCAACTTCGTCCGCCGGACTCGGAATGCCGCGAGACTTTGCGAGGGTCCTCCGTGTGCCAAAAATAGGATGCGGGCAAAGCCGCCCCCAAAAATAACCGCCCGAAGGCCGGGGCGCCAAGTTCGTCCAGCGGAAAAAGGCCACAAAAACGGGTGGGCTATAGCCTTGGGGGCTGGGGCTGGCCAACTTCGTCCGTCGGACTCGGAATTCCGCGAGACTTTGCGAGGGGCCTCCATGTGCCAAAACTTGGCTGCGGAAAAAAGCCGCGCCCAAAATTAACCGCCCGAAGGCCGGGGCGCGAAGTTCGTCCAGCGGAAAAAGGCTACAAAAACAGGTGGGCTATAGCCTTGGGGGGTGGGGCTGGCCGACTTCGTCCGCCGGACTCAGAATCCCGTGAGACTTTTCGAGGGGCCTCCGTGTACCAAAAATAGGCCACGGGCAAAGCCGCGCCCAAAAATAACCGCCCGAAGGCCGGGGCGCCAAGTTCGTCCAGCGGAAAAAGGCCACAAAAACGGGTGGGCTATAGCCTTGGGGGGTGGGGCAGGCCAACTTCGTCAGCCGGACTCGGAATGCCGCGAGACTTTGCGAGGGGCATCCGTTTGCCAAAAATAGGACGCGGGCAAAGCCGAGCGTAAAAATAACCGCCCGAAGGCCGGGGCGCCAAGTTCGTCCAGCGGAAAAAGGCCACAAAAACGGGTGGGCTATAGCCTTGGGGGGTGGGGCTGGCCGACTTCGTCCGCCGGACTCGGAATCCTGCCAGACTTAGCGAGGAGCTTCCGTGTGCCAAAAATAGGCCGCGGGCAAAGCCACGGCCAAAAATAACCTTCCAACGGCAGGGGCGCCAAGTTCGTCCAGCAGAAAAAGGCCACAAAAACGGGTGGGCAATAGCCTTGGGGGGTGGGGCCGACCGACTTCGTCCGCCGGACTCGGAATACCGCGAGACTTTGCGAGGGGCCTCCGTGTGCTAAAAATAGGCCGCGGGCAAAGCCGCGCCCAAAAATAACCGCACGAAGGCCGGGGCGCCATGTTCGTCCAGCGGAAAAAGGACACAAAAACGGGTGGGCTATAGCCTTGTGGGGTGGGGCTGGCCAACTTCGTCCGCCGGACTCGAATCCCGCGAGACTTTGCGAGGGGCGTCCGTGTGCCAAAAATAGTCCGCGGGTAAAGCCGCACCCAAAAATAACCGCCCGAAGGGCAGGGCGCCAAGTTCGTCCACCGGAAAAAGGCCACAAAAACGGGTGGGCGATAGCCTTGGGGGGTGGGGCTGGCCAACTTCGTCCGCCGGACTCGGAATGCCGCGAGACTTTGCGAGGGTCCTCCGTGTGCCAAAAATAGGCTGCGGGCAAAGCCGCCCCCAAAAATAACCGCCAGAAGGCCGGGGCGCCAAGTTCGTCCAGCGGAAAAAGGCCACAAAAACGGGTGGGCTATAGCCTTGGGGGCTGGGGCTGGCCAACTTCGTCCGTCGGACTCCGAATTCCGCGAGACTTTGCGAGGGGCCTCCATGTGCCAAAACTTGGCTGCGGAAAAAAGCCGCGCCCAAAAATAACCGCCCGAAGGCCGGGGCGCGAAGTTCGTCCAGCGGAAAAAGGCCACAAAAACGGGTGGGCTATAGCCTTGGGGGGTGGGGCTGGCCAACTTCGTCAGCAGGACTCGGAATGCCGCGAGACTTTGCGAGGGGCCTCCGTTTGCCAAAAATAGGATGCGGGCAAAGCCGCGCATAAAAATAACCGCCCGAAGGCCGGGGCGCCAAGTTCGTCCAGCGGAAAAAGGCCACAAAAACGGGTGGGCTATAGCCTTGGGGGGTGGGGCTGGCCAACTTCGTCCGCCGGACTAGGAATGCCGCGAGACTTTGCGAGGGGCATCCGTTTGCCAAAAATAGGACGCGGGCAAAGCCGCGCGTAAAAATAACCGCCCGAAGGCCGGGGCGCCAAGTTCGTCCAGCCGAAAAAGGCCACAAAAACGGGTGGGCAATAGCCATGGGGGGTGGGGCTGGCCAGCTTCGTCCACCGGACTCGAAATGCCGCGAGGCTTTGCTAGGGGCCTCCGTGTACCAAAAATAGGCCGCGGCCAAAGCCGCGCCCAAAAATAACCACCCGAAGACCGGGGCGCTAAGTTCGTCCAGTGGAAAAAGGCCACAAAAACGGGTGGGCTATAGCCTTGGG
>NW_006263108.1:0-899 GCF_000493195.1 Citrus x clementina | reverse complement strand
AGGCCGGGGCGCCAAGTTCGTCCCAGCGGAAAAAGGCCACAAAAAAGGGTGGGGCTATAGCCTTGGGGGGTGGGGCTGGCCGACTTCGTCCGCCGGACTCGGAATCCTGCCAGACTTAGCGAGGAGCTTCCGTGTGCCAAAAATAGGCCGCGGGCAAAGCCACGGCCAAAAATAACCTTCCAACGGCCGGGGCGCCAAGTTCGTCCAGCGGAAAAAGGCCACAAAAACGGGTGGGCAATAGCCTTGGGGGGTGGGGCCGACCGACTTCGTCCGCCGGACTCGTAATACCGCGAGACTTTGCGAGGGGCCTCCGTGTGCTAAAAATAGGCCGCGGGCAAAGCCGCGCCAAAAAATAACCGCACGAAGGCCGGGGCGCCATGTTCGTCCAGCGGAAAAAGGACACAAAAACGGGTGGGCTATAGCCTTGTGGGGTGGGGCTGGCCAACTTCGTCCGCCGGACTCGAATCCCGCGAGACTTTGCGAGGGGCGTCCGTGTGCCAAAAATAGTCCGCGGGTAAAGCCGCACCCAAAAATAACCGCCCGAAGGCCAGGGCGCCAAGTTCGTCCACCGGAAAAAGGCCACAAAAACGGGTGGGCGATAGCCTTGGGGGGTGGGGCTGGCCAACTTCGTCCGCCGGACTCGGAATGCCGCGAGACTTTGCGAGGGTCCTCCGTGTGCAAAAAATAGGCTGCGGGCAAAGCCGCCCCCAAAAATAACCGCCCGAAGGCCGGGGCGCCAAGTTCGTCCAGCGGAAAAAGGCCACAAAAACGGGTGGGCTATAGCCTTGGGGGCTGGGGCTGGCCAACTTCGTCCGTCGGACTCGGAATTCCGCGAGACTTTGCGAGGGGCCTCCATGTGCCAAAACTTGGCTGCGGAAAAAAGCCGCGCCCAAAAATAA
>NW_006263109.1:1794-5129 GCF_000493195.1 Citrus x clementina | reverse complement strand
GCAGAATACGCCCCACCCCCCAAGGCTATAGCCCATTCGGTTTTATGGGCTTTTTCCGCTAGACGAACTTGGCGCCCTGGCCTTCGGGCGGCTATTTTTGGGTGCGGCTGTGCCCGCGGCCTATTTTTGGCACACGGAGGTGCCTCGCAAAGTCTCCCGGCAATCCGAGTCTGGAGGACGAAGTTGGCCAGCCCCACCCCCCAAGGCTATAGCCCACCCGTTTTTGTGGCCTTTTTCCGCTGGACGAACTTGGCGCCCCGGCCTTCGGGTGGTTATTTTTGGGTGCGGCTGTGCCTGTGGCCTATTTTTGGCACACAGAGGCGCCTCGCAAAGTCTGGCGCCATTCCGAGTCCGGCGGACGAAGTTGGCCAGCCCCACCCCCCAAGGCTATAACCCACCCGTTTTTGTGGGCTTTTTCCGCTCGACGAACTTCGCGCCCCGGCCTTCGGGCCGTTATTTTTGGGCGCGGCTGTGCCAACGGCCTATTTTTTGCACACTGAGGTGCCTCGCAAAGTCTCCCGCCATTCCGAGTCCGGCGGACGAGTTTGGCCAGCCCCACCCCCCAAGGCTATAGCCCACCCGTTTTTGTGGGCTTTTTCCGCTGGACGAACTTGGCGCCCCGGCCTTCGGCCGCTTATTTTTGGATGTGGCTGTGCCCGCGGCCTATTTTTGGCACACGGAGGCACCTCGCAAAGTCTCACGCCATTCCGAGTCCGGCAGACGAAGTTGGCCAGCCCCACCCCCCAAGGCTATAACCCACCCGTTTTTGTGGGCTTTTTCCGCTCGACGAACTTCGCGCCCCGGCCTTCGGGCCGTTATTTTTGGGCGCGGCTGTGCCAGCGGCCTATTTTTTGCACACTGAGGTGCCTCGCAAAGTCTCGCGCCATTCCGAGTCCGGCGGACGAGTTTGGCCAGCCCCACCCCCCAAGGCTATAGCCCACCCGTTTTTGTGGGCTTTTTCCGCTGGACGAACTTGGCGCCCCGGCCTTCGGCCGCTTATTTTTGGATGTGGCTGTGCCCGCGGCCTATTTTTGGCACACGGAGGCACCTCGCAAAGTCTCGCGCCATTCCGAGTCCGGCAGACGAAGTTGGCCAGCCCCACCCCCCAAGGCTATAGCCCACCCGTTTTTGTGGGCTTTTTCCGCTGGACGAACTTGGCGCCCCGGCCTTCGGGCTGTTATTTTTGGGCACGGCTGTGCCCGCGGCCTATCTTTGGCAGACGGAGGTGCCTCGCAAAGTCTCGCGCCATTCCGAGTCCGGCGGACAAAGTTGGCCAGCCCCACCCGCCAAGGCTATAGCCCACCCGTTTTTGTGGGCTTTTTCCGCTGGGCGAGCTTGGCGCCCCGGCCTTCGGGCAGTTATTTTTTGGCGCGGCTGTGCCCGCGGCCTATTTTTGGCACACGGAGGTGCCTCACAAAGTCTCGTGCCATTCCGAGTCCGGCGGACGAAGGTGGCCAGCCCCACCCCCCAAGGCTATCGCACACCCGTTTTTGTGGGCTTTTTCCGCTGGACGAACTTGGCGCCCCGGCCTTCGGGCGGTTATGTTTGGGCGCGGCTGTGCCCACGGCCTATTTTTGGCAAACGGAGGAACCTCGCAAAGTCTCACACCATTCCAAGTCCGGCGGACGAAGTTGGCCAGCCCCACACCCCAAGGCTATAGCCCACCCGTTTTTGTGGGCTTTTTCCGCTGGACGAACTGCCGCCCCGGCCATCGGGTGGTTACTTTTGGACGCAGCTGTGCCCGCGGCCTATTCTTGGCACACGGAGGCACCTCGTAAAGTCTCGCACCATTCCGAGTCCGGCGGACGAAGTTGGCCAGCCCCACACCCCAAGGCTATAGCCCACCCGTTTTTGTGGGCTTTTTCCGCTGGACGAACTGCCGCCCCGGCCATCGGGTGGTTATTTTTGGGCGCGGCTGTGCCCGTGGCCTATTCTTGGCACACGGAGGTGCCTTGCAAAGTCTCGCACTATTCGGAGTCCGGCGGACCAAGTTGGCCAGCCCCACCCCCCAAGGCTATAGCCAACCCGTTTTTGTGGCCTTTTACCGCTGGACGAACTTGGCGCCCCGGTCTTCGGGCAGTTATTTTTGGGCGCGGCTTTCCCGCGGCCTATTTTTGGCACACAGAGGCCCCTGGCAAAGTCTCGCGGCATTCCGAGCCCGGCGGACGAAGTGGGCCAGCCCCACCCCCCAAGGCTATAGCCCACCCGTTTTTGTGGCCTTTTTCCGCTGGACGAACTTGGCGCCCCGGTCTTCCGGCGGTTATTTTTGGGCGCGGCTTTGTCCACGGCCTAGTCTTGCCACGCGGAGGCCCCTCGCATAGTCTCGTGGCATTCCGAGTCCGGCGGACGAAGTAGGCCAGCCCCACCCCCCAAGGCTATAGCCCACCCGTTTTTGTGGCCTTTTTCCGCTGGGCGAACTTGGCGCCCCGGGCTTCGGGCGGTTATTATTGGGTGCGGCTTTGTCTGTGGCCTATTTTTGGCACACGAAGGCCCCTCGCAAATTCTTGCGCCATTCCGAGTCCGGCCGACGAAGTTGGTCCGCCCCACCCCCCAAGGCTATAGCCAACCCGTTTTTGTGGCCTTTTTCCGCTGGATGAACTTGGCGCCCCGGCCTTCGGGCGGTTATTTTTGGGCTCGGCTGTGCCTGCGTCCTATTTTTGGCACACAGAGGCGCCTCGCAAAGTCTCGCGCCATTCCGAGTCCGGCGGACGAAGTGGGCCAGCCCCACCCCCCAAGGCTATAGCCCACCCGTTTTTGTGGCCTTTTCCCGCTGGACGACTTGGCGCCCCGGCCTTCGGGCGGTTATTTTTGGGTGCGGCTGTGCCTGCGGCCTATTTTTTGCACACGGAGGCCCCTCGTAATGTCTCGCGGCATTTCGAGTCCGGCGGACGAAGTGGGCCAGCCCCACCCCCCAAGGCTATAGCCCACCCGTTTTTGTAGCCTTTTTCCGCTGGACGAACTTGGCGCCCCGGTCTTCCGACGGTTATTTTTGGGCACGGCTTTGTCCACGGCCTAGTCTTGGCACGCGGAGGCCCCTCGCAAAGTCTCGCGGCATTCCGAGTCAGGCGGACGAAGTTGGCCAGCCCCACCCCCCAAGGCTATAGCCCACCCGTTTTTGTGGCCTTTTTCCGCTGGGCGAACTTGGCGCCCCGGGCTTCGGGCGGTTATTATTGGGTGCGGCTTTGTCCGCGGCCTATTTTTGGCACACGAAGGCCCCTCGCAAAGTCTCACGCCATTCCGAGTCCGGCGGACGAAGTTGGTCCGCCCCACCCCCCAAGGCTATAGCCCACCCGTTTTTGTGGCCTTTTTCCGCTGGACGAACTTGGCGCCCCGGC
>NW_006263109.1:0-925 GCF_000493195.1 Citrus x clementina | reverse complement strand
TGGCCTTTTTCCGCTGGACGAACTTGGCGCCCCGGCCTTCGGGCAGTTATTTTTGGGCGCAGCTGTGCCTGCGGCCTATTTTTGGCACACGGAGGCCCCTCGCTAAGTCTCGCGGCATTCCGAGCCCGGCGGACGAAGTGGGCCAGCCCCACCCCCCAAGGCTATAGCCCATCCGTTTTTGTGGCCTTTTTCCGCTGGACGAACTTGGCGCCCCGGTCTTCCGGCGGTTATTTTTGGGCGCGGCTTTGTCCACGGCCTAGTCTTGCCACGCGGAGGCCCCTCGCAAAGTCTCGTGGCATTCCGAGTCCGGCGGACGAAGTAGGCCAGCCCCACCCCCCAAGGCTATAGCCCACCCGTTTTTGTGGCCTTTTTCCGCTGGGCGAACTTGGCGCCCCGGGCTTCGGGCGGTTATTATTGGGTGCGGCTTTGTCTGTGGCCTATTTTTGGCACACGAAGGCCCCTCGCAAATTCTTGCGCCATTCCGAGTCCGGCCGACGAAGTTGGTCCGCCCCACCCCCCAAGGCTATAGCCAACCCGTTTTTGTGGCCTTTTTCCGCTGGATGAACTTGGCGCCCCGGCCTTCGGGCGGTTATTTTTGGGCTCGGCTGTGCCTGCATCCTATTTTTGGCACACAGAGGCGCCTCGCAAAGTCTCGCGCCATTCCGAGTCCGGCGGACGAAGTGGGCCAGCCCCACCCCCCAAGGCTATAGCCCACCCGTTTTTGTGGCCTTTTCCCGCTGGACGACTTGGCGCCCCGGCCTTCGGGCGGTTATTTTTGGGTGCGGCTGTGCCTGCGGCCTATTTTTTGCACACGGAGGCCCCTCGTAATGTCTCGCGGCATTTCGAGTCCGGCGGACGAAGTGGGCCAGCCCCACCCCCCAAGGCTATAGCCCACCCGTTTTTGTAGCCTTTTTCCGCTGACGAC
>NW_006263110.1:934-4369 GCF_000493195.1 Citrus x clementina | reverse complement strand
CCCTCGCCAAGTCTCGTCCCATTCCGAGTCCGGCGGACGAACTTCGACCGCGGCCCCCACCAAGGCTATAGCCCACGACCCGTTTTTTGGCCATTTTTCCGCTGGGGGGTTTTGGCACCACGGCCTTCGGGCGCTTATTTTTGGGCGCGGCTTTGCCCGCGGCTTATTTTTGTCACCCCGAGGCACCTCGCAAAGTCTCGCCCATTCCGAGTCCGGCGGACGAACTTCGCCCGCGCCCCCCACCAAGGCTATAGCCCACAACCCGTTTTTTGGCCATTTTTCCACTGGGGAGTTTTGGCACCGCGACCTTCGGGCCCTGATTTTTGGGTGCGGCTTTGCCCGCGGCTTATTTTTGGCACCCCGAGGCCCCTCGCAAAGTCTCGCCCCATTCCGAGTCCGGCGTACGAACTTCGCCCGCGCCCCCCACCAAGGCTATAGCCCACGACCCGTTTTTTGGCCATTTTTCCGCTGGGGGGTTTTGGCACCACGACCTTCGGGCGCTTATTTTTGGGCGCGGCTTTGCCCGCGGCTTATTTTTGGCACCCCGAGGCCCCTCGCAAAGTCTCGACCCATTCCGAGTCTGGCGGACGAACTTCGCCCGCGCCCCCCACCAAGGCTATTGCCCACAACCCGTTTTTTGACCATTTTTCCGCTGGGGGGTTTGGGCACCGCGACCTTCGGGCGCTTATTTTTGGGCGCGGCTTTGCCCGCGGCTTATTTTTGGCACCCCGAGGCCCCTCGCAAAGTCTCGCCCCATTCCGAGTCCGGCGTACGAACTTCGCCCGCGCCCCCCACCAAGGCTATAGCCCACGACCCGTTTTTTGGCCATTTTTCCGCTGGGGGGTTTTGGCACCACGACCTTCGGGCGCTTATTTTTGGGCGCGGCTTTGCCCGCGGCTTATTTTTGGCACCCCGAGGCCCCTCGCAAAGTCTCGCCCATTCCGAGTCCGGCGGACGAACTTCGCCCGCGCCCCCCACCAAGTCTATAGCCCACAACCCGTTTTTTGGCCATTTTTCCACTGGGGAGTTTTGGCACCGCGACCTTCGGGCCCTGATTTTTGGGCGCGGCTTTGCCCGCGGCTTATTTTTGGCACCCCGAGGCCCCTCGCAAAGTCTCGCCCCATTCCGAGTCCGGCGTACGAACTTCGCCCGCGCCCCCCACCAAGGCTATAGCCCACGACCCGTTTTTTGGCCATTTTTCCGCTGGGGGGTTTTGGCACCACGACCTTCGGGCGCTTATTTTTGGGCGCGGCTTTGCCCGCGGCTTATTTTTGGCACCCCGAGGCCCCTCGCAAAGTCTCGCCCATTCCGAGTCCGGCGGACGAACTTCGCCCGCGCCCCCCACCAAGTCTATAGCCCACAACCCGTTTTTTGGCCATTTTTCCACTGGGGAGTTTTGGCACCGCGACCTTCGGGCCCTGATTTTTGGGCGCGGCTTTGCCCGCGGCTTATTTTTGGCACCCCGAGGCCCCTCGCAAAGTCTCGCCCCATTCCGAGTCCGGCGTACGAACTTCGCCCGCGCCCCCCACCAAGGCTATAGCCCACGACCCGTTTTTTGGCCATTTTTCCACTGGGGGGTTTTGGCACCGCGACCTTCGGGCGCTTATTTTTTGGCGCGGCTTTGTCCACGGCTTATTTTTGGCACCCCGAGGCCCCTCGCAAAGTCTCACCCCATTCCGAGTCCGGCGGACGAACTTCGCCCGCGCCCCCCACCAAGGCTATAGCCCACGACCCGTTTTTTGGCCATTTTTCCGCTGGGGGGTTTTGGCACCACGACCTTCTGGCGCTTATTTTTGGGCGTGGCTTTGTCCGCGGCTTATTTTTGGCACCCCGAGGCCCCTCGCAAAGTCTCGCCCCATTCCGAGACCGGCGGACGAACTTCGCCCGCGCCCCCCACCAAGGCTATAGCCCACAACCCGTTTTTTGGCCATTTTTCCGCTGGGGGGTTTTGGCACCGCGACCTTCGGACGCTTATTTTTGGGCGCGGCTTTGCCCGCGGCTTATTTTTGGCACCCCGAGGCCCCTCGCAAAGTCTCGTCCCATTCCGAGTCCGGCGGACGAACTTCGCCCGCGCCCCCCACCAAGGCTATAGCCCACGACCCGTTTTTTGGCCATTTTTCCGCTGGGGGGTTTTGGCACCACGGCCTTCGGGCGCTTATTTTTGGGCGCGGCTTTGCCCGCGGCTTATTTTTGGCACCCCGAGGCCCCTCGCAAAGTCTCGCCCCATTCCGAGTCCGGCGGACGAACTTCGCCCGCGCCCCCCACCAAGGCTATAGCCCACGACCCGTTTTTTGGCCATTTTTCCACTGGGGGGTTTTGGCACCGCGACCTTCGGGCGCTTATTTTTTGGCGTGGCTTTGCCCACGGCTTATTTTTGGCACCCCGAGGCCCCTCGCAAAGTCTCACCCCATTCCGAGTCCGGCGGACGAACTTCGCCCGCGCCCCCCACCAAGGCTATAGCCCACGACCCGTTTTTTGGCCATTTTTCCGCTGGGGGGTTTTGGCACCACGGCCTTCGGGCGCTTATTTTTGGGCGCGGCTTTGCCCGCGGCTTATTTTTGGCACCCCGAGGCCCCTCGCAAAGTCTCGACCCATTCCGAGTCTGGCGGACGAACTTCGCCCGCGCCCCCCACCAAGGCTATAGCCCACAACCCGTTTTTTGACCATTTTCCGCTGGGGGTTTGGCACGCGACATCGGGCGCTTATTTTGGGCGCGGCTTTGCCCGCGGCTTATTTTGGCACCCCGAGGCCCCTCGCAAAGTCTCGCCCCATTCCGAGTCCGGCGTACGAACTTCGCCCGCGCCCCCCACCAAGGCTATAGCCCACGACCCGTTTTTTGGCCATTTTTCCGCTGGGGGGTTTTGGCACCACGACCTTCGGGCGCTTATTTTTGGGCGCGGCTTTGCCCGCGGCTTATTTTTGGCACCCCGAGGCCCCTCACAAAGTCTCGCCCCATTCCGAGTCCGGCGGACAAACTTCGCCCGCGCCCCCCACCAAGGCTATAGCCCACCCGTTTTTTGGCCATTTTTCCGCTGGGGGGTGTTGGCACCACGACCTTCGGGCGCTTATTTTTGGGCGCGGGTTTGCCCGCGGCTTATTTTTGGCACCCCGAGGACCCTCGCAAAGTCTCGCCCCATTCCGAGTCCGGCGTACAAACTTCGCCCGCGCCCCCCACCAAGGCTATAGCCCACGACCCGTTTTTTGGCCATTTTTCCGCTGGGGGGTTTTGGCACCACTACCTTCGGGCGCTTATTTTTGGGCGCGGCTTTGCCCGCGGCTTATTTTTGGCACCCCGAGGCCCCTCGCTAAGTCTCGCCCCATTCCGAGTCCGGTGGACGAACTTCGCCCGCGCCCCCCACCAAGGCTATAGCCCACGACACGTTTTTTGGCCATTTTTCCGCTGGGGTGTTTTGGCACCACGACCTTCGGGCGCTT
>NW_006263110.1:0-834 GCF_000493195.1 Citrus x clementina | reverse complement strand
GCCTTGCCCGCGGCTTATTTTTGGCACCCCGAGGCCCCTCGCAAAGTCTCGCCCCATTCCGAGTCCGGCGGACGAAATTCGCCCGCGCCCCCCACCAAGGCTATAGCCCACGACCCGTTTTTTGGCCATTTTTCCGCTGGGGTGTTTTGGCACCACGACCTTCGGGCGCTTATTTTTGGGCGCGGCTTTGCCCGCAGCTTATTTTTGGCACCCCGAGGCCCCTCGCAAAGTCTCGCCCCATTCCGAGTCCGGCGGACGAACTTCGCCCGCGCCCCCCACCAAGGCTATAGCCCACCCGTTTTTTGGCCATTTTTCCGCTGGGGGGTTTTGGCACCACGACCTTCGGGCGCTTATTTTTTGGCGCGGCTTTGCCCGCGGCTTATTTTTGGCACCCCGAGGCCCCTCGCAAAGTCTCGCCCCATTCTGAGTCCGGCGGACGAACTTCGCCCGCGCCCCCCACCAAGGCTATAGCCCACGACCCGTTTTTTGGCCTTTTTTCTGCTGGGGGGTTTTGGCACCACGGCCTTCGGGCGCTTATTTTTGGGAGCGGCTTTGCCCGCGGCTTATTTTTGTCACCCCGAGGCCCCTCGCAAAGTCTCGCCCCATTCCGAGTCCGGCGGACGAACTTCGCCCGCGCCCCCCACCAAGGCTATAGTCCACAACCCGTTTTTTGGCCATTTTTCCACTGGGGGGTTTTGGCACCGCGACCTTCGGGCGCTTATTTTTGGGCGCGGCTTTGCCCGCGGCTTATTTTTGGCACCCCGAGGCCCCTCACAAAGTCTCGCCCCATTCCGAGTCCGGCGGACCAGCCGCGGCGATAAGTGCCTCAACCCA
>NW_006263111.1:0-1895 GCF_000493195.1 Citrus x clementina | reverse complement strand
ATTTGTAACAAGTAGTTTTGTTGGTTGGGTAATTGGTCACAATTTTATCATGAAAATGGGTTGGATTGGTATTAGTTTGGATGCAGCAAAAGAAATCTATTAGGTTCTAATGTACTTATTCGATTTAATAAGTACCTTGTGTCAGAATGGAGAAATTCTATGGCTCGAATCTTTAGTATTCTCTTATTTATTACCTGTATCTACTATTTAGGCAGAATACCCTCACCCATTTTTACTAAGAAACTGAAAGTGAAAGAAACCTCAGAAACGGAAGAAAGAGATGTAGAAATAGAAAAAACTTTCGAAAGGGGGGGGACTAAACAGGGACAAGAGGTATCCGCCGAAGAAGATCCTTCTCCTTCCCTTTTTTCGGAAGAAAAGGAGGATCCGGACAAAATCGAGGAAACGGAAGAGATCCGAGTGAATGGAAAGGAAAAAAAAAAAACAAAGCATGAATTCCACTTGCGCTTTAAAGAGACATGCGATAAAAATAGCCCTGTTTATGAAACTTCTTATCTGGATGGAAATCAAGAAAATTCGAAATTAGAAATATTTCAATTATTTAAAGAAATATTAAAAAGAGTAATAACGAAAATAAATATAATAAGAGATAAAAAGAGATGCGACTTCCCCCTAAATATTTTATACCTTCCCCTACAAAAAAACTTGTAATACCAACCCCATTCGTAATTCCATCAATTACTCGTCTGTCGAACAAATGAGTTAGTTCCGCTAATCCTCTTATCCCTTCTGTTAAGGATCTTGTGTAAAAAGCATCTATATAAGCACGATTATATGACCAATCATATAGAAAATTGAGTATTTTGTCCCAAAGAATTCTCTTAGGTCCTCTTTTAGCAAAAAAATTAAATATGTTCCAATTGTGTAAAGATGAATAAAAGGGTTTATATAAAAAGTAGGCTAGAACTATAACGGAATACGTTATACTGACGGAAAGGCTTGCATTTTTTACACCTTCATACCATTCAACAAAATGAGTTGAAATTTGATGTAACAGATTTATAGACGGAGTTAACAATTTTGATAAAATATCCGACTCGATTACTTCTTGATTCAAAGGAATTCCTATCGCTCCAACAAACAAAGGAAATAGGACTAATACAAGCATAACAAATAATATAGTATTGTCTGATTCGTGAGGATAACAAAAAGTCTTGGCAGCGCCAAAAGGAAAAATAGTAATAAAGGGCATATTTGTTACAGTACTAGCAATTCGATGAGTCTTCTTCGCAAAAAAAGAAGCCCTTTTATTATTATTCATTGTTAATAAAACAACTAAATGAAATTTGTTTTTAATCGGTTTTGGTTCTTCTTTACCCCATAGAGATATTGAATATAAGGAATTTCTTTTTTTGCCACTGTAATTTTGCAAGCAAAAGTTGAAAGGCCCCTCAAAAGTAAGTAAATAAATTCGAAACATATAAAATGCGGTTAATCCAGCTGTGAAAAAAGCTATTGTTGCGAAAATCGGCGAATACAACCAAGTATCATTAAGAATTTCATCCTTGGACCAAAAACAGGCGAGAGGTGGAATACCACAAAGAGAAAGAGTACCTACTAAAAAAGCGGTTTTTGTAATCGGCACATGCTTTCTTAACCCACCCATAAGAACCATATTCTGGCTTTTATCTGGAAAATATCCAACAATAGCTTCCATTGAATGAATAATTGATCCGGATCCTAAAAACAACAAGGCTTTGGAATAGGCATGAGTAATCAAATGAAATAAAGCGGCTCGATAAGACCCCATACCTAGAGCTAACATCATATAACCCAATTGAGACATTGTAGAATAAGCTAAACCTCTCTTAATATCTTGTGAGCAAGAGCTAAAGTAGCTCCTAAAAATACTGTTATTATCCCCTTCAAAGATA
>NW_006263112.1:22056-23237 GCF_000493195.1 Citrus x clementina | reverse complement strand
TCGTGCAGCGGAAAAAGGCCACAAAAACGGGCGGGCTATAGCATTGGGGGGTGGGGCTGGCCGACTTCGTCCGCCGGACTCGGAATGGCGTAAGACTTTGCGAGGTGCCTCTGTGTGCCAAAAATAGCCCGCGGGCACAGCCGCGGCAAAAAATAACCGCCCGAAGGCCGGGGCGCCAAGTTCGTCCAGCGGATAAAGGCCATAAAAACGGGTGGGCTATAGCCTTGGGGGGTGGGGCTGGCCCACTTCGTCCGCCGGACTCGGAATGGTGCGAGACTTTGTGAGGTGCCTCCATGTGCCAAAAATAGGCTTCGGGCACAGCCGCGCCCAAAAATCCCGGCCCGAAGGCTGGGGCGCCAAGTTTGTCCAGCGGAAAAAGGGTACAAAAACGGGTGGGCTACAGCCTTGGGGAGTGGGGCTGGCCAACTTCATCCTCTGGTCTTGGAATGGCGCGAGACTTCGCGAGGCACCTCCGTGTGCCGAAAATAGGCCGCGGACACAGCCGCGCCCAAAAATAAATGCCCGAAGCCCGGGGCGCCAAGTTCGTCCAGCGGAAAAACGCCACAAAAATGGGTGGGCTATAGCCTTGGGGGGTGGGGCTGGCCAACTTCGTCCGCCGGACTTGGAATGGCGCGAGGGTTTGCGAGGCACCTCCGTGTGCCAAAAATAGGCCGCTGGCACAGCCGCGCCCAAAAATAACTGCCCGAAGGCCGGGGCGCCAAGTTCGTCCAGCGGAAAAAGGCCACAAAAATGGGTGGGCTATGGCCTTGGGGGGGGCTGGCCAACTTCGTCCGCCGGACTCGGAATGCCGCAAGACTTTGTGAGTTGCCTCCGTGTGCTAATAATAGGCCGCGGGCAAAGCCGCGTCCAAAAATAACCACCCGAAGGCCGGGGCGCCAAATTCGTCCAGCGGAAAAATGCCACAAAAACGGGTGGGCTATAGCCTAGGGGGGTGGGGCTGGCCAACTTCGTCCACCGGACTCGGAATGCCGGGAGACTTTGCGAGAGGCCTCCGTGTGCCAAAAATAGGCCGCAGGCAGAGCCGCGCCCAAAAATAACCGCCCGAAGGCCGGGGCGCCAAGTTTGTCCAGCGGAAAAAGGCCACAAAAACGGGTGGGCTATAGCATTGGGGGGTGGGGCTGGGCAACTACTTCCGCGCGAGACGATATGGCGCGAGACTT
>NW_006263112.1:21329-21956 GCF_000493195.1 Citrus x clementina | reverse complement strand
CCTCCGTGTGCCAAAAATAGGCCACGGGCACAGCCGCGCCCAAAAATAACCGCCCGAATGCCGGGGCGCCAAAGTTCGTCCAGCGGAAAAAGGCCACAAAAACGGGTGGGCTATAGCCTTGGGGGGTTGTGCTGGCCAACTACGTCCGCCGGACTCGGAATGGTGCGAGATGTTGCGAGGCCCCTCCGTGTACCAAAAATAGGCTGCGGGCACAGCCGTGCCCAAAAATAACCGCCCAAAGGCCGGGGCGCCAAGTTCGTCCTGCGGAAAAAGGCACAAAAACGGGTGGGCTATAGCCTTGGGGGTGGGGCTGGCCAAATTCGTCCGCCGGACTCGGAATGGTGCGAGACTTTGCGAGGCCCCTCCGTGTGCCAAAAATAGGCCGCGGGCACAGCAGCGCCTAAAAATAACCGCCTGAAGGCCGGGATGCCAAGTTCGTCCAGCGGAAAAAGGCCCCAAAAACGGGTGGGCTATAGCCTTGGGGGGTGGGGCTGGCCAACTTCGTCCACCGGACTCGGAATGCCACGAGACTTTATGAGCGGTCTCCGTGTGCAATAAATAGGCCGCGGGCAAAGCCGCGCCCAAAAATAACCCCCCGAAGGCCGGGGCGCCAAGTTCGTCCTGCGG
>NW_006263112.1:12087-21186 GCF_000493195.1 Citrus x clementina | reverse complement strand
AGCCTTTGGGGGTGGGGCTGGCCACTTCGTCCGCCGGACTCGGAATGCCACGAGACTTTATGAGCGGTCTCCGTGTGCAGTAAATAGGCCGCGGGCAAAGCCGCGCCCAAAAATAACCCCCCGAAGGCTGGGGCGCCAAATTCGTCCAGCGGAAAAAGGCCACAAAAACGGGTGGGCTATAGCCTTGGGGGGTGGGGCTGGCCAACTTCGTCCGCCGGACTCGGAATGGCGCGAGACTTTGCGAGGGGCTTCCGTGTGCCCAAAATAGGCCGCGGACACAGCCGCGCTCAAAAATAACCGCCCGAAGGCCGGGGTGCCAAGTTCGTCCAGCGGATAAAGGCCACAATAACGGGCGGGCTATAGCATTGGGGGGTGGGGCTGGCCGACTTCGTCCGCCGGACTCGGAATGGCATAAGACTTTGCGAGGTGCCTCCGTGTGCCAAAAATAGCCCGCGGGCACAGCCGCGGCGAAAAATAACCGCCCGAAGGCCGGGGCGCCCCGTTCGTCCAGCGGAAAAAGGCCACAAAAATGGGTGGGTTATAGCCTTGGGGGGTGGGGCTGGCCAACTTTGTCGGCCGGACTCGGAATGCCGTGAGACTTTACGAGGGGACTCCGTGTGCAGAAAATAGGCTGCGGGCAAAGCCGCGCCCAAAAATAACCGCCCGAAGGCCGGGGCGCCAAGTTCGTCCAGCGGAAAAAGGCCACAAAAACGGGTGGGCTATAGCCTTGGGGAGTGGGGCTGGCCAACTTCGTCCGCATGACTCGGAATGGCGCGAGACTTCGTGAGGCACCTCCGTGTGCCAAAAATAGGCTTCGGGCACAGCCGCGCCCAAAAATCACCGCCCGAAGGCCGGGGAGCCAAGTTCGTCCAGCGGAAAAAGGCCACAACAACGGGTGGGCTATAGCCTTGGGGGGTGGGCTGGCCAAGTTCGTCCGCTGGACTCGGAATGCCACGAGACTTTATGAGCGGTCTCCGTGTGCAGTAAATAGGCCGCGGGCAAAGCTGCGCCCAAAAATAACCGGCCGAAGGCTGGGGCACCAAGTTCGTCCAGCGGAAAAAGGCCACAAAAACGGGTGGGCTATAGCCTTGGGGGGTGGGGCTGGCCAACTTCGTCCGCCGGACTCGGAATGGCGCGAGACTTTGCGAGGGGCCTCCGTGTGCCAAAAATAGGCTTCGGGCACAGCCGCGCCCAAAAATCACTGCCCGAAGGCTGGGGCGCCAAGTTTGTCCAGCGGAAAAAGGCCACAAAAACGGGTGGGCTACAGCCTTGGGGGGTGGGGCTGGCCAACTTCATCCTCTGGTCTCGGAATGGCGCGAGACTTCGCGAGGCACCTCCGTGTGCCAAAAATAGGCCGCGGACACAGCCGCGCCCAAAAATAAATGCCCGAAGCCCGGGGCGCCAAGTTCGTCCAGCGGAAAAAGGCCACAAAAATGGGTGGGCTATAGCCTTGGGGGGTGGGGCTGGCCAACTTCGTCCGCCGGACTCGGAATGGCGCGAGACTTCGCGAGGCACCTCCGTGTGCCAAAAATAGGCCGTGGGAACAGCCGCGCCCAAAAATAAACGCCCGAAGGCCGGAGCACCAAGTTCGTCCAGCGGAAAAAGGCCACAAAAATGGGTGGGCTATAGCCTTGGGGGGTGGGGCTGGCCAACTTCGTCCGCCGGACTCGCAATGGCGTGAGCCTTTTCGAGGCACCTCCGTGTGCCAAAACTATGCCACTGGCACAGCCGCGCCCAAAAATAACTGCCCGAAGGCCGGGGCGCCAAGTTCGTCCAGCGGAAAAAGGCCACAAAAATGGGTGGGCTATGTCCTTGGGGGGTGGGGCTGGCCAACTTCGTCCGCCGGACTTGGAATGCCGCGAGACTTTGCGAGTTGCCTCCGTGTGCCAAAAATAGGCCACGGGCAAAGCCGCGTCCAAAAATAACCACCCGAAGGCCGGGGCGCCAAATTCGTCCAGCGGAAAAAGGCCACAAAAACGGGTGGGCTATAGCATTGGGGGGTGGGGCTGACGAACTTCGTCCGCCGGACTCGGAATGGCGCGAGACTTTGCGAAGTGCCTCCGTGTGCCAAAAATAGGCTGCGGGCACAGCCACACCCAAAAATCACGGCCCGAAGGCCGGGGCGCCAAGTTCGTCCAGCGGAAAAAGGCCACAAAAACGGGTGGGCTATAGCATTCGGGGGTGGGGCTGGCGAACTTCGTCCGCCGGACTCGGAATGGCGCGAGACTTTACGAGGTGCCTCCGTGTGCCAAAAATAGGCCGTGGCCACAGCCGTGGCCAAAAATAACGGCCCGAAGGCCGGGGCGCCAAGTTCGTGCAGCGGAAAAAGGGCACAAAAACGGGTGGGGTATAGCCTTGGGGGGTGGGGCTGGCCGACTTCGTCCGCCGGACTCGGAATGGTGCGAGACTTTGGGAGGTGCCTCCGTGTGCCAAATTTAGGTTGCAGGCACAGCCGCGCCCAAAAATAACCGCCCGAAGGCCGGGGCGCCACGTTCGTCCAGCAGAAAAAGCCCACAAAAACGGTTGGCTATAGCCTTGGGGGGTGGGGCTGACCAACTTCGTCCGCCGGACTCGGATTGGTGCAATACTTTGCGAGGCACCTCCATGTGCCAAAAATAGGCCACATGCACAGCCACGCCCAAAAATAACCGCCCGAAGGCTGGAGCGCCAAGTTCGTCCAGCGGAAAAAGGCCACAAAAACGGGTGGGCTATAGCCTTGGGGGGTGGGGCTGGCCAACTTCGTCCGCCGGACTCGGAATGGCGCGAGACTTTGCGAGGCGCCTCCGTGTGCCAAAAATAGGCCACGGGCACAGCCGCGCCCAAAAATAACCGCCCGAATGCCGGGGCGCCAAAGTTCGTCCAGCGGAAAAAGGCCACAAAAACGGGTGGGCTATAGCCTTGGGGGGTGGGGCTGGCCAACTTCGTCCGCCGGACTCGGAATGGCGCGAGACTTTGCGAGGCGCCTCCGTGTGCCAAAAATAGGCCGCGGGCACAGCCGTGCCAAAAAATAACCGCCCGAAGGCCGGGGCGCCAAGTACGTCCTGCGGAAATATGCCACAAAAACAGGTGGGCTATAGCCTTGGGTGGGGCTGGCCAACATCGTCCGCCGAACTCGGAATAGCGCGAGACTTTGTAAGGCGCCTCCGTGTGCCAATAATAGGCCGCGGGCACAGCCGCACCCAAAAATAACAGCCCGAAGGCAGAGGCGCCAAGTTCGTCCAGCCGAAAAAGGCCACAAAAACGGGTGGGCTATAGCCTTGAGGGGTGGGCTATAGCCTCGGTGTGCCAAAAATAGGCCGCTGACACAGCCGTGGCCAAAAATAACGGCCCGAAGGCCGGGGCGCCAAGTTCGTGCAGCGGAAAAAGGCCACAAAAACGGTTGGCTATAGCCTTTGGGGGTGGGGCTGACCAACTTCGTCCGCCGGACTCGGATTGGCGCGATACTTTGCGAGGCACCTCCGTGTGCCAAAAATAGGCCACATGCACAGCCACGCCCAAAAAATAACCGCCCGAAGGCTGGAGCGCCAAGTTCGTCCAGCGGAAAAAGGCCACAAAAACGGGTGGGCTATAGCATTGGGGTGTGGGGCTAGCCAACTTCGCCCGCTGGACTTGGAATGGCGCGAGACTTTGCGAGGCGCCTCCGTCTGCCAAAAGTAGGCCGGGGCGCCAAGTTCGTCCAGCGAAAAAAGGCCACAAAAACGGGTGGGCTATAGCCTTGGGGGGTGGGGCTGGCCAACTTCGTCCGCCGGACTCGGAATGGCGCGAGACTTTGCGAGGCGCCTCTGTGTGCCAAAAATAGGCCGCGGACACAGCCGCGCCCAAAAATAACCGCCCGAAGGCCGGGGCGCCATGTTCGTCCAGCGGGAAAATGCCCCAAAAACGGGTGGGCTATAACCTTGGGGGGTGGGGCTGGCCAACTTCATCCGCCGGACTCGGAATGGCGCGAGACTTTGCGAGGTGCCTCCGATTGCAAAAAATAGGCCGCGGGCACAGCAACGCCCAAAAATAACCGCCCGAAGGCCGGGGCGCCAAGTTCGTCCACCGGAAAGCCCACAAAAACGGTTGGCTATAGCCTTGGGGGGTGGGGCTGACCCACTTCGTCCGCCGGACTCGGATTGGCACGATACTTTGCGAGGCACCTCCGTGTGCCAAAAATAGGCCACATGCACAGCCACGCCCAAAAATAACCGCCCGAAGGCTGGAGCGCCAAGTTCATCCAGCGGAAAAAGGCCACAAAAACGGGTGGGCTATAGCATTGGGGTGTGGGGCTGGCCAACTTCGTCCGCCGGACTCGGAATGGCGCGAGACTTTGCGAGGGGCCTCCGTGTGCAGAAAATAGGCTGCGGGCACAGCCGCGCCCAAAAATAACTGCCCGATGGTCGGGGCGCCAAGTTCGTCCAGCGGAAAAAGGCCACAAAAACGGGTGGGCTATAGCCTTGGGGGGTGGGGCTGGCCAACTTCGTCCGCATGACTCGGAATGGTGCGAGACTTTGCGAGGCGCCTCCGTGTGCCAAAAATAGGCTTCGGACACAGCCGCGGCCAAAAATCACCGCCCGAAGGCCGGGGAGCCAAGTTCGTCCAGCGGAAAAAGGCCACAACAACGGGTGGGCTATAGCCTTGGGGGGTGGGCTGGCCAAGTTCGTCCGCTGGACTCGGAATGCCACGAGACTTTATGAGCGGTCTCCGTGTGCAGTAAATAGGCCGCGGGCAAAGCCGCGCCCAAAAATAACCGGCCGAAGGCTGGGGCACCAAGTTCGTCCAGCGGAAAAAGGCCACAAAAACGGGTGGGCTATAGCCTTGGGGGGTGGGGCTGGCCAACTTCGTCCGCCGGACTCGGAATGGCGCGAGACTTTACGAGGAGGCTCCGCGTTCCAAAATAGGCCGCGAACACAGCCGCGCCCAAAAATAACCGCCTGAAGGCCGGGGCGCCCCGTTCGTCCAGCGGAAAAAGGCCACAAAAACGGGTGGGCTATAGCCTTGGGGAGTGGGGCTGGCCAACTTCGTCCGCATGACTCGGAATGGTGCGAGACTTTGCGAGGCGCCTCCGTGTGCCAAAAATAGGCTTTGGGCACAGCCGCACCCAAAAATCACCGCCCGAAGGCCGGGGAGCCAAGTTCGTCCAGCGGAAAAAGGCCACAACAACGGGTGGGCTATAGCCTTGGGGGGTGGGCTGGCCAAGTTCGTCCGCTGGACTCGGAATGCCACGAGACTTTATGAGCGGTCTCCGTGTGCAGTAAATAGGCCGCGGGCAAAGCTGCGCCCAAAAATAACCGGCCGAAGGCTGGGGCACCAAGTTCGTCCAGCGGAAAAAGGCCACAAAAACGGGTGGGCTATAGCCTTGGGGGGTGGGGCTGGCCAACTTCGTCCGCCGGACTCGGAATGGCGCGAGACTTTGCGAGGGGCCTCCGTGTGCCAAAAATAGGCTTCGGGCACAGCCGCGCCCAAAAATCACTGCCCGAAGGCTGGGGCGCCAAGTTTGTCCAGCGGAAAAAGGCCACAAAAACGGGTGGGCTACAGCCTTGGGGGGTGGGGCTGGCCAACTTCATCCTCTGGTCTCGGAATGGCGCGAGACTTCGCGAGGCACCTCCGTGTGCCAAAAATAGGCCGCGGACACAGCCGCGCCCAAAAATAAATGCCCGAAGCCCGGGGCGCTAAGTTCGTCCAGCGGAAAAAGGCCACAAAAATGGGTGGGCTATAGCCTTGGGGGGTGGGGCTGGCCAACTTCGTCCGCCGGACTCGGAATGGCGCGAGACTTCGCGAGGCACCTCCGTGTGCCAAAAATAGGCCGTGGGAACAGCCGCGCCCAAAAATAAACGCCCGAAGGCCGGAGCACCAAGTTCGTCCAGCGGAAAAAGGCCACAAAAATGGGTGGGCTATAGCCTTGGGGGGTGGGGCTGGCCAACTTCGTCCGCCGGACTCGCAATGGCGTGAGCCTTTTCGAGGCACCTCCGTGTGCCAAAACTATGCCACTGGCACAGCCGCGCCCAAAAATAACTGCCCGAAGGCCGGGGCGCCAAGTTCGTCCAGCGGAAAAAGCCAAAAAAAACGGGTGGGCTATAGCCTTGGGGGGTGGGGCTGGCCAACTTCGTCCGCCGGACTCGGAATGCCGCGAGACTTTGCGAGTTGCCTCCGTGTGCCAAAAATAGGCCACGGGCAAAGCCGCGTCCAAAAATAACCACCCGAAGGCCGGGGCGCCAAATTCGTCCAGCGGAAAAAGGCCACAAAAACGGGTGGGCTATAGCATTGGGGGGTGGGGCTGACGAACTTCGTCCGCCGGACTCGGAATGGCGCGAGACTTTGCGAAGTGCCTCCGTGTGCCAAAAATAGGCTGCGGGCACAGCCACACCCAAAAATCACGGCCCGAAGGCCGGGGCGCCAAGTTCGTCCAGCGGAAAAAGGCCACAAAAACGGGTGGGCTATAGCATTCGGGGGTGGGGCGGGCGAACTTCATCCGCCGGACTCGGAATGGCGCGAGACTTTACGAGGTGCCTCCGTGTGCCAAAAATATGCCGTGGCCACAGCCGTGGCCAAAAATAACGGCCCAAAGGCCGGGGCGCCAAGTTCGTGCAGCGGAAAAAGGGCACAAAAACGGGTGGGGTATAGCCTTGGGGGGTGGGGCTGGCCGACTTCGTCCGCCGGACTCGGAATGGTGCGAGACTTTGGGAGGTGCCTCTGTGTGCCAAATTTAGGTTGCGGGCACAGCCGCGCCCAAAAATAACCGCCCGAAGGCCGGGGCGCCACGTTTGTCCAGCAGAAAAAGCCCACAAAAACGGTTGGCTATAGCCTTGGGGGGTGGGGCTGACCAACTTCGTCCGCCGGACTCGGATTGGCGCAATACTTTGCGAGGCACCTCCATGTGCCAAAAATAGGCCACATGCACAGCCACGCCCAAAAATAACCGCCCGAAGGCTGGAGCGCCAAGTTCGTCCAGCGGAAAAAGGCCACAAAAACGGGTGGGCTATAGCCTTGTGGGGTGGGGCTGGCCAACTTCGTCCGCCGGACTCGGAATGGCGCGAGACTTTGCGAGGCGCCTCCGTGTGCCAAAAATAGGCCGCGGGCACAGCCGTGCCAAAAAATAACCGCCCGAAGGCCGGGGCGCCAAGTACGTCCTGCGGAAATATGCCACAAAAACAGGTGGGCTATAGCCTTGGGTGGGGCTGGCCAACATCGTCCGCCGAACTCGGAATAGCGCGAGACTTTGTAAGGCGCCTCCGTGTGCCAATAATAGGCCGCGGGCACAGCCGCACCCAAAAATAACAGCCCGAAGGCAGAGGCGCCAAGTTCGTCCAGCCGAAAAAGGCCACAAAAACGGGTGGGCTATAGCCTTGAGGGGTGGGCTATAGCCTCGGTGTGCCAAAAATAGGCCGCTGACACAGCCGTGGCCAAAAATAACGGCCCGAAGGCCGGGGCGCCAAGTTCGTGCAGCGGAAAAAGGCCACAAAAACGGTTGGCTATAGCCTTTGGGGGTGGGGCTGACCAACTTCGTCCGCCGGACTCGGATTGGCGCGATACTTTGCGAGGCACCTCCGTGTGCCAAAAATAGGCCACATGCACAGCCACGCCCAAAAAATAACCGCCCGAAGGCTGGAGCGCCAAGTTCGTCCAGCGGAAAAAGGCCACAAAAACGGGTGGGCTATAGCCTTGGGGGGTGGGGCTGGCCAACTTCGTCCGCCGGACTCGCAATTGCACGAGACTTTGCGAGGCGCCTCCGTGTGCCAAAAATAGGCCGCGGGCACAGCCGTGCCAAAAAATAACCGCCCGAAGGCCGGGGCGCCAAGTACGTCCTGCGGAAATATGCCACAAACACGGGTGGGCTATAGCCTTGGGTGGGGCTGGCCAACATCGTCCGCCGAACTCGGAATAGCGCGAGACTTTGTAAGGCGCCTCCGTGTGCCAATAATAGGCCGCGGGGTCAGCCGCACCCAAAAATAACAGCCCGAAGGCAGAGGCGCCAAGTTCGTCCAGCCGAAAAAGGCCACAAAAACGGGTGGGCTATAGCCTTGAGGGGTGGGCTATAGCCTCGGTGTGCCAAAAATAGGCCGCTGACACAGCCGTGGCCAAAAATAACGGCCCGAAGGCCGGGGCGCCAAGTTCGTGCAGCGGAAAAAGGCCACAAAAACGGTTGGGTATAGCCTTTGGGGGTGGGGCTGACCAACTTCGTCCGCCGGACTCGGATTGGCGCGATACTTTGCGAGGCACCTCCGTGTGCCAAAAATAGGCCACATGCACAGCCATGCCCAAAAAATAACCGCCCGAAGGCTGGAGCGCCAAGTTCGTCCAGCGGAAAAAGGCCACAAAAACGGGTGGGCTATAGCATTGGGATGTGGGGCTGGCCAACTTCGTCCGCTGGACTCGGAATGGCGCGAGACTTTGCGAGGGGCTTCCGTGTGCAGGAAATAGGCTGCGGGTGGGCTATAGCATTGGGGTGTGGGGCTGGCCAACTTCGTCCGCCGGACTCGGAATGCCGCGAGATTTTGCGAGGTGCCTCCGTGTGCCAAAAATAGGCTGCGGGCACAGCCGCGCCCAAAAATAACCGCCCGAAGGCCGGGGCGCCAAGTTCGTGCAGCGGAAAAAGGCCACAAAAACGGTTGGGCTATAGCATTGGGGGGTGGGGCTGGCGAACTTCGTCAGCCGGACTCGGAATGGCGCGAGACTTTGCGAGGTGCCTCCGTGTGCCAAAAATAGGCTGCGGGCACAGCCGCACCCAAAAATCACCGCCCGAAGGCCGGGGCGCCAAGTTCGTCCAGCGGAAAAAGGCCACAAAAACGGGTGGGCTATAGCATTGGGGGGTGGGGCTGGCGAACTTCGTCCGCCGGACTCGGAATGGCGCGAGACTTTGCGAGGTGCCTCCGTGTGGCAAAAATAGGCCGCAGACACAGCCGTGGCCAAAAATAACAGCCCGAAGGCCGGGGCGCCAAGTTCGTGCAGCGGAAAAAGGCCACAAAAACGGGTGGGCTATAACCTTTGGGGGTGGGGCTGGCGAACTTCGTCCGCCGGACTCGGAATGGCGCGAGACTTTGCGAGGTGCCTCCGTGTGCCAAAAATAGACTGCGGGCACAGCCGCACCCAAAAATCTACCAGCTCCCGAATTGCCGGGGC
>NW_006263112.1:8114-11978 GCF_000493195.1 Citrus x clementina | reverse complement strand
AGGTGCCTCCATGTGCCAAAAATAGGCTGCGGGCACAGCCGCTCCCAAAAATAACCGCCCGAAGGCCGGGGCGCCAAGTTCGTCCAGCGGAAAAAGGCCACAAAAACGGGTGGGCTATAGCCTTGGGGGGTGGGGCTGGACAACTTCGTCCGCCGGACTCGGAATGGCGCGAGACTTTGCGAGGCGCCTCTGTGTGCCAAAAATAGGCCGCGGACACAGCCGCGCCCAAAAATAACCGCCCGAAGGCCGGGGCGCCATGTTCGTCCAGCGGGAAAATGCCCCAAAAACGGGTGGGCTATAACCTTGGGGGGTGGGGCTGGCCAACTTCATCCGCCGGACTCGGAATGGCGCGAGACTTTGCGAGGTGCCTCCGATTGCAAAAAATAGGCCGCGGGCACAGCAACGCCCAAAAATAACCGCCCGAAGGCCGGGGCGCCAAGTTCGTCCACCGGAAAAAGCCCACAAAAACGGTTGGCTATAGCCTTGGGGGGTGGGGCTGACCCACTTCGTCCGCCGGACTCGGATTGGCACGATACTTTGCGAGGCACCTCCGTGTGCCAAAAATAGGCCACATGCACAGCCACGCCCAAAAATAACCGCCCGAAGGCTGGAGCGCCAAGTTCATCCAGCGGAAAAAGGCCACAAAAACGGGTGGGCTATAGCATTGGGGTGTGGGGCTGGCCAACTTCGTCCGCCGGACTCGGAATGGCGCGAGACTTTGCGAGGGGCCTCCGTGTGCAGAAAATAGGCTGCGGACACAGCCGTGCCCAAAAATAACTGCCTGATGGTCGGGGCGCCAAGTTCGTCCAGCGGAAAAAGGCCACAAAAACGGGTGGGCTATAGCCTTGGGGGGTGGGGCTGGCCAACTTCGTCCGCCGGACTCGGAATGGCGCGAGACTTTACGAGGCACCTCCGCGTGCCAAAAATAGGCCACGGGCACAGCCGCGGCCAAAAATAACCGCCCGAAGGCCGGGGTGCCATGTTCGTCCAGCGGAAAAAGCCCACAAAAACGGTTGGCTATAGCCTTGGGGGGCGGGGCTGGCGAACTTCGTCCGCCGGACTCGGAATGGCCCGAGACTTTGCGAGGTGCCTCTGTGTGCCAAAAATAGGCTACGGGCACAGCCGCACCCAAAAATCACCGCCTGAAGGCCGGGGCGCCAAGTTCGTCCAGCGGAAAAAGGCCATAAAAACGGGTGGGCTATAGCATTGGGGGGTGGGGCTGGCCAACTTCGTCCGCCGGACTCGGAATGGTGCGAGACTTTGTGAGGTGCCTCCGTGTGCCAAAAATAGGCTTCCGGCACAGCCGCGCCCAAAAATTCCGGCCCGAAGGCGGGGGCGCCAAGTTTGTCCAGTGGAAAAAGGCCACAAAAACGGGTGGGCTACAGCCTTGGGGGGTGGGGCTGGCCAACTTCGTCCGCCGGACTCGGAATGGCGCGAGACTTCGCGAGGCACCTCCGTGTGCCAAAATTAGGCCGCGGGCACAGCCGCGCCCAAAAATAAACGCCCGAAGGCCGGGGCGCCAAGTTCGTCCAGCGGAAAAAGGCCACAAAAATGGGTGGGCTATAGCCTTGGGGGGTGGGGCTGGCCAACTTCGTCCGCCGGACTTGGAATGGCGCGAGACTTTGTGAGGCGCCTCCGTGTGCCAAAACTATGCCACTGGCACAGCCGCGCCCAAAAATAACTGCCCGAAGCCCGGGGCGCCAAGTTCGTCCAGCGGAAAAAGGCCACAAAAATGGGTGGGCTATGGCCTTGGGGGGTGGGGCTGGCCAACTTCGTCCGTCGGACTCGGAATTCCGCGAGACTTTGCGAGGGGCCTCCGTGTGCCAAAAATAGGCTGCGGACACAGCCGCGCCCAAAAATAACCGTTCGTAGGCCGGGGCGCCAAGTTCGTCCAGCGGAAAAAGGCCACAAAAACGGGTGGGCTATAGGCTTGGGGGGTGGGGCTGGCCAACTTCGTCCGCATGACTCGGAATGGCGCGAGAATTCGTGAGGCACCTCTGTGTGCCAAAAATAGGCTTCGGGCACAGCCGCGCCCAAAAATCACCGCCCGAAGGCCGGGGCGCCAAGTTCGTCCTTCGGAAAAAGGCCACAAAAACGGGTGGGCTATAGCCTTGGGGGGTGGGGCTGGCCAAGTTCGTCCGCCGGACTCGTAATGCCACGAGACTTTATGAGCGGTCTCCGTGTGCAGTAAATAGGCCGCGGGCAAAGCTACGCCCAAAAATAACCGGCCGAAGGCTGGGGTGCCAAGTTCGTCCAGCGGAAAAAGCCACAAAAAACGGGTGGGCTATAGCCTGGGGGGTGGGGCTGGCCAACTTCGTCCGCTGTCTTCGGAATGGCGCGAGACTTTGCGAGGGGCCTCCGTGAGCCAAAAATAGGCAGCGGACACAGCCACGCCCAAAAATAACCGCCCGAAGGCCGGGGCGCCAAGTTCGTCCAGCGGATAAAGGCCACAAAACGGGGTGGGCTATAGCCTTGGGGGGTGAGGCTGGCCAACTTCGTCCGCATGACTCGGAATGGCGCGAGACTATGCGAGGCACCTCCGTGTGCCAAAAATAGGCTTCGGGCACAGCCGCGCCCAAAAATCACCGCCCGAAGGCCGCGGCGCCAAGTTCGTCCAGCGGAAAAAGGCCACAAAAACGGGTGGGCTATAGCCTTGGGGGGTGGGGCTGGCCAAGTTCGTCCGCCGGACTCGGAATGCCACGAGACTTTATGAGCGGTCTCCGTGTGCAGTAAATAGGCCGCGGGCAAAGCTGCACCCAAAAATAACCGGCCGAAGGCTGGGGCACCAAGTTCGTCCAGCGGAAAAAGGCCACAAAAACGGGTGGACTATAGCCTTGGGGGGTGGGGCTGGCCAACTTCGTCCGCCGGCGCGGAATGGTGCGAGACTTTGCGAGGGGTCTCCGTGTGCCAAAAATAGGCCGCGGAGACAGCCGCACCCAAAAATAACCGCCCGAAGGCTGGGGCGCCAAGTTCGTCCAGCGGAAAAAGGCCATAAAAACGGGTGGGCTATAGCCTTGGGGGGTGGGGCAGGCCAACTTCGTCCGCCGGACTCGGAATGGTGCGAGACCTTACGAGGTGCCTCCGTGTGCCAAAAATAGGCTTCGGGCACAGCCGCGCCCAAAAATCACTGCCCGAAGGCTGGGGCGCCAAGTTTGTCCAGCGGAAAAAGGCCACAAAAACGGGTGGGCTACAGCCTTGGGGGGTGGGGCTGGCCAACTTCACCCTCTGGTCTCGGAATGGCGCGAGACTTCGCAAGGCACCTCCGTGTGCCAAAAATAGGCCGCGGACACAGCCGCGCCCAAAAATAAATGCCCGAAGCCCGGGGCGCCAAGTTCGTCCAGCGGAAAAAGGCCACAAAAATGGGTGGGCTATAGCCTTGGGGGGTGGGGCTGGCCAACTTCGTCCGCCGGACTCGGAATGGCGCGAGACTTCGGGAGGCACCTCCGTGTGCCAAAAATAGGCCGCGGGAAAAGCCGCGTCCAAAAATAACCACCCGAAGGCCGGGGCGCCAAATTCGTCCAGCGGAAAAAGGCCACAAAAACGGGTGGGCTATAGCCTTGGGGGGTGGGGCTGGCCAACTTCGTCCGCCGGACTCGGAATGCCGCGAGACTTTGCGAGGGGCCTCTGTGTGCCAAAAATAGGCCGCGGGCAAAGCCGCGCCCAAAAATAACCGCCCGAAGGCCGGGGCGCCAAGTTCGTCCAGCGGAAAAAGGCCACAAAAACGGGTGGGCTATAGCCTTGGGGGGTGGGGCTGGCCAACTTCGTCCGCCGGACTCGGAATGCCGCGAGACTTTTCGAGGGGCCTCCGTGTGCCAAAAATAGGCCGCGGACAAAGCCGGGCCTAAAAAATAACCGCCTGAAGGC
>NW_006263112.1:7188-7894 GCF_000493195.1 Citrus x clementina | reverse complement strand
AAGGGTGGGCTATAGCCTTGGGGGGTGGGGCTGGCCAACTTCGTCCGCTGGACTCGGAATGCCGCGAGACTTTGCGAGGGGCCTCCGTGTGCCAAAAATAGGCCGCGGACAAAGCCGCGCCCAAAAATAACCGCCCGAAGGCCGGGGCGCGAAGTTCGTCCAGCGGAAAAAGGCCACAAAAATGGGTGGGCTATAGCCTTGGGGGGTGGGGCTGGCCAACTTCGTCCGCCGGACTTGGAATGCCGCGAGACTTTGCAAGGATCCTCCGTGTGCCAAAAATAGGCCACGGGCAAAGCCGCACCCAAAATTAACCGCTCGGAGGCCGGGGCGCCAAGTTCGTCCAGCGGAAAAAGGCCACAAAAACGGGTGGGCTATAGCCTTGGGGGGTGGGGCTGGCCAACTTCGTCCGCCGGACTCGTAATGCCGCGAGACTTTGTGAGGGGCCTCCGTGTGCCAAAAATAGGCCGCGGGCAAAGCCGCGCCCAAAAATAACCGCCCGAAGGCCGGGACGCCAAGTTCGTCCAGCGGAAAAAGGCCACAAAAACGGGTGGGCTATAGCCTTGGGGGGTGGGGCAGGCCGACTTCGTCCGCCGGACTCGGAATGCCGTGAGACTTTGTGAGGGGCCTCTGTGTGCCAAAAGTAGGCCGCGGGCAAAGCCATGCCCAAAAAAAACTGCCCGAAGGCCGGGGCGCCAAGTTCGTCCAG
>NW_006263112.1:2006-6998 GCF_000493195.1 Citrus x clementina | reverse complement strand
GGCCACAAAAACGGGTGGGCTATAGCCTTGGGGGGTGGGGCAGGCCGACTTCGTCCGCCGGACTCGGAATGCCGTGAGACTTTGCGAGGGGCCTCTGTGTGCCAAAGGTAGGCCACGGGCAAAGCCGCACCAAAAAATAACTGCCCAAAGGCCGGGGCGCCAAGTTCGTCCAGCGGAAAAAGGCCACAAAAAACGGGTGGGCTATAGCCTTGGGGGGTGGGGCTGGCCAACTTCGTCCGCCGGGCTTGGAATGCCGCGAGAGTTTGCGAGGGGCCTCTGTGTGCCAAAAATAGGCCGCGGGCAAAGCCGCGCCAAAAAATAACCGCCCGAAGGCCGGGACGCCAAGTTCGTCCAGCGGAAAAAGGCCACAAAAACGGGTGGGCTATAGCCTTGGGGGGTGGGGCAGGCCGACTTTGTCCGCCGGACTCGGAATGCCGTGAGACTTTGCGAGGGGCCTCTGTGTGCCAAAGGTAGGCCGTGGACAAAGCCGCGCCCAAAAATAACTGCCCGAAAGCCGGGGCACCAAGTTCGTCCAGCGGAAAAAGGCCACAAAAACGGGTGGGCTATAGCCTTGGGGGGTGGGGCTGGCCGACTTCGTCCACCGGAGTCACAATGCCGCGAGACTTTGCGAGGGGCCTCCGTGTGCCAAAAATAGGCCGCGGGCAAAGCCGCGCCTAAAAATAACCGCCCGAAGGCCGGGACGCCAAGTTCGTCCAGCGGAAAAAGGCCACAAAAACGGGTGGGCTATAGCCTTGGGGGGTGGGGCAGGCCGACTTCGTCCGCCGGACTCGGAATGGCAGAGACTTTGCGAGGGGCCTCTGTGTGCCAAAGGTAGGCCACGGGCAATGCCGCACCCAAAAATAACTGCCCGAAGGCCGGGGCGCCAAGTTCGTCCAGCGGAAAAAGGCCACAAAAACGGGTGGGCTATAGCCTTTGGGGGTGGGGCTGGCCGACTTCGTCCGCCGGACTCGGAATGCCGCGAGACTTTGCGAGGGGCCTTCGTGGGCCTAAATTAGGCCGCGGGCAAAGCCGTGCCAAAAAATAACTGCCTAAAGGCCGGGGCGCCAAGTTCGTCCAGCGGAAAAAGGCCACAAAAACGGGTGGGCTATAGCCTTGGGGGGTAGGGCTGGCCAACTTCGTCCGCCGGACTCGGAATGCCGCGAGACTTTGCGAGGGGCCTCCGTGTGCCAAAAATAGGCCGCGGGCAAAGCCGCGCCCAAAAATAACCGCCCGAAGGCCGGGACGCCAAGTTCGTCCAGCGGAAAAAGGCCACAAAAACGGGTGGGCTATAGCCTTGGGGGGTGGGGCTGGCCAACTTCGTCCGCCGGACTCGGAATGCCGCGAGACTTTGCGAGGGGCCTCCGTGTGCCAAAAATAGGCCGCGGGCAAAGCCGCGCCCAAAAATAACCGCCCGAAGGCCGGGACGCCAAGTTCGTCCAGCGGAAAAAGGCCACAAAAACGGGTGGGCTATAGCCTTGGGGCGTGGGGCAGGCCGACTTCGTCCGCCGGACTCGGAATGCCATGAGACTTTGCGAGGGGCCTCTGTGTGCCAAAGGTAGGCCGCGGGCAAAGCCACGCCAAAAAATAACTGCCCGAAGGCCGGGGCGCCAAGTTCGTCCAGCGGAAAAAGGCCACAAAAACGGGTGGGCTATAGCTAGGGATGGCAAATTTTTCCGGACCCGGCCCGGACCCGGATAAACCCGGATTATCCGGTACGGGTTCAACCCGCACCGGATGCATTAATAATGCGGATCCGGGTTGTAATTTTTCAAACCCGGATATATTCCGGGTCGGGTCCGGGTTTAGGTGAACCCGGATCTCCGGAACCCGGACCCGGACTACCATTTATTTATTTATTAATTTTTATTACTAACTAAAAAATATATAAGCATTAAACAATAAATTGGGCAAGAAAAAAAAAATAAAAGCAAACAAGAAAAACCCGTAAAACCCTAAAGCAAAACAAAACAATTGCACCAGCCGCCACCTTGTTGAGGGGAGGGGGGAACATAAGCAAAACAAAACAATCCCTCAATCTTTATCAGTTCATCTCTCAATCTTCATCTCCATCTTCATCTCACTCATCCCCAGCGGCCACCTCAAACCTCATCTCCCTCATCCCTAGCGACTGCCACCTCAATCTTCGTCTTCTTCATCCCCAACGACCAAGTTCATCAATACATCATCAATTAAATCATCTCAATTCATCATCCATTATTATCAAAAACCCAGCTCCACCATCGTCAAATTCGGTCTCATCTCTCTCCAAAGAGCAAGCTTTGCTGCTAGTTGCTAACCCCTTCTCGCCGGCAATCATATTTTTCATTGGCCCATCACCGCCTTAGCTGCGACCTGAAATTTTCTTTCGTTTCTCTGTATTTCTCTTTTAATTTTTTGCTTTTGCTTAACTTCGGTAATTATTAATTTTTTTTCTTGTTGTTAATAGCCAAACGCAGCATCTTAGCACATAATATCCATATAATTGTAAATTTTATTATTGAAGTAAGCAAAATTGGTTGTGATCCCATGAATTCATCCTATTGTTTTTTGCTTCTGTAAATCTATCTTCATCCAACTACCGGGTTTGAAACCCGCAATCCGGAAACCCGGATTTTTCCGGGTTGAACCCGGACCGGACCCGGAGTGAAATAATCCGGGTTTATATCCGGATCCGGGAGCATAAATTGTCATCCGGGTCCGGAACCGGAAACGTTAAACCCGGACCCGGACCCGGATTTTGCCATCCCTAGCTATAGCCTTGGGGGGTGGGGCTGGCCAACTTCGTCTGCCGGGCTTGGAATGCCGTGAGACTTTGCGAGGGGCCTCCGTGTGCCAAAAATAGGACACGGACAAAGCCGCGCCCAAAAATAACCGCCCGAAGGCCGGGACGCCAAGTTCGTCCAGCGGAAAAAGGCTACAAAAATGGGTGGGCTATAGCCTTGGGGGGTGGGGCAGGCCGACTTCGTCCGCCGGACTCGGAATGCCGTGAGACTTTGCGAGGGGCCTCTGTGTGCCAAAGGTAGGCCGCGGGCAAAGCCGCGCCCAAAAATAACTGCCCGAAGGCCGGGGCACCAAGTTCGTCCAGCGGAAAAAGGCCACAAAAACGGGTGGGCTATAGCCTTGGGGGATGGGGCTGGCCGACTTCGTCCGCCGGACTCGCAATGCCGCGAGACTTTGCGAGGGGCCTCCGTGTGCCAAAAATAGGCCGCGGGCAAAGCCGGGCCTAAAAATAACCACCCGAAGGCCGGGACGCCAAGTTCGTCCAGCGGAAAAAGGCCACAAAAACGGGTGGGCTATAGCCTTGGGGGGTGGGGCAGGCCGACTTCGTCCGCCGGACTCGGAATGCCGTGAGACTTTGCGAGGGGCATTTGTGTGCCAAAGGTAGGCCACGGGCAACGCCGTGCTCAAAAATAACTGCCCGAAGGCCGGGGCACCAAGTTCGTCCAGCGGAAAAAGGCTACAAAAACGGGTGGGCTATAGCCTTGGGGGGTGGGGCTGGCCGACTTCGTCCGCCGGACTCGGAATGCCGCGAAACTTTGCGAGGGGCCTCCGTGAGCCAAAAGTAGGCCGCGGGCAAAGCCGCGCCAAAAAATAACTGCCTGAAGGCCAGGGCGCCAAGTTCGTCCAGCGGAAAAAGACCACAAAAACGGGTGGGCTATAGCCTTGGGGGGTGGGGCTGGCCAACTTCGTCCGCCGGTCTTGGGATGCCACGAGACTTTCCGATGGGCCTCCGTGTGCCAAAATCAGGCCGCGGCCAAAAATAACCGCCCGAAGGCCTGGGCGCCAAGTTCGTCCAGCGGAAAAAGGCCACAAAAACGGGTGGGCTATAACCTTGGGGGGTGGGGCTGGCCCACTTCGTCCGCTGGACTCGGAATGCCGCGAGACTTTGCGAGGGGCCTCTGTGTGCCAAAAATAGGCCGCAGCCAAAGCCGCACCCAAAAATAACTCCCCGAAGGCCGGGGCGCCAAGTTCGTCCAGCGGAAAAAGTCCACAAAAACGGGTGGGTTACAGCGTTGGGGGGTGGGGCTGGCCAACTTCGTCCGCCGGACTCGGAATGCCGCGAGACATTGCGAGGGGCCTCCGTGTGCCAAAAATAGGCCGCGGGCAACGCCGCGCCCAAAAATAACCGCCCGAAGGCCGCGGCGCAAAGTTCGTCCAGCGGAAAAAGGCCACAAAAACGGGTGGGCTATAGCCTTGGGGGGTGGGGCTGGCCGACTTCGTCCGCCAGACTCGGAATGCCGCGAGACTTTGCGAGGGGCCTCCGTGTGCCTAAAGTAGGCCGCGGGTAAAGCCGCGCCAAAAAATAACCCCCCGAAGGCCGGGGCGCCAAGTTCGTCCAGCGGAAAAAGTCCACAAAAACGGGTGGGTTACAGCGTTGGGGGGTGGGGCTGGCCAACTTCGTCCGCCGGACTCGGAATGCCGCGAGACTTTGCGAGGGGCCTCCGTGTGCCAAAAATAGGTCACGGGCAAAGCCGCACCCTAAAATAACCGCCCGAAGGCCGGGACGCCAAGTTCGTCCAGCGGAAAAAGGCCACAAAAACGGGTGGGCTATAGCCTTGGGGGGTGGGGCCGGCCGACTTCGGCCGCCGGACTCGGAATGCCGCGAGACTTTGCGAGGGGCCTCTGTGTGCCTGAAGTAGGCCGGGGGCAAAGCCGCGCAAAAAAATAACTGCCCGAAGGCCGGGGCGCCAAGTTCGTCCAGCGGAAAAAGGCCACAAAAATGGGTGGGCTATAGCCTTGGGGGGTGGGGCTGGCCAACTTCGTCCGCCGGACTCGGAATGCCGCGAGACTTTGCGAGGGGCCTCCGTGTGCCAAAAATAGGCCGCGGACAAAGCCGCGCCCAAAAATAACCGCCCGAAGGCCGGGGCGCCAAGTTCGTCCAGCGGAAAAAGGCCACAAAAAAGGGTGGGCTATAGCCTTGGGGGTTGGGGCTGGCCAACTTCGTCCGCCGGACTCGGAATGCCGCGAGACTTTGCGAGGGCCCTCCATGTG
>NW_006263112.1:760-1849 GCF_000493195.1 Citrus x clementina | reverse complement strand
GATTTTGGGGGGGTCTTCCGTGTCCCAAAAATAGGCCGCGGGCAAAGCGGGGCCAAAAAAATAACCGCCTGACGGCCGGGGCGCCATGTTCGTCTAGCGGAAAAAGGCCACAAAAACGGGTGGGCTATAGCCTTGGGGGGTGGGGCTGGCCAATTTCGTCCGCCGGACTCGGAATGCCGCGAGACTTTGCGAGGGGCCTCCTTGAGCCAATAATAGGCCGCGGACAAAGCCGCGCCCAAAAATATCCACCGAAGGGCGGGGCGCCAAGTTCGTCCAGCGGAAAACGGCCACAAAAACGGGTTGGCTATAGCCTTGGGGGGTGGGGCTGGCCCACTTCGTCCGCCGGACTCGGAATGCCGCGAGACTTTGCGAGGGGCCTCCGTGTGCCAAAAGTAGGCCGCGGGCAAAGTCGCGCCAAAAAATAACTGCCCGAAGGCCGGGGCGCCAAGTTCGTCCAGCGGAAAAAGGCCACAAAAACGGGTGGGATATAGCCATGGGGGGTGGGGCTGGCCAACTTCGTCCGCCGGACTCGGAATGCCGCGAGACTTTGCGAGGGGCCTCCGTGTGCCAAAAATAGGCCGCGGACAAAGCCGTACCCAAAAATAACCGCCCAAAGGCCGGGACGCCAAGTTCGTCCAACGGAAAAAGGCCACAAAAAAGGGTGGGCTATAGCCTTGGGGGGTGAGTTAGGCCGACTTCGTCCGCCGGACTCGGAATGCCGTGAGACTTTGCGAGGGGCCTCTGTGTGCCAATGGTAGGCCGCGGGCAAAGCCGCGCCAAAAAATAACTGCCCGAAGGCCGGGGCGCCAAGTTCGTCCAGCGGAAAAAGGCCACAAAAACGGGTGCGCTATAGCCTGGGGGGGTGGGGCTGGCCAACTTCGTCCGCCGGGCTTGGAATGCCGCGAGACTTTGCGAGGGGCCTCCGTGTGGCAAAAGTAGGCCGCGGGCAAAGTCGCGCCCAAAAATAACCCCCCGAAGGCCGGGGCGCCAAGTTCGTTCAGCGGACAAAGGCAACAAAAACGGGTGGGCTATAGCCTTGGGGGGTGGGGCTAGCCAACTTCGTCCGCCGGACTCGGAATGCCGCGAGAC
>NW_006263112.1:0-658 GCF_000493195.1 Citrus x clementina | reverse complement strand
GACACAAAAACGGGTGGGCTATAGCCTGGGGGGGTGGGGCTGGCCAACTTCGTCCGCCGGTCTTGGAATGCCGCGAGACTTTGCGAGGGGCCTCCGTGTGCCAAAAGTAGGCCGTGGGCAAAGCCGCGCCCAAAAATAACCCCCCGAAGGCCGGGGCGCCAAGTTCGTCCAGCGGAAAAAGGCCACAAAAACGGGTGGGCTATAGCCTTGGGGGGTGGGGCTGGCCAACTTCGTCCGCCGGACTCGGAATGCCGCGAGACTTTGCGAGGGGCCTCCGTGAGCCAAAAATTGGCCGCGGGCAAAGCCGCGCCCAAAAATAACCACCCGAAGGCCGGGGCGCCAAGTTCGTCCAGCGGAAAAAGGCCACAAAAACGGGTGGGCTATAGCCTTGGGGGGTGGGGCTGGCCAACTTTCTCCACCAGACTCGGAATGCCACGAGACTTTGCGAGGGGCCTCCGTGTGCCAAAAATAGGCCGCGGGCAAAGCCGCGCCAAAAAATAACTGCCCGAAGGCCGGGGCGCCAAGTTCGTCCAGCGGAAAAAGGCCACAAAAACGGGTGGGCTATAGCCTTGGGGGGTGGGGCTGGCCAAATTCGTCCACCAGACTCGGAACGCTGCGAGACTTTTCGAGGGGCCTCCGTGTGCCAAAAATAGGCCGC
>NW_006263113.1:194970-198203 GCF_000493195.1 Citrus x clementina | reverse complement strand
GCTCAGCAAAGAACTCAGCTGGAGATTCTGCACGATTTAAAATTTAAAAATAATAATAATCTTACTCTTAGCAAAATCAACTACACGATAAATGAAAACACAAAGAGAAAGAGAGAGAAATTCAATAACTTTGCTTGAGAGCGCTTTCGTTTGGTGTTTTAGGAGATTTCGATTTGCGTTTCTTCGGGTCACCGTCATTCCCCATTTCTACAATTAACAGATTTTTGTTTTTCTGTTTTTGATTTGCTTGATTTTCACGAATCGAAGCTTGGGATCAAGCAGCTAGCTAGGGCTTTAGCCATTGGTTGCAAATGGGTTCACAAGATCAAACGTGATGGTAATAACCTAGTGGAGCGATATCGTGAAAGATTGGTGGTGAAAGAATGTATTAACGTCAATGAGATATTTTCTCCAGTGATTTGACCCAGGACAGTCAGAGTGGTCTTGTCGATGTGTGCTACATTTGACCTATATTTGGAGCAGTTAGATGTGAAATTTTCATTTCTTCATGGAGAACTTGAAGGAAAGATTTATATGCTCTAACTAGAAGGTTTTACTAAAAAGGGACACTTGGTTTGCAAGTTGAACAAATCTCTATACGATCTCAAACATGCACCGAGATGTTGATATAAGAGAATTGATCATTTCATCATAAACCTTGGATACAATAGAATCATTTCATACTGTTGTACATATTACAACAAGTTTTATAATAATGATTTCATCATTCTACTGTGGTATGTGGATGACATATTGGTAGCAAGCCCCAACAAAGATCGAGTCCAAGAACTGAAGGCACAGTTAACTAGGGAGTTTGAAATAAAAGACTTAGAACCAGCAAACAAGATTTTAGGGATGCAAATTCACCGAGATAGTAATAGCAAGAAGATTTGGCTTTCTACCCCGCTTCTTATTAATTTCAAGTTATTCTTAAGTATTCATCTAGTAATGAAGTAGAGAAGAAGAGATGTCTTGAGTACTGTATGCATCAGCAGTGGAAAATTTAAGGTTTGCTATGATTTGTACAAGTAGTGGGAGCAGTTAGTCGATACATAGCGAATCCTTGCAAAGAACATTGGAAGACTATTAAGAGGATTCTGAGAAATATCAGAGGAACATCAGATGTTGCATTATGCTGCGAAGGATTAGAATTTACTGTCAAGGGCTTTGTGCATTCAGATTTTGCAGAAAATCTTAATAAAAGGAAACCCACTACTGGCTAAGTATTTACACCAGAAGGCGAAATTGTTAGTTGGATTTCAAAATTGCAGACCATTGTGGCTTTATCAACAACAGAAGCAGATTACATAGCAGCTACACAAGCTTGGAAGGGCTATTTGGATACAAAGGTTACTGAAAGAGCTTGGGCATAAAAATTTTTATGGTTTGTGATAGTTAGAATGCAAGGAATCCAACCTTTTATTTCAGGACAAAGAATATAGGAGTACAATATCACTTCTTCGTGAAGTAGTGAAAGATACAAGAGTGGATACCAAGGAGAACTTAACAAATGTTTTGCCCAAGCCTATCAATGCTGATAAATTTGTTTGGAGTAGATCATTTTATGGCCTAGTAGAGACATAAGCAACATGATAGCGACGAAGCAGAAAGGATGGTGTGGAGATTGATTGATTCTCAATCAAATTTCTAAGTGGGAGAATGTCAAAGTCAATGTCACTTTTCTAGAAGAGTGACCAATACCTTTTGATATTCAAAGTTTGAATGTCAAGTTCAAACTTTTAATTTAAAAAAAATATATAAAAATATAAATAGTGCCCAAATTTTTAACTATAAATGAGGGGTTCACCCCTGCATTTCATTCTTTTCTTCTTCAATTCTAGAGTGAGAGACTAAGAGTTTTAATGCTCTTGAGTGATTAGTGTTTTAAGAGATTGAGTGGATTGGGGTTCTAGGAAGTGAAACAAAATATTATAATACTAGTAATCCTCATTTCACCAGTAAAGTTTTATCCTTTTGTCTTTACCCGTAGACGTAGGCTAAAAGTCGAACCATGTAATTTTTGGTGTCCTCTATGTGCTTGTTCTTCATTTTCTTCCAATTTCATTTTAGCTGTGAACCTACTTCACCAGTCAATTTCCTAACACTGATAGGGGCGGATCTGCATTGGGAGTTAAATATATGAAATTTTATTAATTTATGACTTTTTCTAAAATTTATTTTTTTTGTGACTTATATCTGATTTTTAAGCATTTACATTTGAATAGAAAAAGTAACTTTTGTGACTTTTATTGAATAGGAAAAAGTCTAAATAAGAATTAAATATATATTCTAAAAATATTTTTATAAAATATATTTATTTCTTAAACTATAAAATCTAACTACTTTTTTTTGTTTTTATTTGTAAAAATATAAATATCAAATAACCATATTTAAGATAAATAAGATGTCGCTTATATTTGGGTATTAAGAAAAAGAAAAATAAATATATCATTCATATATTTGTACTCAGCTCATTCATGCTTACGAAAAATTTATACCTATTCAGATTATAAAAACAAACAAACAAATAAACAAACGCCTTAGCCTAGCGTGGGCAATTGACTTTACTGAAAAATAGTTTTCATTTAATTTTATTTTAATTTATGGAAAATTTTTCTTTTAATGTGGCAATTTCGTAGACGACTTTCTTAGTGGGATTAATTTTATAACGCAAGTTTATTTTTCTCACATTTGAAATCTGTAATTGTTTTTATTTTTATTCAAAAGATTATCTTATAAATCAATCTCCAGGCTCCGCCCTTATTTCTAAGTATGAGACGTTCGCATCATTAAAAATGGGGAAGCAGCAACAACCTACTGGCCAATAGTATAGGATAGGAGTTATTAATGCATATCAGCTATTTGGTGAAATGCTCACAAGAAATGGAAATTTGACATGTATGCATTTCTCGAACTTTACCAACAAAACTTTTATAAAAGCATATTTGTGAATGATTTTCCTGAAATTTAATGTTTATCATCTCCAATCTTTTTACTCCTCCAGTCTTGAGTAATTATGGTGTTGCCACCCATGCATGCTTATAGATGCTTTGGTTCCTGAGATAATTAGTTCATCAAATTAGCAGCCTTAGCCTTATATTTGCATTTTATTTTTGTCAACGTTAACTGGTTAAATTGAATCAGTAGTGAAACTGAAATGAAAGTAACTGAATGACCCGAATTTAAAAATAATAATAATTTTGTCAACTAAATGATCCTTCTGTTGCTTGACG
>NW_006263113.1:182677-185429 GCF_000493195.1 Citrus x clementina | reverse complement strand
GTATATTGGTCTATAGCATATTCATAATATTTTCTCTGCTGTTCCTGTTAAAATTTCTCTACTCTATGATTGCAAAATGTCTGGATACTGATGAAGATTTAAGTCACTCTTCTTCTGTGAATAAGGTCGTTTTTCTTTTTTCATCTATTCAAAGTTTCCATTCTGATGGGTTCCCATTTCCATCTTCGTGATCTTCTTGTGATAGTGTGAGTTACAACCTGTCTGTTTCCTTTGTTTGATCATCGCAAGTTCAAAGACATTTTATTCTAGCTAAGCTCTGTGTATGTATTATAACATTTTTATTCTCAATATATATGACTCAATGAGAGGTCTTTTATTATATATATGTCGTGAATTTCTATTGTATTTTGACATTTGATGGTGTATCATTGTCTCATTGCAAGGTCTTTTAATCACTCTGATTCTCATTTGAGGAGGTTGGTCTCGTCTATGTGTATGTATTTATATCCACAAGAAATTTGATAAATGGTCTTGTCATTTCTCATCAAAACATCTGGTGCTTCATGGAGGGCTACCAGGCATCAGGGCCAGATTTTTAAACTCAAAGTTCTTCGTGTCATTTTTTAACAATAATAAGGAAAGCCCAAGAGAAAATCTAGAAGTCCTAATAGGACCGCTTCTGCATATATTGTTCATTTTCTTAATTACCTTCATTATTATTTTCATTTTCAATCGATCAAACTTCAGTTTCTTAGCATTAATCTAATTATGTACTTCATCTTGAAATCCTTAATTTACTCATCAAAATGTGAACGCTAGTGTATCAGTTTTACACTATAAGAAATAGTTGTATTACCGACCAGACATTTCCACAATATAATATTCAAAATAAGTACTTTTTACAAAGGTATTGTCATTGACGAGCCGTTGGATAAATATGAAAAGTATAAAGAAAAATCAAACGCCAAGAAAAATCGTTTGTCGGAAATGGAATGTCGAGCCCAAAATTACTCTAAACTTGGTAAAGTTAGATTTTGGCCCAATTTGTTTGAAAGTTTTATACATAAAGCACTTTTTTTTTTAATGTAATTTGTGCAATCTGAAGGGAGGTATTGTAAAATTAACATAAATAAATGTAATATGCCAATACTGTTTAAAACAAAAAAGATATCATGAAATTGAAAAAAAAAAATAATAATAATAATAACAACATTAAAAGAAAAAGGAAATTACGGAGAAGAAGAATCGCTTCTTGATCTCAACTCTCAATTTCAATGCAATCTATGAATCTCACTTCTCAATGGGGCGAAGAAGGATCTGTCTCCATTCTTCATTCGCATTTACTCAGTGGTAATTAATTCTTCACTCTCACTCGTCTTATTTCCTGCAGATTTCTTCATTTTCCTTCACTGTTCATTTTTAAGGTTCCATTGTATTTCCATTGAGTTTGCAACCGTTCAATTGCTCGATCCTTATTAGTTTTTGGACTTCAATGACCATAGAAGAAAATTATCACAAACTCTTCCTTATTTTGTCTTTGTTTTTTTATTTGTTTATGCATGTTTCCTTTGCTGATTTATTTACTTATTTCTTTCTCTGATGTCCCAATTTATCCTATGATATTTCAATTGATGTATTACGTTCATGTTATGTTTATGGATGCTTGCTCTACTGTCCTAATTTACAATTAAATTTTACTCCGTCCTTAGCTATCGATTCACAGTGGTGTTTCATTAATATGTACTTGTCTTATTTTATATTTCATTAACTATTATTTCAACAATTGCCGCAGGTGTCAAATAATGAATTTGTATGAGCTTCAGTCCAAGGTAATTATCTTTTTCATTTCATGTTATTTGATCTCTAGGTTTATTTTATCGTTTCATCTAAATTATTTGGAATGCATCAGCTGGTTTATTCTTAATTTTGGAACGAATTTGATGCAGCGGATGGTTGCGTAGGATGAGTGGAGTATCTCTCTAGGTTGCGTAGGATGAGTGGAGTATCTCTCTAGGGTAACAACTTGAGCTATAAGTATCTATTTAGGGTGTATAATATACATTTCGAAGTTCGCGACGAGGGGAAACTAATCTAATACTGTAGCGCCGCATTAGTCTCGTGGTTCGATTGAAAATTATATTTATTTCATATTATTTTACAAGTTTAAGATCTATTTTCCTATTGTTTTTAGGATTTTTATCTTTTTTTTTTCTAGATATAGAATTTGAGTAACATTTATCTTATTTCAGTTAGGAGAATGTTATTATGTAGTAATATGTTAGGTTTAGTTATTTTGGTAAATTTGTTATATTTAAGTTTAGTTTAAAAGAAGTCCAAAACCTTAATTTTGTTATTCAGACTTTCATTAATAAAATATAAAACTTTCTAAAAGAGAAAATGTTCGTCTGGTACCTATATTTTAACTTCAATGCTCGTTTAGTTATTATATTTTAAAAAATACCTCAATATACCTTGATATTAAATACGTTACATTTTTCCTTAAATTTTATGTACTTTTACAATAATATCTTGGCAATAATATTCTTAAATTAATTTCATTTATTTATAAAAAATTTAATTGGAAAATTAATCAATAAATATCAATATGAAATAACCAGTATTTTTTTGTACTTTTACAACAATCTTGCCAATAATTCTTTATAAATAAATCAATAGCAGCCATCTTAAAGTAATGTTTAATATTCTTAAAGCAATCTTACTAATAAATGCATAAAAAAATTATTTACGAAATAGTCTAAAACTAAAATAATAACATAAAAGTTTTTATTAA
>NW_006263113.1:180136-182577 GCF_000493195.1 Citrus x clementina | reverse complement strand
ATCAATAGCAGCCATCTTAAAGTAATGTTTAATATTCTTAAAGCAATCTTACTAATAAATGCATAAAAAAATTAATTTACGAAATTAGTCCTAAAACTAAAATAATAACATAAAAGTTTTTATTAATATTTATTTTGTTTAAGGCTGGCTAGATGAATTACCATTCGTTTCTTTTCATTGATATTCCCAAAAATATTATTCCAACACAGTAGGGGTGTCTTGAGGTTGAGGCACTTTTTAAAATATAAGAACTAAATGCACTCTTAAATCAAAATATAGAAATTAAATGAGCATTTATCCCTTTTAAAAAGCTTGTGTTTCTCTATCTTTTAATCTCAACGTTTTTGTTTCCGTTTCATCATAAGTTCTAATGTTTGGTTCTCAACTTTATGTGCAAATTTTACATCATTGAAGGTCTTTTGATCTGAGTTAAGATCATCAAATTATACTTGCATTGGTCAGGTTATACGAAAATTGTACAAAATAATATTCTTATATAACTGTTGTCCTCTGTTATTACGGAATCCCCAAGTTCTGAAGAAGATCGAAATCAGGTCTCTCTACTGTGAAGCCCCTGGAATAAGAGCTCCAAATGTGTTACCGTTGAAAGCATGGTAGAAAACTTAGTACTCAATTAAGACTCTTTATGGCTTCAATGTTTTACTTAACATGAAAAATTCTTTCTAGCTTGCATCATTGTGAAGATAAATTGTCGTAGTTCTGACAATGAACAAGTATAAATGTCGACAGAGATAAGTATTGAACAACTAATGTTACCAGCAATCGGTTGCTGTGAGCGCCAACCACCATTTTCATATTTAAGCCTTTAGAACAGCAAAACAAAATATGGCAAGTGGCAACCACATCAAATAATCAAATTGTTGATAGATTTTGAAAGCTTTAATTTGCTTGATATATATTTGAATATTTCAACAGATGCATCTTTTCTCTACTCACGGGGCACGTTGAGTTAGAAATGGTTTGAATGTCAATATTACTCCTAGTGCCTCGACCAAATTCAAAATGAAAAAAATCATCTGGTTACCTGCACTTTAGTTTAAGCAGCTAACTAAGCTAATTACGAAATAGTACACAAACTCGCGCGTGAGAAATTTCATTAGTAGATCATCATACCTGGGAGAAACAGCATCTTGATGCCTTTTGTGATCAAGAAAATCTGCAGAACCCCAATTATGAAAAAAAATTATACTTCATTTACATATAGTTTTACAAATCAACAGGACACTCACAGAGCACTCTACAGCTGGACCGGCAGTTTGGTAAGCGACACTACAGTCATAGCAAGTCCATTAGCAGCTCCTCTTTGATGCTGTTCCTTTTGTTGTGGCATAAACCAACAAATTAAATTTAAACTTTGACACATACAAAATTTGAAAAAGCTGAAAGCATGTAAATGTACTAAACAACAAAAGAAAAAAAATATTTACCACTGCTCTGTTTTGCAGAAGGAATAACCTAGTTATTATAGACACCTGATGTTATAATTCAGGAAGAGTAAAATAGAATTACAACATTTCTAATAAAAAAAGACACAAAATAATTTTATACATACTTGCTGATGGATAATATAACCTAAGTATATGGATCAATGATTAGGATATCCACTTACAGCTAAAACATTCTTCATCACAGAAGCACAGTTTATCAAAAAGGGCATTGCTATGTAAGTGTAACTTGTCAAAAGCGGTATCGATAAAACCTGTACATACATAGAAAATTATGGGACCAAAACCATGAAGAAAAGTATTTTATAAACAAATATGTTTGAAACAAACTATCAAATGGTCTAAATGCCACATGGTGTGTTCAAAATTATTGTTCTGTTTTAGTGACAAAACACTCATCCCATGACATTGAGCTATCAATTCTCATGGCTTCGTCACGCTTGAAAGGTTTGGTAGTTGTTCTGTTTTATCTTCAGTTTCATTTGTGATCACAGAAACGTTAGGACTTGCGTGCATGAAAGCACATTAAATCACAGAAATTTTGTGAGAAATGCCTGCAAGTGAAATTTTATCAGCAGTCTTGTAATACTATTCTACGAATGCTTAACTTCACTACATTGACAGCGTTGAAAGCGTAACTAAAACCCTTGCTTTCACAAGCAAGCATCGGTGAATGAAAAAGAAAGTCTCTCTCGAAGGTAATTGACAGAGGAGCAATCTTCTTACTCTTTAACTAAATATCAGAAATACAAGGTTAAGGCAGCTAGGGTTGCGAAGGAGAAGGATCGTTCCCGGATTTTGCCTGCTTCAAGTTGTTGGGCTTGGTGAACCAAGTTGTGTACACGAATTGCTTATGAGGGCCCACATGGTTGCAGACAAGCCTGAGCTTTTGTCTCTCCCTCATGTCTCACATTTTATGATGAATCAAATTGAACTCCCAACACGTAGTCATAAAATATGCTTTTCTTCGTCCAA
>NW_006263113.1:4336-180036 GCF_000493195.1 Citrus x clementina | reverse complement strand
CACATCTTAACTCAGTAGGATATTATTCAACTGCTTTTTCACTTCAGCTCCAGACATCCGAGAAGGTGCTTGTCCCCACTCTCTAGATTTATCAAAAGGCACTATATTTTCGAAACCTATGATTCGTCGGTAAAAATCGACGTTACCGACGTGACAAAATTTTCTACTATGTATCAACCAATTAGATCTAGTGTTTTGTTGGCAAACAAGAAATGCTTATTTACCTTTAATACTCCACTCAGACAAGTTGGCATGTGCTACAAAAAATATTAGTTCTTTCACACTTATATTTATTGGTTAATTTGCTAATTAATTTTTTTATAAATAAATTAATTAATGTCAAGAATATTGTTGCAATATTATTATTGTAAAAGAAAAGAAACAAACAATGATAAGAATGTAACATATTGAACAATAAGAGTGTTTTTACGCACTTTTTAAAATTTGGAGATTAAACGGACACTTATATCAAAATTTAGGGATTAAACGAGTATTTACCCAATCAATTACACTCATAATTTATAATGTTGATATTTGAGATTAATTACACTCATAAGAGGCCAACTATAATGAAAGGGCACTGCTATACCAACAAATTTTAGTAACATTGTAAAAATGGCAATAAGATAGCCTGGAACAGCTAATAGGTACAAAGAAAATTAGCAATAATCAATTGGCGAGAGCATCATCATCATCATCATCATCATAAGTTTATGGCTACCCCAAAAACTGATGTGGAACCCCAAAGAAATAACTTGGTTGAAGCATTCCGAAAACTTAATTGGCTTGAAAATTAAAAGGATCTTTCTCTAGTTGCGGCGTTGAACTAAAAACGGCTTGAATGTTATCAATACTCCAATTGCCTAACCACGTTTAAAATGAAGAAAACCACTGGGAACCTGAACTCAAACTACTGGCATAAAATAATAGCATTGGTAGGACCTAGCTGGCATTACAATTGAAAAACTACTGGAATAAAATAATTTTTGGCGAGTGGAAGAGTATTTATGCTTTCAGTAAAAACTAATGAATAAATAAATATTGGATCGACAACTATAAATATCTTGAACAAAAAGAATAGAACACAGAAGAAAAGCAAAAGCACCATCTGCATAAAGAACCAAGAATAACAACTGAATCTCTCTACTTTTATTAATTAATAACAACCAAATTTAGATAGAAAAAAAAAACAATAAGTTTTCTGCATCATAAAAAGTAGACCCGAATGAGGCAATTCATCAAGCACTAAACCTGCATTCGAAACACAAACGAATAACACTTAAGAGAAAGCGGATTTCAAATCAAAAAGTAAATACATAAAATCAACATTTAATTCGCCAGTACACCTAAATTACTCTAGAAATTCAAATTTATTGCTAATTAAACACTATAAAATATAAAAAAAAAAAAATCTAAAAACAAAAATATGTCGACAATCAAATCAAAATCAATACCTCTAATTCGATTCCAAGAGTCTCAGGCACGGGTCGCACGATAGAGTGAACGAGCTTGCTAATTGTTCTGCCTCTATTTACAAGCTTAACTATTCTTTTGCTCAAGTCAATGTGACCTTTTAGCTTGTCACACAGACCATGACGGCTCGACGCGGCTGACTTTGATGATGCTAAGAATACGACTCTATAAGATCTCCAAGAAAATGATAAATCCTTTTGAAGTTGTTGTGCTTGAGAAGGCGAGCATTTAGGGTTTAGACTTTGATGAAGTCGAAAGAAAAAACTACAAAAATTGAGAAAGAGAGAGTGTGTTTTGACCTAGAGCTTCGATCTTCAACTCAACTGTTTTGCTTCTGGTTCGATCTATCATTATTCATTAAGAGGCTAGAGAGGTTGAGCTGCTTGATCTGTTTCTGCTTTTGGTTTTGGCCTTTGTTTTATTTTGGTATTTTGTTTTGTTGAGATACTGTGTCAGGAAAGAGAGGGAAACGATTTTGTGAAGAAAGAGAAGATGAAGACTTAATAATTTATCTAAATTTTATGTCCAAAACGACATCGTTAAGAATAAATGAAATAATAAATTTCAAAATAAAATAAAATATAAAATCTTCGCATGAGTGAAGGTTTATGATCCTATAATATCAATAACTGTTGATGCTGGTACGTTAAAAATGTTAAAAACTACGTAAGTCATCAAATACTGATATTTTTTTATTTAATATTAAACATAATATCAGCGAATTGAGAAATTTTATAATTCATTAGTAGTAATATAATCGATTGATGTATGCATGACATGTATAATTAAATTTAATGTAACCATTATTTTACATAATGATCTTTCACAATAAATACATAAATATCACAGTATCATTTACTTGTTATATAATTGTTATAATACTTCTAATGCATTATAGAATTTCTCCAAAAAATGTCATTTTTCTTCTACCAATAATGTATACTTAATATTAATATTTTCGTTCAATCATACAAGGTTGGTAACTTTAATTGCAGTAACTGATTCAAATTCAGTAGATGTTTCCATTAGATATGTTTTTTTACTGCATTGCATAAATCGATGAAGACCCGTGTTGGGCTTACATATTGCTTCCATTGGGCTGGACTATATCTGAACAGCGGCCTACACAAGTATACAACATAAATCAAACCCGGCTCCCGCCTGTTTTTAGACATGTTTGCACTATATTTATTTGATGATGATGATGATAATAATAAGATCCCCCTAAGTTACATGCATGTAACTTACAACCATCTCACATTAATAGTGAGTGGACCAACATTATTCACTATTTATGTGAGAGGGTTATAAGTTACATGCATGTAACTTAGCATTAGCCTAATAATAATAGTTTAAAAGCATATGTTTATATTTTTCAAATATTGTATTGGTCAGCATATCTTTGCTCGCTCCTCAACTAAACTTTTCTTATAATTGTTCGTTTGCATGCGGTCGTTAAACTCATTTCATAGCAAATTTAGTACCACTTCAGTCTTCCTCTTTCGAGCTACGTAGTGGTACAAGAATCTCCCGTAACAATTTTTAGTTTAGTATAGATCTACCATCAAAGTTTTAAAATAGACATAAATAGTTTATTCTTCCCCAAGAATGCCTGAGAATAGGCTTGGTCTTTTAGATTTTCTATTAAATGAAAGTGTTGACCAATTTGACCAAATAAAATTATAATTTCATCCTTTAATTATAACGAATAATTAATGTAAAATGATAAATGTCCATAAACTTTATTTTAATTTTCTTTTCTTACCCTTTGCTCTCTCTCTCCCCTTTCTAACAAATGCTGTCCGGTTAAAAAATTTCGAAAGACTTCATTTTTAATTTTTAATCGATTATAAATTTTCACAATCAATCTTTTCTTTTTCTGGTCTACTGAATTGGTTGGTTCGAAAGAGAGTGCTTTCGACGCACAAACCATATATAGAAGCTTTGGACTACTAAGATTAGGCATTAATTTAACATTGGGTCGTTATACTTTGACGGAACGTAATTCAAAAATGTATAATGGAGGTTTCCTTAAGGTCCATAATTCAGTACTGTGTTTATTTATTAACTCTTTAGCAATAACAAAGGCAACAATTTTTTTTTTTTCCTACCTGAAATAAAATTCTTTGATTAACAAAGAAAGATCTAACAAAAGGGTACTTTTTCCAGCCAAGACAATCACGGTTTGAACTATTAATTATTTGTGGCCTTTCCATTACTCGAGGCACCAAATCAAAAAGTGAAAAAAAGAAAAAAAAATTACTTAAGGCACAATCCTGTGACTTTTCAACCTATTAATCCATGTGATAAACGAATTCTTAGAGTTCCTGAAACCCAAGAACCCGTGCTCCTTACTCTTGTTCATACTAACAAAATAACCCGCACCAATATTCAACACCACATCTGCATATGACCAAACAGCAACCTCATTCAATTTTGTTGGCTGCAGCTGATTCTCTCTCACAATCTCCTCCCACACACTTTCTTTACCTTTCATAACTTCCTCCAATCTCACCCTCTCACTACCCATTTCTTCTCCAAACCCATAATTCTCAATCTCAAACTGCTCAGCCAACACTTTCCATAAATGCTTCCACTTAAAAACATCTCCATTGGTGCAATTGAAAGCTTCGTTTCTTGCATTAGGATCCACTGCCCCCCAAATTTCCTGCTCCGCAACCAACTCTGCGTCTGAAAATTCTTGGAAACCTTCCCAAGCATCTCTAGTCCCATGAAATACAAGAGGAGCACCTTCGTGTTTACAAATAGCTGCGTACACGCAGAGAGTGCCTATAATATTCATCAAACTATGAGGTGAAAACCCAAATATTCCGGAAGGTCGGTGTATGGACCAAGTCAAACCCCGTCTTTTGTCAACTTCTTCAAACAATATATCTTCCTGATTATAGTAAAAAAGTGATACGTTTAGTCTTGGCAAATCCTCAGTAAAAGGCGGATCGTGAGACGGTATCTTGCCAATACACTCGAATGGACCGACGTAATGTTTGCCTCCGGTTTGGAGACAGATGTGGCGGAGATTAGGCGCATTCGGGATTACAGAACGGAGCACGTTACGAAACATGGCGCCGTTGATCTGACAATTCTCGGCTTCAGTGGGACGGCTGGCCCACGTCACATAGAATATGTGGGTGACGTCAGCGAGTTTTGAGAGCTTGGCTTGCGTATCGTCTGGGTCCGAAACGTCGCATTGGATGTAATCAATAGGGTACTTGGCGTTCCAGTTAGGCCTGGGACGTCGCGCCACCCCGTAGATCTTCCACGGGCCACCGGGGGTATCTGGTCGGGGCAAAATCTCAGCTAGGCTGTTGCCTACAATTCCTGTCACGCCTACTACAAGTCCCACGTTCTGGTAGTCTTGAAGTCGCGCATCTTCTTCCAATTTGTTCTGTACAGCGAAAATTAAACAAACATTATTTTAAATATCAGCATGTTACGTGTATGTATAAGCTTTTCAAGTGAAGAGACTTAATTAGAGGGTTGATCTTTACCTTAGCAGCGCCAATACTACCTGCCCAGCGCCAGCTCATTTTTTGGTGAATCTGGAAAATTGATGATAAGTTTGGAGACTGCTTATATATAAACAATTATACGAGCACTTTCTAGAAGGTAATTTTCCGTTGAAGTTAGATAATGTGAATATGTGATCAATAATGAAAGATCTAATATCATAATGTGTGGTGAAATGTGGTTCCGGCCAAAGGCCAAGCTTCGTACTGTCATTGTCAGTCAGTTTGCTTTCCCGCAGTTTTCAAGCTCGGTGCCAACTCAAATAAATAAGTAGGCCAGTGTCGGTGACCATTGCAATAAAATCGCCCTACGATTATTACGGAAGCTTCAGTACGTGGACCCTGAGTTTTAAACCTAAAATCAAATATGTCTCTTCACTTTTATAATTTGCTTAAGGCACACCAGTCCTGTAACTTTTCGGATTTCAATATCAGTTTTGGGACAAAAAGAGTCCTTCAATTTGTATTTTCAATATCACAACAACTATTATATACTAAATAGCTGTAGCTTTTAAGATATAACTGTCCAATCTTAATATCAAATAAGGTCTTGAAGCCCGTTTGAAATTGTTTTTGGGAGTTCCCAAAAGAAATTTTGAAAAACTAAATGTCAATTTTGGTATTTAACAATTTTTTAAAAAAATTACTTTTAGCAAAATCACCCCATCCTATATCATATTTTGAAAAGCGTGGAAGGAGTATCTTTTCATAATCGGATTTTGAAAATCAATTTTACAGTTAATACAATTTCATATATATATTCAATTATATTATGAAAATCTAAAATTATCCTTATTAATTAGGAAATAAACTCATTAATTTAAAGAGATTATTATTACCAATTATATTAAGATAACCAAATAAAAAAATGAAATCAATAATTTAAAATATTCATTTTAGTTATCAATTATTATATATACACAATAAAAAAAAATTCATACATGTTTATAAATGCGTAAATAAATTTTATTCAACATTGTGTTCAATTGATTTATTGATTTATTTATATTTTTACAGCAGTTTAATAGTAAAATTTACTAAACACAAACGACTACTTTTAAAATTTGCAGTAATTTTAAAAATAAATTTTATCAAATATTTAACTAATTCTCTTTACAGCTAATTATTTTTACAGTATTGCTAACAGTAATTATTTTAAAAACTACAGCACTATTAAACTGATTTTTAATTTGTTTGGCTACTTAAAAGGTTTGATATTAAGACAATTGAACTATTTATATGGCAATAATTGACATGATTCTAGAAGCCAAAACATCAATTTTTTTTTCGTATCAAATGGTGTGAAATGAACGCAACATGCATTTGTAGTCTATTGAAATATCAAAATTGTCCTCAAATCGTAAATCTCAGTCATTTACACCCAGGAACCTAGGACGAGTGATTATGAAACTCGATATATGAATAAATGAAAAATTCATTTTTTTTCCTCCTAAATTTTAGGAAATAGTTAAAGATGTTCATATGAATGAATGGAAGATTTTTTTTTCCCCTTTCTCATCACATTAATTCATGTGAATATTCATGAGGTTTATTTGAATGAACAGTTTTTTTCTCAATAAATCTGCCATCATGAAAAAAGTTTTGGCTCTTCTGTATAATTTGAAAATCATAGAAAAAATATATCAATAAAATAATTCTACATAATTTATGGTTACTAATGCTCATTTAATCCACTAGGCAAACTTATGCAAATAATAAGAAGAGAGACGTCGCATTTAATTTAGAAGTTGTTTCTAATTTAAGCCCTATTTGATATTGAAATGTTATAGCATAGTAAAAAAAGAAAAGAAAAAGAAATTGCAACTATTAAATAAAAGTTGATAATGTATAATAAAATAATTATTAAATAATAATTTGACAAAAATAATAAAGACACTATAGGTTTTGTCGTACAAGTATGAAATCAAATCAACTTAATTTCTAAGTCGCAATAACTAGTGTTTACTAAACACTTTGGTACTGTAACTTTTAAGATACAGCTGCCCAACTTTAATACTAAACAAGGGTTTAAATTGTTTCAGTTATTGAGGTGTCAAATTATTGAGACATTTGACTTGTTTACAAGGTAATAATAATAGACATGACTCTAGAAGCTAAACCATCAATTTTTGTAATGTACTGATGAATGTGTGTTTGATTTTCTTCTTTCACATTGGAATCATGCTTTGCCTATGATTTTGTAATTTACTAGGTTTATAATCTTGGGTTCGTAATCCGGAAAAAAATCGTTTCCATATAATTTTAAAAATATTATAATAAATTTGTACTTTTTGATATAAATTTTATAAGTTGTAACGGTATTTTAGTACTTATATACCCAATTCATTTCGAAATGGGGGTAGTATAGTCTTTTAAATTTATAATAGCCTAAACAGTTACAATTAGTTGATTTTTTAATGAAAATAGGGGCGAGGTGCACATTGTCGAAAGATGTGGATGCGTTGTGTGAAATACTTAACAATTGGGGGCTGACGCTTAATTACCCTTAAATAAATTATTAGTTTAATGGAAGGAACAAAATTCAGGAAAAGAGGAATCAAACTGCAAAAGGAATTAGGATACCTGAAAAGAAAGAACGAAAATAATTTTTTTTAAAAATTATTTATTTGGACATTGTGACAAACAAGTGATGTGCATTGTTAATTCTGATTACCCCAAAATGTCAAGTCTTTAAAAACGACAACATTACGTGATTCATGAGAAGCCTATCACTTTGAGATTAATTTAATTAAAAAAAAGTTCCGTTTGCTTAATACTAAAATGTCACGCGCAAGTTGTTTGAAAAATGATTTTACTAGCAATAGGTTCTCGTGTTTCGATAGCTTTCTAAGTGGTTTATTTACAGGTATTCAAAATATAAATTATTGCCATGATTTTAGAAAATATTGTATTTTTTTTGTAATTTATATTAAAATTTTGCGACAATTGTTTGGCTGGAATTTTTTTTAATAAGAAAAATAGTGATCTCACACTGATCCATAGTTGAGCCAATTACCTAGTTAAAAGCTACCTCCATATTTTTTATTTTTTACCCTAATGCATGTCTGATTCTTTTAAAATTTTACGTTATATATATTAAACAAAAATTATAATTTTAATCATTGAAAAATTAATGACAGACATCTTTTGAATAATTTTTTTTTTGAAAAATACAGAGCTAGAGATAATGCTATAATTGATTGAATAAGAAGGCTACAACTTGATGATAACTTTATTGCAATGTTGCGTGATCTCAATATATTATTGCCTTATGTGTGAGTAAAAGTTGCTGGCTCTTGTTTTACTAATTTGCCTTTGTATTTGACTGGCTCGACAAAGAATCGATTTACCTCATACTCAAATTACAAACATCGAAACCTGATCGGTCATTACGTTAATTGGCCTCATAAAATAATCAATCACTTTCTCTTTAATCTACCATCCACTCTTTCCAGTCGCTTAGTTTCATTCTAATCACTAAACGGCTCTTTGCTACTGTTTCTTCTATTCGTCATTGTTCTTGTTCTGTTATTATTTAGCTTTGCTCACTCCTCAGTCTCATTTCTTATTCTGTACCCATCAGCTCTTTTAGCTCTTTACGTCGTGATAGAAACCCTTTTCTTGTTTCCTTCATTTCATCTGAAAAACACGAACTGCCTGTCCTATCGCTGTCTCTTTGTTTTTACTTTCCTTTGGCTTTCTTAGCTTCTACGTTTTTGTCAGGATTCGAGATGCTGGAAATCATTGTGACTATCGTCTTGGAACTTGTAAAATGCTTGGCTCCTCCAACTGCACGCCAACTTGTGCATTTGCGAAAGCGGAACTACAATGCCAACTTTGAGAATATCAAGGCGGAAATGGAGAAGTTGAAGTTTGAACGTACAGCATTCAGCACAGAGTTTACGAGGCGGAAGAAAAAGGGGAAGTGATTGAAGAGAAAGGTTGAAAAGTGGCAGGTTAGTGCGAACGGCATCATTGACCGGGCAGCCAAATTCATTGAAGATGAGGAGTCAACGAATAAGCGCTGTGTCAAGGGCTTGAGTCCTAATTGGAAGAGTCGCTATCAGCTTAGCAAGAAAGCAGAGACGGAGGTGAAGGCCATTATTGAACTTGGAGAAGAAGTTAAGAAGTTTGATACTGTTTCCCACCGTACCATTCTACTTTGCAGTCTATAAAAAATGCATTGACGGAGGCGAATGTCAGCTTTATTGGGGTGTACGGCATAGGCGGCATTGGAAAGACCACACTGGTGAAGGAGTTTGCTAGGCAAGCCAGGGAAAAGAAGCTGTTTTATCGGGTGGTTTTATCAGAGGTTTCATAAACTCCAGAGATAAAAAAGATTCAAGGGGAAATTGCAGATAAGTTAGGTCTGGAGTTGTCCGATGAAGCTGAACATAGAAGAGCTAGCAAGCTGTATGAACGATTGACGAGTGAGAATAAGATTCTTGTGATTCTAGATAATATCTGGAAACATCTTGAATTGGGGACGGTTGGAATTCCTTTTGGAAATAATCATAAAGGATGTAGACTGTTGCTGACAGCAAGAGATAATAATGTGCTTTTAAGCATGGGCTCCAAAGATAACTTTTTGATTGGCAATCTAACTGAACAAGAAGCCTGGAGATTGTTTAAGATAATGAATGGTGATGATGTTGAAAATTGTAAGTTCAAGTCTACAGCAATTAATGTAGCTAAGGCATGTGGAGGTTTGCCCATTGCATTGAGGGCACTGAGAAACAAGAGTCTCCATGAATGGAAGAATGCCTTGCGAGAGCTCCGAACGCCTTCAATGGTAAACTTCGAAGGTGTGCCTGCAGAGACTTATTCAAGTATTGAGCTGAGTTTCAATTATTTAAAAGGTGAGCAAGTCAAGAAAATTTTTCTGCTTTGTAGTCTAGTAGGTAACAGTGTTTGGTTTTCAGACTTATTTAGATACTCCATGGGTTTAGGCATATTTCAAGGAGTCAACATTCCCTTCATATTTACCAAAGGTAAGTGATAAATCCTACTTATCCCACTCAAGAATGCCTAAGTCATTCTAAGTTTCTTCAATCTCAAGTACCTAAAGTTTTCTTCTACGTTTATAAAAATTTTAGCACCATCTCCCTATAATTCTGCAAGCTCACGAGATAGCCATATAAGTGTTTATGCGTTATGCCAAAACAACACATGACACCCATTCACCTAGTACGTACCCAGAGAACACAAAATTTTAGCACCATCTCCCTATAATTCTCCAAGCTCACGAGATAGCCATATAAGTGTTTATGCGTTATGCCAAAACAACACATGACACCCATTCACCTAGTACGTACCCAGAGAACACGAGGAGCAGCTACCGAAAAACCCATTTTTACGTGGGAAAAAAACTTCAGCTACTAGCTACCAGAGAGAACTATGCATTCCCAAACTGTCCAAGCCTGGACAATTCAAGAATTATTAATAGACATATGATCCTCACTGTCATCCAAAGATGACACTAATAAAACATGTGTCTATTAATAATTTCTTAAACAAGTCTAAGCTTTCAATGCACGTATGAAAAGTTTAAAATTGAATCTGAAATTTGAATAACACATAAATATCATAAATCTCTTCAATTTATTCCTGATACAATGTAGCATCATTTCACATATCATTTCTTAAGCAAAACCATAAAAAATACAAACGATAAATACATTTTCGCACTGATGCAGATAATGTTTACTGAGCAATAAGTTTTAAGTCATTCATGTTGAAATACTTCTGCCTATTCTTTCAACATATAACTAGTACGTACACACAATTAATAAATTAAAAAAAAAACTGGTGGTGAATCTTGCAAAATCTTCCTTTTTTCTTTTTTTTTTCTTTTTCTTCTTTTTTTTGGAAGGGGGGAGGGGGGAGGGGGGGGGGGGCGGTGTTGGGGGAACTATGAATCTTGCAAATCCTCAAGAAGCCATGTTAAGACAAGGCCAGCTTACTATTAGGGTATGAAAGATAAAACCTTTTATTTCCTTTTCAGAATAAAAAGAACATTGACAGTGTTAAAAAAAATCTAGAGGATTTCAGGCCTCCAGATCCTTACAAATCAAGGATGTTAAAAAAATTTACTTAGAGGAGAAAGGTTATGCTCATTTGTATCTTGTTAGAAGAAATTGATCCAAAGCCTCAGTTTTAATTTGCTTCATATAGCCAATGATTAGGTGTTTAAAAACCAATGAATATTTTTATAAGAAATCAACAATATTGTTGAAAGAAAAACCAAATAAAAATAATAAAGCCAATGAATACATCAAGGCTCTTTGTGGTCTAAAACTAATCAAACTAAGTTGTGGGCAAAGGCAAATATGTTTGTTTGGTCAATAATAAGCTCAACAAATCACTAATAATCACCTAATCACTATTCCTTATGCTATGCAATATAATGGCCTGGGTAATGGGGCCAAGGCAGACAATAACTAGCTAGCCAGTTATGATAGTTAATTAACTTAACCTACTGGAAATCTGAAGACCAAAACGAAGAAGCTTTGCCTAGAACTAGAATAGGAACATTCATACCCAAAACTAATATACACGATTAAGAAACTTGATTATATGTATATTTCTGTTGCTGAAAGAGAATTTTCAAAGGATGCTAAGGTACACCAAATCCCACTATTTCATACCCATAAACACAAAAAACCAAGGCAAAAATTAATGACTATATAAAATAAAATCGGTCATAGGACATTGAGATTAGGACAACTTGATTTGTATACCGTAAAATAACTATATCTGCATAGTGAACTATATTTCTGTTAGAACTCTGAAGTTTTCTATTAAATTTTTTTCTCTGTTAGGTAAACCACTTAACTGAAATGCTTAAGCCAATATTGAAAATCATAGACATAAAAGTATTAATAGGCTCATTCAAGTGAAGTGAGCATTATTTCACACATCCTTTAGGTTTTTAAGTCATTTACAAGTCACTCATGTTAAAAAAAAAAAGTTTCATATACTTTCAATATAATTAGTATGTACACAATTAATTAATTAAATAAATCTGTTTCAGCTTGTATTGGAACTTAATTAATCAAAGCTAGTAGTTATCGCTAGGACTTGAACGAGGCACCTTTCAAATTTCAAGAAGAGCATCTGAACAGAATGAAAGCACTTTGTAGATATGGTAATGATGCTTTACATCTACATGCTCTTACACAATATGAACTTTCATTTACTCCAAGCTCTTATTCTACAAGTCAATTCAGTTTGTAGATGCACGCCATTGTAAAAACTTTTGTATTATAATTTCTGAAAATAGAACATAACATTTGAATATAGAATCAGCAATGTATATAACTTATCAGACAATATAACAAGCACTTGGTGAGCATACAAGATAAACTAAAACAAGTTATCCAGAATATGAAACTAAAACCCAAGCTCTGCTATTCATTGTAGAAGCTTTAAACATAAATTTAAAGTAAATCGAATTGCAAAACATTAGAATGGATGTTGGAATTAAAGCTAAATTCAATAGTAATTCAAATGAATCCATTTGAACTTTGTAAATTCCGCAGAACAAAATTAATTTGAGTGAGCAAACTCACCAATGGAACAAGAACACAGGGGCTTCAACTTGTAGGAATAAAAAAAAATTGCTGGCGGGACAAAAATTGACAATAACGGCTACAATACGAATTAAAAAAAAATCAAAATCTATAATTACAAGCTAAGTAAGAGAAGAAACTCATAATCACAAGCTTACCTCAAAAGATGAAGGGAGAATACGATGAAGAAGAAGATGCCCGGTGTTTTACGCCGTTCGCCGGCAACCAGTTAGGTTTACGATGGTGGCTAGTCCAGCGAATAGGTTTCTAACTGGAAATAAATTTAAATTTCTAAAATAGTACTATACCGAACAGCTCTTTACCGTCACGCGGTTAGTAACATATGTGACCGTAGTGTGGCCGTCACATAAAGGGTAACAAAAGCAACTCGGGGTTACCAAGTTAGAAGTTACTGGCATGCGTAATGGCTGCTTTTGCATTCACATTAGGGGTCGCATACACCCTATTTTCTTGTAGTACATGGTAAATTCTATTTGAAAATTGCTAAGTATTTTAGATTTGTACGAATTCATTTTTGTGTGCTCGTTGGATAATAATATATAGTAAATTAAATTTTTAATGTAATTTTTACAATATTGTATTAGAAATATGTCTCGTTCAAAGGTTTTGAAATCGTTTTGATTGATCATAATTGATATTTCGACAGTTGCAAAAGATGCCAGAGAAAATTTGATTATCTTAAGAAATGTGCATGAGATATGAAATCAACCATACCATAAAATCAAATTTTATCGTGTCATCCTTCTTGGTTCAAATTTATGGAAACAATAATCAAATGCATCCATGAACTAGTATATTCCGACATATGTACCATCAAATTTTTGCTATATCATACTTATATATGTATATTGAAATTTTAATAACAACAATTGGGCCAAGCATATGTTGGTACTTGAAGATTTATAAGCTCCATCCTTGAAAAAATAAGGCTTGACTGTTCTCAATCTAAATCTTTTTGTTTTAAGTTCTTAATATATTTGCTTTCTTAAATTTTAATAAAGTCTAGGTCTTGGACAGAAGCACTTTATATATGTATATATAATGATTCTCTAGTAACGACATTCTCATTTTAACAAAGTAATGATATCACTAACAAACTAAATAACACATATTTCAATACACCAATAGATAAAAAAAAAAATACAATTTTTAATGTGTTAAAATATATGTCTTTTGTATATTATTGATATTTTCACTTTAACAAAGTGAGGGTGTCCTCACTACATAAGTACTTTATAAATATTCTTTGTATTTTTGTGAAAATTATTATTTAAATGTCATATCTTACCAAAGACTATTAGTTTTTATTTTATTACTACGCTATACTTTTCAAGATAGAACACCTTAATACCATGACCTTAATTTTTGAACTCTCTTGTGCAAAGTTGTTGGCTGGTCTATTTAGCTTAGTCTTTCAATTATTTGTCGTTTGAACTCAGATGATCCGAATAAAGCTATGTATCAATAATTTCCTAGTGAAACTTCGGGAAAAAATAAAAATCCTCTCATACAGTAGCATTATTTTAATTCTCAGCTTGATTATGTTTTGAGTTAACTTATAGATTATTTGAAATGAAAATAATATAATTTATTTTTTCCAACTGAAATTTTTAAATAATTTTATTAGTTTGATGAGTAAGTATACACTTACAAAGTTATGATATAAAATTATATCTCAGAATCCCAATAATATGACACCAATTAACTACTACTATTTGTTTCTTAGTAATTAAATTTTCATACCATTATTAATGAGATAATTAACTTCAACACCAATAAACAAAATTTATATTAATACATCCTCTAGCTTTATTATCAAATAATCATATGTCATAATCAAACCAAGCTACCAGAGCGTACCACTAAAAGATTGATTGAAGGGTTTTCCAAGTTTGAAAATGTTAGTAGCATTGGCAAATGGCAACTTCCAGGAATTTTCCTGCTGCAATCAATCATTTAGTGAAATGCCCAAATGACACAAAGAACCCCGCCAACCGTGAAGTCACATCATTTATTTATTTGTAAATGAAAAATAAGGTTCGATCAGAAGAAATCAGCACCTTATAATGCATGATTACCCCTATGTCAAGTTTGGCGATTATAAGTCATCATCACAATAACTTTGGACTTTAATATTTAAGTCTCTGTTTGGGACCAATGAATGCCAGTTGGACAACACATCACTCAATTATAGTGTAAAATATTGATATTGTTCTTATTATTTTATGTAATGTATAAACTTTTCCTTTTATTTTTTTTTTGTTTATTATTTTTTTATACTTAATAAATATAAATTTATTTTTTAAATATTTAACAAATAGTCACGGCCAGAGAATATTGCCAGAGAATAACAAACAATGATCCAAATCCTTTTATCTTACAAAAATAATTTCAAATAGTCACGACCAGACAATATTGCCAGAGAATAACAAACGATGACCCAAATCCTTTTATCTTACATAAATAATTTCAATTCACAACAACTATGACGTTACATTACTAAATAAACACTAAATATTTTGATGATTGTAGTTTATCTTTCATTCATAGCATGAAGAGTTTGAAATATGATCTCAAAACAAAGAGTACGACATGTCGTGTTCGGTTTACAGAAGAAGTGTACCCCATGTCATCCGAAAACTAAAAGGCACGTATGACAACCAGATGTTGTCATCTCTTATTTGCTTACACTTTAAGGATGAATTCTGGGTTTTGAGTGACAATTAAAAGCTAGAGTGAGAATTAGAGAGAGAGTTATATATTCTTATTTATTCCTAGTCACTTGCTATATTGTGTAGGTCTTTTGTGATTCCAATAATAAAAACGCTCAATATTTTTTTTTATAGAGCAATATTTGTTAAAGCATTTTCATTTGATCAAGCGACCCTTTTCTTGCTTCAATTTTTTTTATCTCAAAAGCACTTTGATTCTCTTTAGTTACACTGATTTTCTCCTTGTTTTGCACAAATATCATTTCTCTTTCCCATTTAGCCTTGATTTGCTTCTACTTGACTATCAATTGCCCAGTCATTGAACTTGTTGTATTTTTATTTCGTTCACTTCAAATAGACCAAAAAAAAAAAAGAGATATTGGATAAAAGCCTAAAATCTAATTTGATTTTTTATTTGATTTAGCTAAGATGTCCAATTTAATACTAAGAGCAATGTTAAGGATCCCAATAATTGAGTCTCAACTGATATGATAGTCATTTATTAGATGATTGAAATATTAATTTTACTAATTATGAAATTTATTATCTAATAAAAAAATGACACATAACAATTGGGTCTCAAGTTAGAATTCTAATATCGAAATTCCTAACATTATTCTAATATTAAAAATTCATCAAAATAATATCTATTATCTAAAAATAAAAATAAAAATATAAAACCATAGATTTACTCTTCAATCTTCGTGATTTTGGCCGATTTCTCTTAAAGCTTTGGTTTCTTTATAAGTGCAACGAGAAATAGTAAGAAGATTAAAAAAGCAATAAAGTAAAACTTTAAAATTTTTATTTCTTTATATTTTTATCGGTCATTTGACCGGTACTGGCGTTTGATTTTCTGACCGAGCTACTGTTTAGTTCTAAGTTTTGGCAATTAGAACTGGTGGATGTCGACTGTTCAATAATGATGGCAGCATTGACGCAGTGGAATAAGGATCACATATCTCAAACTTTAGGTGATGATATTGTTAGATATTTCATTGATTGAGGATCACATGTTTTATGACAACTATTGTTAGATATTTTATTGACTTACTATGTAAGTCAAGCAATTATTTTTAAATAATGATATTATAATTAAAAATCAAGAAATATTTATAATACTTAAAGACTAATTCAGATTATTATTATTTTTATATGACTTAATTATTAGCTGACAAATAATTAAAAGGTCATAGAACAATAATTTTAGGTCAAATTTGTATTCTAATATGACACAACTTGTACTTTCATTCCTATGCTAAAATATATCTATTCATCACATACTTGTTAGAAAGATTATCTACTATTTAATCATTGAGACGAGATTACGAGTCTCAACATAAATTAGGATAAAAATTAATACATTGAAATTCAGAACATTTCTTTTTTCTCCTTCTGCAGTTTAAAAAGGAGTCGCCCACGAGTACTGAAATAATTTTATCAGATTCGCTTGAAAGTAGTTTTACGAGCAAGCAGTTTTTCCCTCTTGATCCCCGTATTCATCAGCTCCTACTCTTTGCCTTCAATTCCCAATCAAGTAGTATCAGTTTTTGTTGTCAGCTCTCTTGAATTTCACTGGATCAAGTTTTCTCTTGGCATCTGTTTTGTTGTAATCTCCAGTCTTTGTTAATTAGTTTCTCTCCATTCCCAATCTTGTTGTGGCCTGCTGTTGTCTCTGTTTGGTTCCATATCTACCCTTTGTACTTCTACCGTGTCAAGATACCTTCATTTTTTCCATCTCTATTACCAGTCAATATTTTTTCCGTCTTTCTTCTGGTCAATTCTTCAGTTATTCTGATTGGTTCCCTTCGCCTCTATTATCTAAATCATTCCTTATATTAATTCAATCAGTTCTCGAACTAGAAACCTTTTCCTTGTTTCCATCTTCTCACCAGATCCATAACAGCTTTTACTCTTTCTTTCATTTCTCCGCTTCCAAAACCGGATAAACTGTCCATCTTCGTTGTTTCGTTTTTTTTTTTTTTCACTCCCTCTTTGTTTCGCTCGTTTTCTATTTTCTTGTCAGAACTTTGAAAAAAAAAAAAAAAGGGATCCAGGATGGTGGAAAGCATTGTTACTGTTGTTTTAGAATTTTTGAAATGCTTGGCTCCTCCAACAGAACGCCGATTTGGTTATTTGCGTAACTATAAAGCCAACGTTGAGAATCTCAAGGCAGAAATAGACAAGCTCAAGGATGAAAGGAGAAGCATTCAGCACAGGGTTTCTGAGGCTGAAAGAAAAGGGGAAAAGATTGAAGAGAAGGTTGAGAAGTGGCTGGTTCGTGCGAACAACACCATTGAGCAGTCAGCCAAATTCATTGACGATGAGGAGACAACAAATAAACGATGTCTCATGGGCTTGTGTCCTAATTTGAAGTCCGGCTATCAGCTTAGCAAGGAAGCAGAAACAAAGGTGAAGGCCATTGTTGAACTCAAAGAAGAAGCTAGGAAATTTGATGATAGAATTTCCTACCGTACCATTCCGGAGGATATATGGCTCAAGTCTCACAAAGGCTACGAGGCCTTCGAATCAAGACTTTCTACTTTGAAGGCCATACAAAATGCATTGATCGATGTTGATGTCAGCATCATTGGGGTCTACGGCATGGGCGGCATTGGAAAGACGACACTGGTGAAGGAGTTTGCAAGGCGAGCCATTGAAGACAAGCTTTACGATATGGTGGCTTTTTCGGAGGTTACCCAAAGTCCAGACATAAAAAAGATCCAAGAGGAAATTGCGGAAACGTTAGGCCTACAGTTGTCCGAGGAAGCTGAGTCTAGAAGAGCTGGTAGACTATATGAAAGATTGAAGAATGAGAAGAAGATCCTTGTGATTCTGGATAACATCTGGAACCCTCTTGATTTGGGGACTATTGGAATTCCTTTTGGAGTTGAGCACAGAGGATGCAAATTATTATTCACAACAAGAGATCTTGATGTGCTGTTAAGGATGGGATCTGAAAAAAACTTCTCGATTGGCATTTTAAATGAACAAGAAGCCTGGAGATTGTTCAAGATAATGGCTGGTGATTATGTTGAAAATCGTGAGTTAAAATCTACAGCAACAAGTGTAGCCAAGGCATGCGGAGGTTTGCCTATTGCCCTAACCACAGTAGCAAAGGCACTGAGAAAAAAAGAGCTGCCTGTGTGGAAGAATGCCTTGCAAGAACTCCAAACGCCTTCAGAGGCGAGCTTCGACGAAGGAGTACCAGCAGAGGCATACTCAACAATTGAGCTGAGTTACAAGTACTTAAGAGGTGAGCAACTCAAGAAAACTTTTTTACTGTGTAGTCTTATTACGCCAGCACCAATTATGGACTTGTTCAAATATAGCATGGGCTGGGGTGTATTTAAAAGTGTCCACAAGCTAGAAGATGCACATAACAAATTACATGCATGGGTCCATCAACTAAGAGACTCTTGTTTGTTGCTTGAGGATGGTGGCAGTAAATACTTTTCTATGCACGACGTTGTTCGCGATGTTGCCATTTCAATTGCATGTCGTGACAAAATTGGATTTGTGGTGAGAAATGAGGATGATTGGAAATGGCCAAATGCAGATGAATTAAAAAAATATCTTGCAATTTCTTTAAAAGATAGTATTATTAATGACATTCCTGAAGGGTCCGAATCTCTACAACTTGAACTTCTAGTCATGTCTCCCAAGAACTCTTTTGCTGTGCCTAATATTCCTGAGAACTTCTTCAAAAGGACGAAAAAGCTTCGGGTTTTGGATTTTACTGGAATGCGGTTATTGTCATTGCCATCTTCAATTGGTCTTCTAGTAAATCTTCAGGCACTCTGTCTTAATCAAAGCATTTTGGGAGGCATAGACATAGCCATTATTGGAAAGTTGGAAAATCTAGAAATCCTCAGCTTTTTGCAATCTGATATTGTAGAGTTGCCTAAAGCACTGGGTCAACTGACTAAGCTAAGGCTGTTAGATTTAACAGACTGTTTCCGTCTGAAAGTTATTGCCCCAAATGTCATATCAAGCTTAATCCGATTAGAAGAATTGTATATGGGTAATTGCTCCATTGAATGGGAGGTTGAAAGAGCCAACAGCAAAAGAAGTAATGCTAGCCTTGATGAATTGATGCATTTACCTCGGCTAACCACTCTAGAAATTGATGTTAAAAATGATAGTATTTTACCAGAAGGCTTTTTGGCCAGAAAGCTCGAAAGGTTCCAAATACATATTGGAAATGGGTTATTCACACATCCCATGATTGCTGGACAAAATTGGTTTAAAAGTCGGCAGCACTTTTTGATCGACAGAGATCGTAAGATTTTAAGAGCATTGAAGCTCAAGCTTGATTTTATGGACATTTGCTCCATGAAATTGCAGGGCATCAATAACGTTGAATGCTTATGGTTGGACAAGCTGCAAGGCATCGAGAGTGTTCTTTTCAATTTGGACACGGAGGGCTTTTCACAATTGAAGCTTCTCTGGGTTCAAAATAATCCTGACATCTTTTGTATCGTCGATTCCAGGGAGATGGTCGCTTGTGATGCCTTTCCTCTTTTGGAGTCACTTATCCTTCACAACTTGATCAACATGGAGAGGATATGTATTGATCGGCTCAAAGTAGAGTCTTTCAACAAACTCAAAACCATAGAAGCATATAGTTGTGATAAATTGAGTAATATCTTTTGGCTCTCTACTACAAAATGCCTTCCAAGACTTGAGAGAATTGCAGTTATTAATTGCAGCAAGATGAAAGAGATTTTTGCAATTGGGGAAGAAGTTGATAATGCAATTGAGAAGATAGAGTTTGCTCAATTAAGATATTTGAGTCTGGGGAATCTTCCAGAGGTTACAAATTTCTGCCGTGAAGTAAAGACTCCTTCAGCATCACCAAACAGACCAGCGTCGCAGGAGGAATCGACGACTACGTATAGCTCCAGCGAAATCACTTTGGATACTTCAACTCTGCTTTTCAACGAGAAGGTGCGTAGGCTAACATTTTCTTCATATATAACAGATTTTATTCATATAATTAAGAAAATTGGTCAACTCAAATGGACTTAATCATTTAATTTTTCGTAATTAAATCATTTAAAGAATGGAAAGAAAATGGAAAAAAAAGGATAAAAAGAATCTCACGCGCTCACTAATTGAGCTCTTAACAAGTAGTATGAATTAGAATGCATACTCAGCTGTCAGTTGGAAATTGATTCAGACTTGCATTAATTTGTAATCAAAGAAGAAAATTTCAACAAGTGCTTCCCATATGGATATTGGATCTAACGAGAAATTCTTATTTTTTTAGGTTGTGTTGCCTAACTTGGAGGCTTTGGAGATATATGAAATTAATGTCGACAAGATTTGGCACTACAATAATCTTCCGGTCATGTTTCCTCGCTTTCAAAATTTAACACGATTGACTGTGCATCGTTGTCATAAATTAAAATACATATTTTCAGCGTCCATGATCGGAAGCCTTAAGCAGCTCCAACACCTAGATATACGACTCTGTAAGGAATTACAGGAGATCATTTCTGAAAACAGAGCAGATCAAGTGACCCCTCATTTTGTCTTTCCACCGCTCACCACTCTGAGACTCGATGGTCTACCAAAACTTAGATGTTTGTACCCTGGAATGCATACTTCGGAATGGCCCGCGCTAGAAATTCTTTATGTGTATGGTTGTGACAAATTAAAGATATTCGCTGCAGATTTATCGCAGAATAATGAGAATGATCAACTTGGTATTCCTGCACAACTGCCCCCCTTGCCGTTGGAAAAGGTATGAAGCCATTTTCTAGATTTTTTATCAATAGCTTATTTTTAACTTTGAAAAATATGACAAAGTATCGATAAATTAATACTCAATAAATTAAAAACTTTTATTATACAATAATCTTTGTTAGTCTAGACTAAGGGATCAATGTGGTAGATTAATAATTATATGAATTGTTTTAGGTATAGCATTTGTAAAAGAATCCTCAGTCTTTCCATATAGAAGAACTTACAAAATAAATTAGTAATTTATTATTGTGCAATAAAATAATTTCGAGCCTGTATAAATCAACATTTTTTCCCTAATTTCTTTTTTACCTCTAAAATTAACATATAAAAAATCATTTAATAAATTTTATCAATAATTCAATCTTTTTTTTTTTTTTGAGAATGATGAACTTGATACTCCTGCACAACAGGCCCTATTGCCGTTGGAAAATGTATGAAGCCATTTTCTAGATTTCTATCAATAGCTTAGTTTGAACTTTAAAAAATATGACAAAGCATCAATAAATTAATACTCAATAAATTGAAAACTTTTATTATACAATAATCTTTGCTAGTCTAGACTAAGGGATTTATTGATAGATTAATAATTATATGAACTTTTTTAGGTATAGCATTTATAAAAGAATCCTTAGAGCATCACCAAAAGACTCTTTAAATAAGATTTTATTACTTATTTGAAGAGCCACATCAGCATTTAAAGTTCCAAAAGATACTCCAATTAAGATTCTTCAAATAAGAAATGATCATCTCTCTTCAAATTTGGAGAGTTGCATTCCCCCTCTTCAATTTATATTTTATTACTTTTTGTTGGAGAAAGAGAGAGAGGTGTTTTAATTACTATTGACTTTTTATTTTTTAAAAATAGTTATTTAATTAAAATAATATTAATTCATTTCTATTTGAAGAGTCTTTTGGAGAATAACATATTTTTTCACTTTTCTATTTGCCACATAGGTAAGCAAATAGAAATTTGAAAGAGTAAAATTTATAGAGCCTTTTGGAGATACTTAGTCTTTCCATATATAAGAACTTACAAAATAAATTAGTAATTTATTATTGTGCAATAAAATAATTTCCAGCCAGTATAAATCAAAATTTTTTCCTTAATTTCTTTTTTACCTCTAAAATTAACATATAAAAAATCTAAAATATAATATAAAACAAATACTATAAAGTCACTGCGTGTGATTGGATTACTTAAAATCATTTGAGAGAACATCAATTGACCTTAATAATTATTATGATTGATGATGATCAGATCTTACCCAACTTGAAGGACCTAACATTAAATGGAAAAGACGTGAAGATGATTTTGCAGGCCGATTTCCCCCAACCCCTTTTTGGCAGTCTTAAACAACTAAATATTGTTGGCGATGACTCAGCTTGTTTTCCAATCTGGAATGTACTTGAGAGATTTCACAGTCTCGAAATACTCATACTGTGTTATTTTTCATTCCACGAAGAGGTATTTTCGATGGAAGGATGCTTAGAGAAACATGTGGGGAAGTTGGCAATGATAAAAGAATTACAGCTGCACCAGCACTATCATCTTGAGCAGCTGTGCAAACAAGACTCCAAACTTGGCCCCATTTTTCAGTATCTTGAAATTCTAAAAGTATATGATTGTCAAAGTCTGTTAATTCTATTGCCATCATCATCGGTATCTTTTCGGAACCTAACGGAAATTGTAGCTTTCGGTTGCAAGGAATTGATACACTTGGTAACATCCTCCACAGCAAAAACTCTAGTGCAACTCGTCACAGTGCGTATGCGTGAATGCAGAGCGATGACAGAGGTGGTAATAAATGACAAAGAAGGAGTTGAAAAAGAAGAGATTGTTTTCCGCAAATTGAAGACGTTGGAACTGCGTGATTTAGATAGCCTCACAAGTTTCTGCTCTGCCAATTACACCTTCAAATTCCCATCTTTGCAAGATTTGTGGGTGATTGGTTGTCCCAAGATGAAGATTTTCACTACAGGAGAATCAATCATGCCTCTAAGAGTAAACGTCTGCTATGGAGAGACAGCGGATCAACGGCGCTGGGCTAATAATGATCTAAACACAACCATACAACAATTACATGCTGAGAAGGTACGTATATACATATTACTCTCTATCTCCCATGATAAATTTTTACAAAATTTGCTTTCTTAAATACAATATAGATAAGATATTTTTTATAAAGTAAAAGTTTAAATTGATGAATAAGAATTTTACTTTCAGCTGTTGGCGGTGTCGTCGTCATACTCTACGCAGTACGACTAATTTCATAGGCTTCTTATGACTTGGAGTTGCGAATTTTTAGAAGAAAGTCTCAACTGGTAATTAATTTTTATTTCATTTATTTAATCCCATGGCTTGTTTCGCAATTTCATCTGAATTATTTAGAATGGATCCCTCGGTTTACTGTTAAATTTGCAATGCAATTTTAATGATCCTTTCAGACTTTTATGGACAGATTTTGCATAATTGAATGTCTTTTTAGTCTAGTTTAATTTGAGTCTTTTTTTTTTTTTTGGCGAGCTCCCCTCGTCTTCTAAAATTTTGTAACTCCTTGCATACGTTTTGATGATAAAATTTCATTAAAAGCCTTCGTATTTTTTAAATCCTTGAAAACGTGCATACTTTTTCCTTTCTTTCTTTGCCAATTATTTATCGTCATCATTGCTGTTCTTTTATTTTACTTTGTGCTCTGTTTGTTCATTGGGTTTGCTTTTCTTCACACCTATATTTCCTTGGAAAGTTAGAAGGCAAGGAAAGTACTTAGAAAATGTTCTTCCCTATGAACACATAATTAAAGAACAGCTGAATATCATTAATCGGATTAAAAAAATTAAAAAAAAAAAAAGTAATCAGTGCATATTCATAATATTTTCTCTGCTGTTCCTGTTAAAATTTCTCTACTCTATGATTGCAGAATGTTTGGATACTGATGAAGATTTAAGTCACTCGTCCTCTGTGAATAAGGTCGTTTTCCTTTTTTCCTCTATTCAAAGTTTACATTCTGAGGGGTTCCCGTTTCCATCTTCGTGATCTTCTTGTGATTCACTGCATTGTGTCGCTACATCTGTGATAGTGTGAGTTGCAACATGTCTGTTTCCTTTGTTTGATCATCGCAAGTCCAAAGACATTTCATTCTAGCTAAGCTCTTTGTATGTATTAAAAAAAATTTATTCTCAATATATATGACTCAATGAGTGGTCTTTTATTATATATATGTCATGAATTTCTATTGTATTTTGAGATTTGATGGTGTATTATTGTCTCATTGAAAGGTCTTGTAATCACTCTGATTCTCATTTGAGGAGGTTGGTCTCGTCTATGTGTATGTATTTATATCCACAAGAAATTTGATAAATGGTCTTGTCGTTTTATCATTAAAACATCTAGTGCTTCATAGGTTGGAGGGCTACCAGGCATCAGGGCCAGATTTTTAAACTCAAAGTTATTCGTGTCATTTACCCATTTGATTATCAAATAGTCATAAAAGCATATAAATTCAAGTCAGTGTATCATTTGTACACAATATACTAAAACTAACACAAGAACTTGGCCGACATTTTCAGTTGAATAACTCAGACCCCCCTACTTCCTCGGGCTGACAGCCCAAAGTGAAAATATCTAAAAAAAATAGTTTGCTCCACATCTATCTTTCCTAACTTAGGAAGGCAAGGATTTTGAAAGCTTTGCTTGATAAAATTTGAAAGTTCTGAAGAAGATTCAGGTCACTCGCGTGCAGCCTCTGGAATAAGAGCTGTGTTACTGTTTAAAAGTTTTCATGCTCTGGAATAAAATTTGCTTTACTGTGTTACTGGTCAACTTCATTATTCTACTAATGCTTTACTTCATCTTCATTGTATCACTACATTGACAGCGTTGACAGTGTAACTAAAACCCTTGCGTTCACAAGCAATTTTGATCACATTAAACTTTTAAGAAATTATCTTTTATAGCCATCTTCCATATTATTAGGAGGAGTCGTTTTCACTATTTTTAAGAAATTTTGATCACATTAAACTTTTGATCTGAGTTCATAACAAAAATCAAAACGGTGCATGACATCAAGATTATGATGAATCAAATTGAACTCCCAATATGTTAGTTCATAAAAAATGCTTTTCTTCTTCCAAGTAATCTTATCATTTCTTTCATTTTATTCATTCTCCTCTTTTCTCCTCTTTTCAAGTCTTCAATCTTAAGTACATTACTGAACTGGTTTTTCACCTCGGCTCCAGACAACCGAGAAGGTGCTTGTCCCCACTCTCTAGTTTTATCAGATGGCACTATATTTTCGGAACCTATGATTTGTTGGTAAAAATCGACGGTGACCCACGTGACAATTTTCTACTATGTATCAACCAATTAGATCTAGTGTTTTGTTGGCAAACAAGAAATGCTTATTTACCTTTAATACTCCACCCAAACAAGTTGGCATATGCTAGAAAGTCGGAGATAGTCCATAACAATGCTGCGTGTGACTTGAACATTTGATTACGTGATGCATTATGCACCATTCCAACCATACTAGCATCACTACCCGAGTCATGACTAACCTGTTTCTTAGTTAGATTTCAAAGATGAAGATGGCTCACCCTCCAATATCCAGTTTTAATACTTTAACCAATAGCCATTTATAATGATATGGTCTCTTGCCACTTTCCTTATAATGAAATATCGATATTACAACACCTCTTAGAAGGACAATAAATTCTTTTATCACCAACAACATTCTCAAATGCAAAATCTATAAATTTTTTGACCCCCATCAGTATATGAATTGGATATCTATTTGGCAAACCAACCCAACTCTGGTCCATGACTATCTCCTTTTATTGCACTAGAAAAATTAGTTAAATAAATCACTTTAATTCTTCATTTCTACTACTAAACAAGATATTTTCATGTGTGCGCAGTTTCGCAATATAATAAAAAAAATTATTATACAATTTTATGGTTTTATATATATGGAAGCAAGCAAAGCCACAAGAATCAGAGAAAAAGATGTGAAAATTAAAGTATATATACAATAATAATTAATCTAAAAAACAGTTTGCAATACCTTCTGTAAAGAAATATCCTCACCCACAGCTGAGAACTTCACTTGGCTATCAATTACAGATATATAAAGCCTGTTACCTAGAAACAAAAAATTAGGTCAGCCAGCTGAAACATATTTATAAACCAACATTGGAGATAGTACTCCATTTATAAAAAAAATTACAAGACTCAAAACCAAGTCGACTCAGCAAAATCATAACCGATTACATTCATCCCACTCAGCTCCTCCAATATATCCAACATTCCCTTCATATTTACAAAAGGTAAGTGGTCCTATATATCCCACTCAAGAATGCATAAGTTTCTTCAATCTTAAGTATCTAAAGTTTTCCTCTACGTTTATAGAAACTTCGGAAGCATCTCCCTATAGTTCTTCAAGTACACGACATAGATATATGAGTGTTTATGTGTTATGCCAAAACAATACATGACACCCATTTGTCTAGTATGCACCCAGAGAACATGAGGAGCAGCTGCTGAAAAACCCATTTTTACGTGGGAAAAAAATTTCAGGCACTAGCTACCATAGAAATCTATGCATTACCAAACTGTCCAAGCCTAGATAATTCAAGAATTATTAATAGACATAAGATCCTCACTATCATCCAAAAGATGACACTAATAAAACATGTGTCTATTAATAATTTCTTAAAGGAGTTTAAGCTTTCAATGCATGTATCAAAAGTTTAAAATTGAATCTGAAACTTGAATAACACATAAAAATCATAAATCTCTTCAATTTATTCCTAATAAAATGTAGCATTTTTTCACATTTCATTTCTTAAGCAAAACCATAAAAAATTACAAACAACAAATACATTTTCTAGCACTGATGCACATTATGTTTACTGAGCAATAAGTTTTAAGTCATTCATATTAAAATACTTCTTCCTATTCTATCAACAAATAACTAGTATGTACACACAATTAATAAATTAAATGTAACCTGGTTGTGAATCTTGCAAAGTCTTCCTATTTGGTTTTTTTTTTTTTGGTGGTGGTTGGGGGGGGGGGGGGGGGGGGGGTGGTTATGCTCATTTGTATGTTGTTAACAGAAATTGATCCAAAGCCTCCGTTTTAATTAGCTTCATTATAGCCAATGATTAGGTGTTTAAAAACCAATGAATATTTTTTATAAGAAATCAACAATATTGTTGAAAGAAAAACCAAATAAAAATAATAAAGCAATGCATAGATTAAGGCTCTTTATTATCTAATAACTAATCAAACTAAGTTGTGGGTAAAGGCGAATATGTTTGTTTGGCCAATAATAAACTCAAGGAATCACCAATAATCACCTAGTTACTATTCCTTATGCCATGCAATGTAATGGCGTCAGTAATGGCGACAAGGCAGGCAATAACTAGCTAGCTAGTTATGATAGTTGCTTAACTTAACCTACTGGAAATCTGAAGACCAAAATGAAGAAACTTTGCCTAGAACTAGAATAGGAAAACGTTCATACCCAAAACCAATATACATGATTAACAAACTTGATTATATGTATATTTTTGTTTGCCACACCAAATCCCACTATTTCCATACTCATAAGCACAAAAAACCATCGCAAAAATGAATGACCATATAAAATAAAATAGGTCGTAGGACATTGAGAATAGGACAATATGATTTATGTACCGTAAAATAACTATATCTGCAGTCAACTATATTTCTGTTAGAACTCTAAAGTTTTCCATTAAATTTTTTTCCCTGTTTGGTAAACCACTTAACTGAAACACTTAAGCAAGATTGACAATCATAGACATACAAGTATTAATAGGCTCGTTCAAGTGAAATGAGCATTATTTCACATATCCTTTAGGCTTTTAAGTCATTTAGAAGTCATTCATGTTAAACAATTTCTTCATATACTTTCAATATAATTAGTACATACACAATTAATTAATTAAATAAATCTGTTTCAGCTAGCACAGGAACTTAAGCAATCAGAGCTATTAGTTATAGCTAGGACTTGAATGAGGCACCTTTCAAAGTTCAAGAGGAGCATCTGAACAGAATGAAAGCATTTTGTAGAAATGGTAGTGATGCTTTACATCTACATGCTCTTACACAATATGAACTTTCATTTATTCAAGAACATAACACTAATCCAAGCTCTTACTCTACAAGTCAATTCAGTTTGTAGATGCAAGCCATTGTAAAAACTTTTGTGTTATAATTTCCGTAAATGGAACATGACATTACTAATATAGAATCAGCAATGTTATATAACTTATCAGACAATATAACAAGCACTTGGCGAGCATATAAGATAAACTAAAACAAGTTAATTAGAAAATGAAACTAAAACCCAAGCTCCGCTATTCATTGTAGAAGCTTTAAACATAAAATAAAAGTAAATCTAAATACATGATTGTAAAACATTAGAATGGATGTTGGAATTAAAGCTAAATTCAATAGTAATCCAAATGAATCCATTTGAACTTTGTAAATTCCGCAGAACAAAATTAATTTGAGTGAGCAAAGTCACCAATGGAACAAGAACAGAAGGGCTTCAACTTCTAGGAACAAGAAATATTGCCGGCGGGACAAAAATTGACATTAATGGTTACAATACGAATTAAAGAAATCAAAACCTATAATTACAAGCTAAGAAAGAGAAGAAACTCATAATCACAAGCTTACCTGAAACGATGAGAGAGATAATAAGATGAAGAAGAAGATCGCCGCCGTTTTACGCCATTCTCCGGCTACCAGTAAGGTTTAGGATGGCCAGGCACGCACGAGAGAGAATTTGGGACTTTGGTTTTGAAAATATTGACTTCAGCAAATAGTTTTCTATTTAGAAACAAATTTATAACTCTACCGTCAAAATAATAGTATGCCAATTGGCTCTCTACCGTCACGTGGTTAGTAACATAAGTGAGAGCAGTCTAGCAGATATTCCCGCGGGGACATGACCCTCGAGATTTTCCCAATTCAGGAGGGTATATGAATTGCTAGAGATATTTTGGCAATTCTAATTACAAATGTTGCTTTTGAATTAGTTTTTAGCACCAGTGTTAGAGTACTGTAACACGCTTTATTCAAGCACATTGGAGGCTTTAATATGTTGTCAAAGTTGACTACAAGCTTACAATGGCAGTATGAGTTTATTTTACATTGTAATTATATTATATAATTATTAATATTTTCACTTAGAATTTACATTACTTATATTATTTTTGTTGTTTTAAATTTGAAATCTGAGGCTATCTCTCAATTTGTCACATTTCTCGAGGAAGAACAAGAAGAGTAGGAGACACAAGAGGTAAATACTTTTATTAGAAATATTGATTAAGTATCTATATTCATTTCATTTATCTCATTGTTGATATAAAAGTAATTTCTTTTTTTTTTATTATATGATTTTGAAGATTGCCGAAGATAATTATTATGGTGATTTATACTTTGTAATGTGACTTTTGTAATAGATTAATGTTAATGTAAGATATATCGTCAAACTTTATTTTTATTTTTTATTTTAATATGATTAAATTAAAATTTAAAACTAAAAACGTATCAGTTATTCGACAATCGAGGACCTTTAAGGATCCCCTATTATTATTTGGGGAGGGGAGGGGGATTCCCTAAAGTAATTTTGTCGGGAATGGGAAGAGGACATGGATATATGCAGAATATCAGGAATGGGTACGGGGAGATCAGTCTCTTCCCCTCCCCTTTCCATTGCCATTCCTAACAAAGTTGGCAATACATGTACGGGCCGCTTTTGTAAAATTGCTTTAAGGGTCGTTTGGGATTGCTTTTGGGAATAGCATGCAAGATATATATAAAAAATAAAATCGTAGAATAACTTTTACCTCTAATTCGATTTTTTCTTCTTTTTTGTAAATTATTATGCATTTATATTAAAGTCACTGTGTATGATTGGATGATTAAAAGTTATTTGAGAGAATATGAATTGACTTAATAAGTTATTACGTGATTGATGATGATCAGAGCTTACCCAACTTAGGAGGAACGGGCATTAAGTGGAAAAGACTCGAGGATGACTTTGCAGAGCGATTTCCCACAACACCTTTTTGGCAGTCTTAAACTACTACAAACAGTGAATATGAGATTGTTTTCACCAAATTGAAGATTTTGTATCTGTATGATTTGGGTAGTCTCACAAGTTTCTGCTGATAGTCTCAGAAGTTTCTGCTCTGCCAATTACACCTTCAAGGAATCTTTGGAAGATTTATCTATAATTGGTTGTCCCAAGATGAAGATTTTCACTAAAGGAGAATTAAACGCGCCTCTGAGAGTAAACTTCTACTATGGAGAGAGAGATGATCAACAGCTTTGGGACCAAACTAAATTCGTTAATCATTAGTTTTTAACTTCATTACTGTATGGAAGTCCTGTCAAATTAAATTGCTGCTGTTAAATTTATTAAATCTCTTGCTTCCCTGCAAATCTCTGTGTGCTTTAATTTTAATTGAAACTAATGAATGAAAATTTTACTTTCAGCTGTTGGAGGGGTCCTCATCTTATTCAACGATGTATGTGTCCTAATGGCATTGGCATTTTACTTTAATTACAAGCGAGTTGTGAATTTGAAAAACAAAGTCCCGGTTAATTCAATTTCATTTCATTTTATTTGATTTCTTGGCTTGTTTTATTGCTTCATCTAAATTGTTTGGAATACACCACTAGTTTATTTTTACTTTTAGAATGAGTTTTAATGTTTTGTTATGAGATTTATATGCTTATTTTATATCATTAAAGGTCTTAGTGACTTATCTATTTATTTATTTTTATATCATTAAAGGTCTTCACTTATTTATTTATTTATTTTTTTGACGGTGTGGCTTTATAATGTGCTATTTTTTTTTTAATTTTGAATTTTATAATTCCTTGAAAATGTCATTGAAAGGCCCAGCACTTTTATGTGGAAACCATCTCATCCTCTTTATTTCGAACTATTAAACAACCAAATGTATCCTAACATATATGTTGAGAATCAATCTACTGATTAAGATATATGGCAATGGTATTGTCTGTTTGCTATAGTTTGATTACAAGAGAACTTTTCCATTTGTTAGTTGCCATCTTTGTTGATCTGTTAATTCAGTCTTCTTCTGTTTGTCCTGTTTCTCTGTTTATTTCAACCTTTCTTTCAAAACTTAGAAGGTATGGAAAGAGCAAGTACTTAGAAATTGCAAGAATTATATCAAATCATGCATATATGCCCCTGCCTATGAACTCTTAGGAACAATCGAATATCTTTCCTTGAATAACATAAAACAAAATCTACAGATCATTAAACCATCAAAAGTTAGCTATGAACAACAATATTGACCCCACAAAAGAGTTTTCTATTTAGAAACAAATTTATAACTTTAAAATAATGGCATGCCAATTGGCTCTCTACCGTCACGTGGTTAGTAACATAAGTGAGAGCAGTCTAGCCGTCACATAAACAGTCACAAAAGCAACTGGCTGTTGCAAAGTAAGGGGTGGCAGAAATTCCTGCAGTGATAGGGATTCTCGGAAATTTTCACCATTTGGATAGGATAAAGAGATAATTTTTTATTTAATTTCTTATGCAGAGAAGGGATGAAAATAATTTTTTTATCTAATTTTTTATTCGAAAAAAGGATGAGGATACAGCGGAATCCTCATCCCCTCCTAATTTCTTGATTTTAATTTTATTTTTATTTTTATTTTTTAAATTATTTATAAATAAATAATAAAATGTAAATTATAAAATATTAAATATTAGTATAAATAAAAAATATCAAAATAATTATATTATTAAACTTTAAGGCCTAACTTACTGCATTAATATTTGGATGAGAAAGTTATCCTACGGATGAAAGATTTTAATATTTTAAGTTGGTGAAAAACAAATGCTCATAGGTATCCTATATTGGCACGAATTGCTGGAGATATTTTAACAATTCTAATTACAATTGTTGCTCCTGAATAAGCTTTTAACACAGTGGTAGAGTATTGTAACACGCTTCATTCAAGCACATTGGAGGCTTTAATGTGTTGTCAAAATTAGTTACAAGCTTAAAATGGCAGTATGAATTTATTTTACATTGTAATTATATTATATAATAATTAATATTTTCACTTATAAGTTACATTACTTATATTATTTTTATTGTTTTAAATTTAAAATCTGAGGCTATCTTTCAATTTGCCACATTCATCGAGGAAGAACAAGAGGAGCAAGAGACGCAAGAGGTAAATACTTTTATTAGAAATATTGATTAAGTATCTATATTCATTTCATTTATCTCATTGTTGATATAAAAGTAATTTCTTTTTTTTTATTGTAGGATTTTGAAAATTGACGAAGATAATTATTGTGGTGATTTGTACTTTGTAGTGAGATTTTTGTAATGGATTAATATTAATGTGAGATATATCGTCAAACTTTATTTTATTTAAAATTTTATTTTAATACGATTAAATTAAAATTAAAAACTAAAAACATATCATTTATTCAGGGATCGAGGACCCACAGAGATCCCCTATTATTATTCAGGGAGAGGAGGGGATTCTCTAAAGCAATTTTGTCGAAGATGGGAAGAGAGTAAGGATATATGCAAAATATCGAGGATAGGTACGGTGAGATTGGTCTCCTCCCCATTATTATCCCTAACAAAGTTGGTGATACAAGTAACGGCCGCTTTTTGTAAAATTGTTTTAAGGGCCGTTTATGATTGCTTTTGGTAATAGCATGCAAGATATATATAAAAAATAAAATGGTAGAATAACTTTTACCTCTAATTCGATTTTTTCCCCTTTTTTTTTGTAAAATATTATGCATTTATATTAAAGTTACTGTATATGATTGGATTATTAAAAGTTATTTGAGAGAATATGAATTGACTTAATAAGTTATTGCGTGATTGATAATGATCAGAGCTTACCCAACTTGGAGGAACGGGCATTAAGTGGAAAAGACTCGAGGATGACTTTGCAAAGCGATTTCCCACGACACCTTTTTGGCAGTCTTAAACTGCCACAAACAATGGATGATGCCTCAACTTGTTTTCCACATGGTTTACTTGAGAGATTTCATAATCTGGAAACTCTCATACCGGGTCGTTGTTCATGCGAAGAGGTATTTTCAAACGGAGGATACTTGAGAAAACATGTGAGGAAGTTTGCAATGATAAAACATTTAGATCTGCACAAATTTAATCATCTGAAGCAATTGTGGAAACAAGACTCCAAATTGCACTTCTTTTTTCAATGTCTTGAAATTCTAAATGTACATTTTTGTCAAAATCTGTTAGGTCTATGGCCATCATATCATCGGTATCTTTTGGGAATGTAAAAGAACTTCTAGTTCTTTTTGCAAGGAATTGATGAGCTTAGCAACATCCCCCACAGCAAAAAGTCTAGAGCGACTCTTATCAATGGTGGTATGTGGATGCAGAGAAATGAGAGAGGTGGTGATAAATGACGAAGATGGAGCAGCAAATTTAAAAGAAGAGTTGTTTTCACCAAATTGAAGATTTTGTATCTGTATGATTTGGATAGTCTCAGAAGTTTCTGCTGATAGTCTCAGAAGTTTCTGCTCTGGCTTCATCTAAATTGTTTGGAATACACCACTAGTTTATTTTTACTTTTAGAATGAGTTTTAATGTTTTGTTATGAGATTTATATGCTTATTTTATATCATTAAAGGTCTTAGTGACTTATCTATTTATTTATTTTTATATCATTAAAGGTCTTCACTTATTTATTTATTTATTTTTTTGACGGTGTGGCTTTATAATTTGCTAATTTTTTTTAATTTTGAATTTTATAATTCTTTGAAAATGTCATTGAAAGGCCCAGCACTTTTATGTGAAACCATCTCATCCTCTTTATTTCGAACTATTAAACAACCAAATGTATCCTAACATATATGTTGAGAATCAATCTGCTGATTAAGATATATGGCAATGGTATTGTCTGTTTGCTATAGTTTGATTACAAGAGAACTTTTCCATTTGTTAGTTGCCATCTTTGTTGATCTGTTAATTCAGTCTTCTTCTGTTTGTCCTGTTTCTCTGTTTATTTCAACCTTTCTTTCAAAACTTAGAAGGTATGGAAAGAGCAAGTACTTAGAAATTGCAAGAATTATATCAAATCATGCATATATGCCCCTGCCTATGAACTCTTAGGAACAATCGAATATCTTTCCTTGAATAACATAAAACAAAATGTACAAATCATTAAACCACCAAAAGTTAGCTATGAACAACTATATAAAAATCATTTGTTTCTCACCTTTTCGTGAGTCTGAGAAGTTGTAAATTCTACTGAGTTTCTCACCTTTTTTTTGACAATTGGAGTTTTTAGTTTATGAAATTTAATGCCTATATTTCTCACATTGTAGAAGTGTTTTGAAAAGATGGTTTATATTGCACCATAAAAATGTGGTCTGATAAACCAACAGGGGAGTAGTTTGATCCAGTTACGTGAAATGCATGCAAAATAATATTTTCTCTATAGTTACTGAAGAGAATTTTGGTCACTCTGGTGTGCATTATCTGGAATAAAGTCGTTTTCCAGTTTCTTCAAAGTTTATGTGCGGAGGACTTCCGGTTTCCATCTTTATGATATTCTTGACATGCACTTCATCCTGTCTCTCAAGTTCAAATACTAATAAAGATGAGTAAATTCATCATCCGTGTGTCTGCTCTTTCTATGCATTTTGACATTTTTTATTAATGCGTCTCAATGAGATATCTTGATTATACGTAGCGAATTAATATTCTGGCGTTTTTTGAGATTTGAAGACGTAATAATTTCTCATTGGAAAGCCTTTAATTATTGATTTTCATCAAAGGGGATTGGTCTTGAATGCAAATGAAATTTGATAAAGGACCTTGACATTTTTTAAAATCATCTAGCCTAGTAGTACATTATGTGTTGGAAGTGTCCCAGACCGAGAAAGATTTCAACTTGGAGGAATTGACATAAAGCAAAATGGTCTTCATCATCATATGTATGGCAGCAGGGCCAGCTTCGTAAACTGTCATTTTCTACGAACCAGCTGTTTTTCAAGTTGGATTGCTTCGGAATACTCACAATCTGGAAAAGCTTGTAACCGTACATAGAAATATTTTCACGTGCGGAGGTTGGGGAACGTGCTGAGAGGCTCACACATAAAAACCTTAAAAGCTAAAAATGGACTTTGGTGCATTAAAATTTTTAAAATATATCATAAGTATCATATCAATCATACGATAAGTAGATAATGTTATAACATGTGTTTATTTATTCTGAAAAATTACTAATCTGTAATGTATTTTAGAATTCCTCCTGGTGGATAGTGGAGCACTTATGGAAAACAGATTCCATTTATTTCTTCAAAATCTTGAAATTCTAAAGGTATAAAAATGTCGCCACAATTTGATAAATCTTGTACCATCCTCAGCATCTCTCCGAAATCTAACAGCATTTACGCGGCTGTGCGGGACGAATAAGCTAATTAGTATTTACTAACCCCAAACAATTGAGAAGGATACTAAAATTTGGACCCTATCACTTCATTCGGTGTAAATAACTAACTAAAAGTAGATAAATAAATAGCTGAAAATATCACAAACTATTTTAAATTGATTATTAAAGTAATGGAATATATTAAAATGATATATATATATATATATATATATATATATATATATATATATATATATATATATATATATATATATGCGAGCGCGCGCACGTATGTATATATAAAATAAATAATATATATAGTCCTTTTTTGGTACAGACGTGTTCATTTTTTCATACTAACATGCTTTTAAGCCGTACAATTTAAGAGAGCTAGTTGAAAGTTAGTTTTTAATGTTATTAAACCCTACGGCTTAAAAGGGTGTTTGCATTTAAAAAAAAAAAGAGAACACTAGCACCTAATAATGATTATATATATATATATATATCAATTCAAGATTTTAAAGTGCAAGAAAGTCCAAAAAAACTTTAAACAGTGGGGTTTTAAAAATTTTCCGGACCTTTCTTGCACTTTAAGATCCCGGAGGCTCTTGATTAAATCTTCATCATACTTGGAGAAAATTAAATATGTATGGAAGGATATTTTCAAGCTTGGTAAGGTCAAATAATTGTGGAGTTAAAAAATTGAATGATGGGCAAGTTCAAACTACAATACAATTTAGAAACTTTTAGCGAAAAATAATAAGTGGAAAAACTTTAAATTTCATACAAATATGAAATATGTATTATGGGCTTGGCTAAGTTACGGTTTGTGTTAATTTAAGGTTCATGTAACTAACAACTTTAATGATAAAATTGAATATAACAGTAGTTTTTTTCACAGAAAAAATTAAAAAAATATATGTATTTTGGGCGAAACTTTTTGCGAAAAATAATGAGTGCCACGCTTTATAACTTAATATGTATTTTGGGCTTGGCGAAGTTACGGTTCATGTAATAATCAATTTAATCATTACCGGATAAAATTGAATACACCAGTAGTGTTTTTCCGCGGAGATATCGCCAAATTTTGTGTCAAATAAAGAATAAAAACCATAAATACCAGTAGTGTCCGATTTTGAAAGCAAAGCAGCATACATATTAACTACTAGGCTTTGATGGTGGTTGCAGTAAAAAGGATTAAAAAAGAGAGAGAGAGAGAACTTGAAAACTATGGAATGGAAGATAAATCAAAGTTATAAATTTGGACTCAATAGTTTTGATGTTCAATCAAATATGGAGGGGCGATTAGAAATTATCAAAAATTTAGAGGGATTTCAACCGTTCAATTCATTATTAGGCGTTGTAGACTGCAGGGATGCAGAAATTTCCACAGGGACGATGGCCCCGAGGGATCTTCCTCATTCGGGAGTTTGATAATCTTAGATCTAATTTTTCTATGTGGAGACAAGACTGTGATAAATTAATATGTGTGGGTGTAAGTTACATGAAATATAACTTAGTGTTTGCCCTAATATTTTATTTGGCTCCACATTTTTCTATTTTTATCTTTAGTTTTTATTTTTAATTCATTTTTTTTTCAAATTTATAGTAAATACATTTAAAATTTCAATTGTAATAGTGTGATGTAAATAAAAAATATCATAATACATTTATAAAAATAATATAAATAACAGCCAATATAAAGGAAATATAAACACTTTAAAATTGACAAAGATAATTTAATTGATGGTTTATACTATATGACATTTATGGATGAGTTCAACTTTGAAGATTTACTTTTGCTTAATTAGTTCAAAGATTATCTTCTAATTTGATGACATTGACTTAATTTGATGGAAATGATTTTAATCACTTTAGTTAATTTGATATTTTTTGTGTTAATATGATTTTATATTTTTACTTTAAGATGATTAAATTAAGAAAAAAAAAGAAATTAAATAATCAGAGATCGGATGCCATAAGAGATCCCTTTGTATTATTTAGAAACATCCATCCCCTCGTTTCAAGTAATTTTGAAGGAAATGTCTAGAGTACAAAGAGATAGACAGAGTATTAAAGATGAGTATGGGGAAATCAATCCTCTCTCCTTCCCATCTTATTGACATCCTTACATATGAGCCCAAGGGGAAATGCACCGTGCCTGATAAAAGTAAAATTAAAAATAAAAAATTTCTTTTATCAAATCATTCTATGTGGTGGAGATTATTGTATAATCAAGTACACATGGCATTTTTAAAAGCTTTTTCTTTATTTAAAGCTCTAAAGGTCTGCCTAAGAGTCAAGGTTGGTGCCGTTCTTCTAGAAGAACAACCCGTATCTTTTGATATTCAAAGTTTGAATATCAAGTTCAAACTTTAAATTTTGAAATAATAATAATAATAAATATAAAAAGTGCCCAAATTTTTAGCTATAAATAGAGGGGTTCACCCCCTCATTTCATTCATTCTATTCTTTTCTTCTTTAGTTCTATAATGAGAGATTAAGAGTTTTATACTCTTGAGTGACTAGTGTTTGGAGAGATTGGGTGTATTAAGGTTTTGAGAAGTGAAACAAAATACTAAAATACTTATAATCCTCATTTCACTAATAAAGTTTTATCCTTTTGTCCTTACCTATGGGCATAAGTTAAAAGTCGAACCAAATAATTTATGGTGTCCTCAGTGTGCTTGCTCTTCATTTTCTTCCAATTTCATTTTAGTCGCGGCCCTACTTCACAAATTAATTTTCGGGTTGTATTTTTTGGGGTCAAGATACTATTTACATATATTGTACTGTTCATGTATATGATATTGTTTCTGTATACAATACTTTATTCATATATACAGTTACTGCTCATGTGAAATGGTAGGAATCGATCTTAGCAAAGGTAGCTCGTGGTGAACAGTGATGGCGGAAAAATACAAAATTGAGAAGTTCAACAAAAATAATTTTTCGTCATGAAAAATGAAGATGAAGGTTGTATTGAGGAAGAGTAATTGCTTGGCAACAATTGAAGAGAGGCTCACAAAGATAACTGATGATGACAAGTGGAATGAGATAGACAATAATGCCATTGCAAATCTACACATACCACTTTCAAATAAGGTATTATTCAATGTGGTAGAGTAAAAGAGAGCAAAGGAAATATGGTTTACTCTCACAAGACTATACGAGGTCAAATCACTACAAAATAAAATCTTTTTAAAGAGGAGGCTTTATACTCTTCGAATGACGGAATCTACATCAGTGATCGACCATATCAATACTTTAAAGACTTTATTTTCATAACTTACAACGTTGGGTCATAAAATAGAGGAAAATGATCATGTAGAGCTTTTACTTCAAGGTTTACCAAATTCGTATGATCAATTCGTCATTAATCGAACTAATAACAATTGAGCAGACAAGTTAGTCTTTGACAATATGGCAGCCTCCGTATTAAATGAGGAGAGTAGCAAAAAATAAAAAAGATAGACAGACAAGTTCGCAGCAAGTAGAAGCGCTATTGATGATGAAAGGAAGATCCATGGAACGTGGCCCTAGTGAGAGCCACAATCACAGTAGATCGAAATCAAGAAGTAAGAAGAATGTTAAATGCAAAAACTGTGGCAAGAAAGAGCATGTCAAGGAAGAGTATTGGAACAACTAGAAGAGAAGAGAGGGTAAAGATCCCGAGTCATCAAATGCTCAAGGGTATGTAGTAAGTACCTCGTATGATGGCAAAATTCTCTACAGTAAGGCAACAACTGCTTCAGAAGGCAGAAAACCACTATATGACGTCTGGCTTATAGACTTAATAGTTGTTTGGCACATGATCTCTCCAAGAGAATGATTTCACAAATATGAACATATTTCAAGAGAATCTGTATACATAGGTGATAATCATGCCTTTGAGATCATTGATATTGGTACTGTCAAAATAAATATGTTTAATGGTATGGTTCGCACAATTGAGAAGGTAAGACATGTCAAAGACTTGAAAAATATCTCTTGTCTTTAGGACAAATAGATAGCCTTGTGCACAAAACTCATGTAGAAAATGGGATCATAAAGATAGTCAAAGGCACACTTGCATTAATGAAGGTGGAAAAGATCGGTGCTAATCTATTCATGCTTAAATGGAAACACTACAGAAAGCTTTTGTGTGTGTCACATCAAATAGAGAAAATTCAGCGATGATGTGGCATCTTAAACTTGGCCACATGTCGAAACAAGGAAGCAACATAGATGAAAGTTTAGCAGATCCACTTTCAAAAGTAAATGTATTTTAGACTTGATTCATTCTAATGTTTGGGAATCAATTGATATATCTATGGGAGGTGCAAAGTATTTGGTGACTTTTATTGATGATTATTCTAGGAGATATTTAGTGTATCCAATCAAGAAAAGGTCAAATGTATTTCCATTGTTCAAAGAATTCAAAGAATATATTGAACTTAAATCAGGGCAAGGGATCAAATGCCTGAGGACAGACAATGGTGGAGAGTATACATATAGCATGTTTCTTGCATATGTAAGTAAGAAAGTATCTAGAGATAGTTCACAGTGGCATACACTCCTCAATAAAATAGAGTAGTAGAGTGAAAGAACATGACTCTTATAGAAAAAATAAGAGTTATGTTGAGAACTGCTGGTCTACCAACTCATTCTAGGCGGAAGTAGCAAAAACTACTTATTATGTGGTAAGTGGGTCATCATTCAAGGCAATCGGGTTGAAGATTCCAATGGAAAAATGGACAGGAAAGCCAACTGATTACTCTCATCTCAGACATTTTGATGTCCTTTTACGTGATATACGATACCCAAGTGAGATTAAAGATGGATCCAAAATCCAAGAGATGTATCTTCTTAGAATCTATTGATGGAGTGAAAGGGTATTATCTGTGGGACCTCAATGACCACAAGATCGTTATTAGCAGAGATATTGTCTTTGTAGAAGATCAAATGCAAAAGAGAGATATGGATGATAGCACTATTAAAATTTAGAGATTGTGCTAATATATGTTGAAAATAATCTGGAAAATGAAGATTCAGATTTTTTTGAAGCAGCACCAAAGTATGAGAACAAGAACCAATCAAGTCTGAGGCCCCAAAAGTTTGTTGGTCAACTCGTGATAGATAAATGTATGTGTGGCATTTGGATTATGTCACATATATCAATTTTGCATACTGTCTTTTAATAGAGAATGGAAAGCCATCAACTTTCTATGAAATTTTAAACAGCTCAGATGTTACTTTGTGAATGATAGCAATGCAGGAAGAAATTAAGGGTCTACACAAGATTATGACATAGGAACTCGTACTACTACCATATAAAAAAAAACCATTGGTTGCAAATGGGTTCACAAGATCAAACGTGATGGTAATAACCTAGTGGAGCGATATCGTGAAAGATTGGTGGTGAAAGAATGTATTAATGTCAATGAGATATTTTCTCCAGTGATTTGACCCAGGACAGTCAGAGTGGTCTTGTCGATGTGTGCTACATTTGACCTATATTTGGAGCAGTTAGATGTGAAATTTTCATTTCTTCATGGAGAACTTGAAGGAAAGATTTATATGCTCTAACTAGAAGGTTTTACTAAAAAGGGACACTTGGTTTGCAAGTTGAACAAATCTCTATACGATCTCAAACATGCACCGAGATGTTGATATAAGAGAATTGATCATTTCATCATAAACCTTGGATACAATAGAATCATTTCATACTGTTGTACATATTACAATAAGTTTGATAATAATGATTTCATCATTCTACTGTGGTATGTGGATGACATATTGGTAGCAAGCCCCAACAAAGATCGAGTCCAAGAACTGAAGGCACAGTTAACTAGGGAGTTTGAAATAAAAGACTTAGAACCAGCAAACAAGATTTTAGGGATGCAAATTCACCGAGATAGTAATAGCAAGAAGATTTGGCTTTCTACCCCGCTTCCTATTAATTTCAAGTTATTCTTAAGTATTCATCTAGTAATGAAGTAGAGAAGAAGAGATGTCTTGAGTACTGTATGCATCAGCAGTGGAAAATTTAAGGTTTGCTATGATTTGTACAAGTAGTGGGAGCAGTTAGTCGATACATAGCGAATCCTTGCAAAGAACATTGGAAGACTATTAAGAGGATTCTGAGAAATATCAGAGGAACATCAGATGTTGCATTATGCTGCGAAGGATTAGAATTTACTGTCAAGGGCTTTGTGCATTCAGATTTTGCAGAAAATCTTAATAAAAGAAAACCCACTACTGGCTAAGTATTTACACCAGAAGGCGAAATTGTTAGTTGGATTTCAAAATTGCTGACCATTGTGGCTTTATCAACAATAGAAGCAGATTACATAGCAGCTACACAAGCTTGGAAGGGCTATTTGGATACAAAGGTTACTGAAGGAGCTTGGGCATAAAAATTTTTATGGTTTGTGATAGTTAGAATGCAAGGAATCCAACCTTTTATTTCAGGACAAAGAATATATGAGTACAATATCACTTCTTCGTGAAGTAGTGAAAGATACAAGAGTGGATACCAAGGAGAACTTAACAAATGTTTTGCCCAAGCCTATCAATGCTGATAAATTTGTTTGGAGTATATCATTTTATGGCCTAGTAGAGACATAAGCAACATGATAGCGACGAAGCAGAAAGGATGGTGTGGAGATTGATTGATTCTCAATCAAATTTCTAAGTGGGAGAATGTCAAAGTCAATGTCACTTTTCTAGAAGAGTGACCAATACCTTTTGATATTCAAAGTTTGAATGTCAAGTTCAAACTTTTAATTTAAAAAAAATATATAAAAATATAAATAGTGCCCAAATTTTTAACTATAAATGAGGGGTTCACCCCTGCATTTCATTCTTTTCTTCTTCAATTCTAGAGTGAGAGACTAAGAGTTTTAATGCTCTTGAGTGATTAGTGTTTTAAGAGATTGAGTGGATTGGGGTTCTGGGAAGTGAAACAAAATATTATAATACTAGTAATCCTCATTTCACCAGTAAAGTTTCATCCTTTTGTCTTTACCCGTAGACGTAGGCTAAAAGTCGAACCATGTAATTTTTGGTGTCCTCTATGTGCTTGTTCTTCATTTTCTTCCAATTTCATTTTAGCTGTGAACCTACTTCACCAGTCAATTTCCTAACACTGATAGGGGCGGATCTGCATTGGGAGTTAAATATATGAAATTTTATTAATTTATGACTTTTTCTAAAATTTATTTTTTTTGTGACTTATATATGATTTTTAAGCATTTACATTTGAATAGAAAAAGTAACTTTTGTGACTTTTATTGAATAGGAAAAAGTCTAAATAAGAATTAAATATATATTCTAAAAATATTTTTATAAAATATATTTATTTCTTAAACTATAAAATCTAACTACTTTTCTTTGTTTTTATTTGTAAAAATATAAATATCAAATAACCATATTTAAGATAAATAAGATGTCACTTATATTTGGGTATTAAGAAAAAGAAAAATAAATATATCATTCATATATTTGTACTCAGCTCATTCATGCTTACGAAAAATTTATACCTATTCAGATTATAAAAACAAACAAACAAATAAACAAACGCCTTAGCCTAGCGTGGGCAATTGACTTTACTGAAAAATAGTTTTCATTTAATTTTATTTTAATTTATGGAAAAATTTTCTTTTAATGTGGAAATTTCGTAGACGACTTTCTTAGTGGGATTAATTTTATAACGCAATTTTATTTTTCTCACATTTGAAATCTGTAATTGTTTTTATTTTTATTCAAAAGATTATCTTATAAATCAATCTCCAGGCTCCGCCCTTATTTCTAAGTATGAGACGTTCGCATCATTAAAAATGGGGAAGCAGCAACAACCTACTGGCCAATAGTATAGGATAGGAGTTATTAATGCATATCAGCTATTTGGTGAAATGCTCACAAGAAATGGAAATTTGACATGTATGCATTTCTCGAACTTTACCAACAAAACTTTTATAAAAGCATATTTGTGAATGATTTTCCTAAAATTTAATGTTTATCATCTTCAATCTTTTTACTCCTCCAGTCTTGAGTAATTATGGTGTTGCCACCCATGCATGCTTATAGATGCTTTGGTTCCTGAGATAATTAGTTCATCAAATTAGCAGCCTTAGCCTTATATTTGCATTTTATTTTTGTCAACGTTAACTGGTTAAATTGAATCAGAAGTGAAACTGAAATGAAAGTAACTGAATGACCCGAATTTCAAAATAATAATAATTTTGTCAACTAAATGATCCTTCTGTTTGCTTTAGTATTATTTTTTTCCCCCTTATCAATTCAAGTTTGAAAGACAAGCAATGTATATACCTAAACTGAAGTTTATGGTTTCTCCGTGCTCCTTGTATTACAAGTATCAAAGCTGTGACTTCACATGAACCTTAGCAGAAGCTTCTGTGATATTATTTATGTAGCTTTTAACTTTAACAAAAGCATATGGATTTTTATTTTTTGACTTGATTTCCCAAGATGACGATGAGTGGAATTCAATTCATTTTCTATTTTTATTTTTTTTCATTCTTTAATACCAATAATTGTGTTTTGTTGTTGCAATTTAATACATCAATAACATTTATTGCAAAATTGGCTAAATTAAAATGTGTTAACAGAATGTACAAAATAAAATGCAACTCATAATTCATAAAATTTTAGATGCTGATCAGTCTAAATAGAAAGGATGTGTTTCACCTACTCTGTTTTGTACTAATAATCAACTACGCTTACCAAATAATAATCTTTCTGCAACTGTCTGGGGGTGACTTTATTCCCATCCCTTGATCTTTATTTATTTATTCTTTGCTTCACTTCTGAACTTAGCCAAGGAACTTGAACTTTGGCTTTTCAAATGGACTAGTTTTAGCTTTTTAATCTCGTCCATGATCTTCATTGTGAAGATGACGAACTATTATTCTTTTATTCTTCACTTGTTGAAGTTACGGAATATATAACTTTCTCAAAATTTTAGCAAATCGTTATTCGTCAGCTCCAGTGTTTGTTAATTTGTTTCTCTCCATTCCCAATCTAGTTGTGGCATGTTGTTGTCTCTGTTTGGTTCCATATCTACCCTTTGTACATCCACCGTGTGAAGATAATTTCTTTTTCTCCATCTGTATTACCAGTCAATAGCGCGGTTGTTGTCTCTAATATTGTTTGCATCTTTCTTCTGGTCAATACATAAGTTATTTTGACTGATTCACTTTTCCTCTATTATCTAAATCATTCCTTATATCAATTCAATCACTTTTGAACTAGAAACCTTTTTCTTGTTTCCATCTTCTCACCAGATTCACAACAGTTTTTAAGCTTTCTTTGATTGCTCCGCTTCCACAACCAGATACACTTGTCATCTTTGTTGTTTCATTTTCTTTTTTTCATTTTTCATTTTTTTTTTTTGCCTCTCTTTCTCTCTGTGTTTCGCTCATCGTTTATTTTCATTTTGGAACTTTGAAAAAAAGAGGATCGAAGATGGTGGAAAGCATTGTTACTGTTCTGTTAGAAGTTGTGAAATGCTTCGCTCCTCCAACAGAACGCCAACTTGGTTATTTGCGTAACTATAAAGCCAACTTTGAGAATCTCAAGGCAGAAATAGACAAGCTCAAGGATGAAAGTAAGAGCATTCAGCACAGAGTTTCTGAGGCTGAAAGAAAAGGAGAAAAGATTGAAGAGAAGGTTGAGAACTGGCTGGTTAGTGCGAACAACACCATTGAGCAGGCAGCCAAATTCATTGAAGATGGGGAGACAACAAGTAAGTGATGTTTCAAGGGCTTGTGTCCTAATTTGAAGACCCGCTATCAGCTTAGCAAGAAAGCAGAAACAGAGGTGAAGGCCCTTGTTGAACTCAAAGAAGAAGCTAGGAGATTTGATGATAGAATTTTCTACCGTACCATTGCGGAGGAGGTATGGCTAAAGTCTAACAAAGGTTACGAGGCCATTAAATCAAGACTTTCTACTCTGAAGTCTATACAAGATGCATTGACTGATGTCAATGTCAGCATCGTTGGGGTATACGGCATGGGCGGCATTGGAAAGACAACACTGGTGAAGGAGTTTGCAAGGCAAGCCAGTGAAGAGAAACTCTTTGATCAGGTGGTTTTTTCAGAGGTTTCCCAAACTCCAGACATAAAAAAGATTCAAGGGGAAATTGCAGAGAAACTAGGTCTGGAGTTGTCCGAGGAGGCTGAATCTGGAAGAGCTAGTAGACTTTATGAACGATTGAAGAAAGAGAAGATGGTCCTTGTGATTCTGGATAACATCTGGAAATATCTTGATTTAGAGACTGTTGGAATTCCTTTTGGCGATGATCATAGAGGTTGCAAATTATTATTAACAGCAAGGGATCGTAATGTCTTGTTAAGTATGGGATGGTCCTTGTGATTCTGGATAACATCTGGAAATATCTTGATTTAGAGACTGTTGGAATTCCTTTTGGCGATGATCATAGAGGTTGCAGATTATTATTAACAGCAAGGGATCGTAATGTCTTGTTAAGTATGGGATCTGAAAATAACTTCTTGATTGGCATTCTAAATGAGCAAGAAGCTTGGAGGTTGTTCAAGATGATGGCTGGTAATTATGTTGACAATCGTGAGTTAAAATCTACAGCAACAAATGTAGAACTGTTAGGAAATTGGTGGGTGCAGCAGGACCGCAGCTAAAATAAAATTGGAAATAAAATAAAGAACAAGCACAATAGAGGACACTAGAAAATTACGTGGTTCGGCTTTTAGCCTACGTCCACGGGCAAAGACAGAAGGAAATATTTTACTAGTGAAAAGGAGTTACAAGTATTGTAGTATTTTAGCTCACTTCCCAAAACCCCAATACACCCAAACTCTCAGAACACTAATAACAAGAGCTTATAATTTCAAGCTCTCTAAACTCTCTCAAAATGCTAAATTGCTCTCTCTTAATGGAATGCATAAGCTCTTCATCTGCACTTCTATTTATAGCAAACTAGTGGCCAAGAAAATCAACGATTTTAGCCCACCAATTATGGCTTCAATTTCGTCAATCCGCATGGCTTCCATTTGTCAATCTAGCTTTATGAATTTTCTTTGATTTGCTGCAAAATTCCTCTTCTTTGAATGTTGACCATCTAGATGGATGGCTGCTTTTGACATTTCTCCCACTTGGAGATTAGATTGAAAATCAATCAATCTCCACATCATCCTTTCTGCTTCGCCATAATCATGTTGCCTACGTTTCTGCTAGGCCACAAGAGGATCTACTCCAGATAAACTTATCAGTATTTATCGGCTTGGTTAAAACATCTGCTAGGTTCTCTTTGGTATGGATTTTCTGCAAATCCACACTTCCATCTTCCACTACTTCACGAACGAAGTGATACTGGACTCCTATGTGCTTTGTCCTGGAATGAAAGGCTGGATTCCTTGCAATGTGCAAGGCACTTTGACTGTCACAAAACACAGGAATTTTCTGTTGTTTGTACCCGAGCTCCTCCAATAATCTTTGTATCCAAATAGCTTCCTTGCAAGCTTGTGTAGCTGCCATGTATTCTGCTTCTGTTGTAGATAAAGCCACAACGGTCTGCAGTTTTGAAACCCAGCTTACAGCTGCTCCCGCAAGTGTAAACACATAACCAGTAGTGGATTTTCTTTTATCAAGATCTCCTGCAAAATCTGAATCCACATAGCCCCTGACAGTAAACTCTGATCCTCCATAACATAATGCAACATCTGAGGTTCCTCTGATGTATCTCAGAATCCTCTTCACAGCTATCCAATGCTTTCCACCAGGATTCGCCATGTATCGACTGACTGCTCCCACTGCTTGTGCAATGTCCGGTCTAGTACATATCATAGCGAACATCAAACTTCCCACTGCTGATGCATACGGAACTCGAGACATCTCCTTCCTCTCTGCTTCATTGCTAGGACACATACTTGAGGATAATTTGAAATTAACAGGAAGTGGGGTAGAAATTGACTTACAATCTTGCATGTTGAAGCGTCGCAAGATTTTCTTCAAGTAATTCTTCTGCGAAAGCCAAATCTTCTTGTTATTTCTGTCTCGGTGAATTTGTATCCCTAGAATCTTGTTTGCTGGTCCCAAGTCCTTCATTTCAAACTCCCTAGCCAACTGTGCCTTCAATTCTTGGATTCGATCTTTGTTGGGACCTGCTACCAACATGTCATCCACATACAACAGCAAAATGATGAAATCATTATCTTCAAACCTCTTGTAATATACACAATGGTCTGAACTGAGTCTGTTGTATCCAAGGCTCATGATGAAGGAATCAAATCTCTTATACCAACACCTCGGCGCCTGTTTGAGACCGTATAGAGATTTGTTCAACCTGCAAACCAAGTTCTCCTTTCCTGTTTCTGCAAAACCTTCTGGTTGGAGCATATATATTTCTTCTTCAAGTTCTCCATGAAGAAATGCAGTTTTCACATCTAACTGCTCTAGATGTAAGTCAAATGTAGCACACATTGCCAAGACTACTCTGATTGTTGTGAGTCGAACCACGGGCGAAAATATCTCGTTGAAGTCAATGCCTTCTTTCTAAGCATATCCTTTCACTACCAATCTTGCACGATACCGCTCCACTTGGTCATTACCATCACGCTTGATCTTGTAGACCCATTTGTTTCCAATGGCTTTTCTTCCATGTGGTAGTGGTACAAGTTCCCATGTCTTGTTCTTGTGTAGAGCTTCAATTTCTTCCTGCATTGCTGTCATCCACAAAGCAATATCTGAGCTTTCTAAAGCTTCATGGAAAGTTGATGGCTCTCCATCCTCCGTTAAAAGACAGTATGCAACGTTGATCTCTGTGACATACTCCGAGTGCCACGTTGGCGGTCGTCTCTCACGAGTTGACCGACGAACTTCTGGAGCCTCGGACTCGACTGGTTCTTGTTCCTCGTTCTCTGGTGCTGCTTCAGAAGAATCTGAATCTTCTGGATTATTTTCCACATATACTGGTACAATCTCTGACTTTTCTTTTACAGTGCTTTCATCCTCATCTTTCCTTTGCAGTTGATCTTCTATAAAGATAACATCTCTGCTGATGACGATCTTGTGGGCAGTGGGGTCCCACAGACGATACCCCTTTACTCCATCAGCATACCCTAAGAAGATACATCTTCTAGATTTTGGATCCAGCTTTGTTCTTTCTTGGGCATTGTACATCACGTACACAGGACATCCAAATGCATGTAGGTAGGAATAATCAGCTGGCTTTCCAGTCCACATCTCCATCGCTGTCTTCAACCCAATAGCTGTAGATGGCGACCGATTTACTATATAACAGGCGGTTTTGGCTGCTTCTGCCCAGAATGAATTGGGTAAACCAGCAGTCCTCAACATAGCTCTTATTCTTTCTGTAAGAGTTCTGTTCATCCGCTCCTCTACTCCGTTTTGTTGAGGAGTGTATGCCACTGTGAACTGCCTCTGAATACCTTCTTGCTTACAGAAAGCAAGAAACTCTCCGTCTGTATATTCTCCACCATTGTCTGTCCTCAAGCACTTGATCCTTTTACCAGATTCAAGTTCCACCCGCGCTTTATATTCTTTAAACACTAGAAATACATCTGACTTTTTCTTAATTGGATACACCCAACATCTTCTGGAATAATCATCAATGAAAGTCACCATGTACTTTGCACCTCCCATGGATATATCCGGTGATTCCCAAACATCAGAATGAATCAAGTCTTGACGTGCCCTTTCTTGCCACAGTTGTAGCATTTAACATTCTTCTTACTTCTGGATTTTGATCTACCCTGATTTTGACTCCCACTGGGGCCACGTTCCGTTGATCTCCCTCTCGTCACCGATAGCGCTTCTGCTTGCTGCGAACTTGCTTGTCTGTTTTCCTTGTTTTTCCGCCTGCTCTCCTCATTTAATACGGAGGCTGCAACATCGTCGAAAACTAGACCCTCCACTGGATTGTTGTTCGTCAGGTTGATGATGAGTTGATCATACGAATCTGGTAGACTTTGAAGTAGAAGCTCTGCACGTTCATTTTCCTCTATATTATGACCCAACGTTGTGAGTTGTGAAAATAGAGTCTTCAATGTGTTGATGTGGTCGGTCACCATTGTAGATTCCGCCATTCGAAGAGTATAGAGTTTTCTCTTCAAGAAGATTTTGTTGTGTAGTGATCTGGCCTCGTACAATTTTGTGAGAGTATCCCAAATTTCCTTCGCCGTATTTTTCTCTGCCACACTGGATAATACTCCATCCGCAAGTGCCAAGTGTAGATCAGAAATAGCGTTGCCATCTACCTCGTTCCACTTGTCATCAGTTATCTCCATGGGCCTTTCTCCAATTGCTGCCAAACAATTATTTTTCCTCAATACAGCTTTCATCTTCATTTTCCACAACGAAAAATTATTTCCGTTAAATTTCTCAATTTCATACTTTGCCGTCATTTTGTTGATAAATACTGCACACAAGCTAGTATACCACCTTGAATAGTTGTGAGTATGTGTGAGAATGCACACCAGGAAAGTTCCCAGGAAAGACTGGAGGGGTCACAATGGTCCCACTTAAAACCCAGACTCCTTAAGCTCTTATCGCCTTTGTGACAGAACTTTCCTAGACACGTACAGAACCACACAGTTGCTTTACTCACACCACTATTCCCTGCTTTGCACCGCAAAATTCTTGGATTGCTTCCACCGTTTCACGTGAATAGTACCGTATACGTGAATAGTACCGTATACCGTATACGTGAATAGTGCCGTATGCAGTATACGTGAATAGTGTCGTACGCCGTATACGTGAATAGTGCCGTACGCCGTATACGTGAATAGTGTCGTATGCCGTATATGTGAATAGTGCCGTACGCCGTATACGTGAATACGTGAACAATTCCTGACTCCAAAAATACAACCAATAGCTCTGATACCACTGTTAGGAAATTGGTGGGTGCAGCAGGACCGTAGCTAAAATAAAATTGGAAATAAAATAAAGAACAAGCACAATAGAGGACACTAGAAAATTACGTGGTTCGGCTTTTAGCCTACGTCCACGGGCAAAGACAGAAGGAAATATTTTACTAGTGAAAAGGAGTTACAAGTATTGTAGTATTTTAGCTCACTTCCCAAAACCCCAATACACCCAAACTCTCAGAACACTAATAACAAGAGCTTATAATTTCAAGCTCTCTAAACTCTCTCAAAATGCTAAATTGCTCTCTCTTAATGGAATGCATAAGCTCTTCATCTGCACTTCTATTTATAGCAAACTAGTGGCCAAGAAAATCAACGATTTTAGCCCACCAATTATGGCTTCAATTTCGTCAATCCGCATGGCTTCCATTTGTCAATCTAGCTTTATGAATTTTCTTTGATTTGCTGCAAAATTCCTCTTCTTTGAATGTTGACCATCTAGATGGATGGCTGCTTTTGACAAGAACAAGGCATGTGGAGGTTTGCCTATTGCCCTAACCACAGTAGCAAAGGCACTGAGAAACAAAGAGCTGCCTATGTGGAGGAACGCCTTGCAAGAACTCCAAACGCCTTCAGAGGCAAGCTTCGATGAAGGAGTACCAGTAGAGGCATACTCAACAATTGAGCTAAGTTACAAGTACTTAAGAGGTGAGCAACTCAAGAAAACTTTTTAACTGTGTAGTCTAATTGCACCAACTTCAATTATGGACTTGTTCAAATATAGCATGGGCTTGGGTGCATTTGAAAGTGTCCATAAGCTAGAAGATGCACATAACAAATTACATGCTTGGGTCCATCAACTAAGAGACTCTTGTTTGTTGCTTGAGGATGGTAGCAGTAAATTCTTTTCCATGCATGATGTTGTTCGCGATGTTGCCATTTCAATAGCACGTCGTGACAAAATTGCATTTGCGGTGAGAAATGAGGATGTGTGGAACTGGCTAGATGCAGATGCATTAAAAAAATATTTTGCAATTTGTTTAAAAGATAGTATTATTAATGACATTCCTGAAGTGTTGGAATCTACACAACTTGAATTTTTATTCATGTCACCCAAGAACTCTTTTGTTGGGCCCAATGTTCCTGAAAACTTCTTCAAAAGGACGAAAAAGCTTCGGGTTTTGGATTTGACTAGAATGCGGTTATTGTCATCGCCATCTTCAATTGATCTTCTAGTAAATCTTCGGACACTTTGTCTTAATCAAAGCATTTTGGGAGACATGGACACAGTAATTATTGGAAAGTTGGAAAATCTGGAAATCCTTAGCTTTGTGCTGCCTGATATTGTACAGTTACCTAAAGCACTAGGGCAACTGACTAAGCTAAGGCTGTTAGATTTAAGAGACTGTTTCCATCTAAAAGTTATTGCCCCAAATGTCTTATCGAGCTTAATCCGATTAGAAGAATTGTATATGGGTAATTGCTCCGTTGAATGAGAGGTTGAAAGAGCCAACAGTGAAAGAAGTAATGCTAGCCTTGATGAATTGATGCTTTTACCTTGGCTAACCACTCTGGAAATTGATGTTAAAAATGACAGTATTTTACCGGAAGGCTTTTTGGCCAGAAAGCTCGAAAGGTTCAAAATATCCATTGGAAATGAGTCATTCATGCCTCCCAAGAGTGTTACAAGAGAATGGTTTCAAAGCCGGCCGCACTTTTTGATCAACAGTAATCGTGAGAGTTTAAGAGAATTGAAGCTCAAGCTTGATTTTATGGACATTTGCTCCATGAAATTGCAGGGCATCAATAACGTTGAATACCTATGGTTGGACAAGCTGCAAGGTGTCAAGAATGTTCTTTTTGATTTGGACACAGAAGGCTTTTCACAATTGAAGCATCTCCATGTTCAAAATAATCCTAACTTCCTGTGTATCGTGGACTCAATGGAGATGGTAGCTTGTGAAGCCTTTCCTCTTTTGGAGTCACTTATCCTTCACAATTTGATCAACATGGAGAGGATATGTATTGATCAGCTCAAAGTAGAGTCTTTGAACGAACCCAAAATCATACAAGCATATAATTGTGATAAATTGAGTAATATCTTTTGGCTCTCTACTACAAAATGCCTTCCAAGACTTGAGAGAATTGCAGTTGTTAATTGCAGCAAGATGAAAGAGATTTTTACAATTGGGGAAGAAGTTGATAATGCAATTGAGAAGATAGAGTTTGCTCAATTAAGATCTTTGAGTCTGGGGAATCTTCCAGAGGTTACAAATTTCTGCCGTGAAGTAAAGACTCCTTCAGCATCACCAAACAGACTATCGTCGCAAGAGGATACTTCAACTTTGCTTTTCAATGAGAAGGTGCGTAGTGTCACGGGATAAGTAGTTTGCGCAGCTAACCCGTCCGTCACTTAGACAACTTTGCCGAATATTGCTAAGTAAGCCTAGAGCTTCTCGAACTAGAGAAGAGAGCAATGGAGCCAAATGAGAAAACTTATATTGCACAAAGAGATATTACAATGTTTGAGTTGCTTGCAAAACTTGTTGTTGTGTTTGTTGGATACAAATGCCTAATGTCATCCCATATTTATAGGGTCGGTTTGCCAAGCTCTAGAGATTCTAGAGAATTCTACCACTTCCTAGCTATTTACATGTGCTGGAATTCTATGGAGAATTCTATAGTATTTACAAGCTCACATGTGCTAGATTTGCCTAGAACTTTCCGGAATTGGGCCAAGCTAGCACTCTTGGCCTTGTGTTGGCTCTCTAGCCTGAAATTGTGGGCAATTGGGCTAGCGAATTGGGCGGTCCGCAACATCTTCCCCCACCTAAGCTCGCGGCGTCCTCGTCGCGCTCTCGTGCTTGAACCTCTGGATGTGCTCAGTGAATTGCCACAAATCATTTTCACATTCCCAAGTGACGTCGCTCTTGGGGAGGTTTTTCCACTTCACCAAGTACTCACTGTGTGCTGGCACGCCCCTCCTTGAAACCACGCGGTCCGCAATGATGTAGTCCACATCTTTGTCGAACGCAGTGACAATGGCGGTTGGCGCGCCTCGATTCTCCACGACTTGGGTCTCCCATGTCTTCGTGATATGGCTTGAGAAGACTCACATGGAAGACCGGATGGATCTTGAGTCTTCTCACACATCGAACAACTCGGAAGGACCCCTTGTAGCGCCTCACTAACCCCTTGTGGACTTTCCGCAACATCTTGAATTGTTGGGGTAGGAGCTTGATCATTACTTGATCACCTTCCTTGTACTCAACATGCCGTCTCCTTGTATCCGCCCATTTCTTCATTTTCCTCGCAGCTTTGTCGAGGTAGGCTCGCGTGATGTCCGCTTCCTCATCCCATTCGCGGGCGACCTTGTGTGCCGCGAGGCTTTTCCCTCCATAAGTCGAGGCTATGGCGTTGGGAGTCATGGGCTGGAATCCCATGATGATCTCGAATGGACCCTTGCCCGTAGCCTCACTTCGCTGCAAGTTATAAGAAAATTGGGCGATGTCAAGTAGTTTCGCCCAATCCCGCTGATGAACGCTCACATAATGCCTCAAGTACATCTCGAGAAGGCCATTAATGCACTCGGTCTGCCCATCCGTTTGTGGGTGGAAGCTTGAGATCTGTCCCCAACATCTTGAACAGCTCCGTCCAAAAACGCCCAATGAACCGAGGGTCTCGGTCGCTCACAATGCTCTTCGGAACTCCCCAAAGTTTCACGATGTGCTTAACGAATAGGCGGGCTGCCTCGTCCGCTTTGCAATTGACTGGTGCGGCAATGAATGTGGCGTACTTGCTGTATCGGTCGACAACGACCATGATACTCCCGCAACCTTCGGACTTGGGCAGCGATGTGATAAAGTCCATAGAGACACTTTCCCATGGCCTTGTTGCTAGTGGTAGCGGCTCCAACAATCCCGCTGGGAGTTGATGATCCACCTTATCTTGTTGGCACACGAGACAAGTTCGCACATATGCCTCAATGTCGTCCCTCATGTGTGGCAAAAAATACGAGGCTTGGACTAGTGCGGTGGTGCGCTCGATTCCTGGGTGACCAGCCCACTTGGAGTCGTGGCACTCTTTGATTACTTCCTTCCGTAAGTTTCCCCACCTTGGCACGAGCAACCGATCTCCCTTGGTGAAGAGGATGCCTTCCTCTTGCCAAAAGCGCCTTGTCTTTCCCTCGAGCACTTTCTCCAGCAAGTCCTTTGCTAGCAGATCTTGTTGGAGGCCTTCCTTGATGCGTGAGACAAGGTCGAACTTCGGTTGGCTCATGCTAAGTGTCGCCAATTCGGCCTTGTGGCTTAGAGCGTCCGCAACGACATTGGCTTTACCCGGTTTGTACTCGAGCCGATAGTCGAATTCCGCAAGGAAGTCTTGCCACCGTGCTTGCTTCGAACTCAACTTCTTTTGAGTTTGGAAGTAGCTTGTCGCCACGTTGTCCGTCATGATCGTGAAGTGTGAGCCAAGTAAGTAATGTCACCACACTCTTAGACAATGGATAATGGCTGTCATCTCCTTTTCTTGCACCGTGTAGTGGCGTTCCGTATCGTTTAGTTTTCAACTCTCGAACGCTATAGGGTGGCCTTCTTGCATAAGGACTCCACCTATGGCGAAATCCGAGGCGTCCGTTTGAATTTCGAAGGGCTTTGTGTGGTCCGGAAGAGCGAGGACAGGTTCCTCCAAAATTGTCTTCTTCAACTCCTCGAATGCGCGTTGGCACTCTTCGGACCAATACCACGTTCTATTTTTCTTGAGCATATCCGTCAAGGGTGCCACCTTGGCCGAATAGCCCTTGATGAAGCGGCGATAGTAATTCACCAGTCCAAGGAATGAGCGAAGCTCGGGCACTTTTGAGGGAGGCTCCCAATTGAGGATGGCCTTTACTTTGGCGTTCTCCATCATAATCTTCCCGCCCGCAATCTTGTGGCCAAGGAACTCCACTTCTTGTTGTGCAAATGAGCACTTCTCTAACTTGAGGAAGAGCTCATTGTCTCGAAGTACTTAGAGGACTTGTCGCAAGTGTTGGGCATGATCCTCGAGCGTGGTGCTATACACCACTACGTCGTCCAAGAACACGACCACGAAGTGGTCGAGGAATGGTTGGAGCACTTTGTTCATGAGCGTGTAAAATGTGGCGGGTGCATTAGTAAGGCCAAAAGGTATCACAAGGAATTCGAAAGACCCGTAGCTTGTTGTGCACGCTGTCTTCGGTTCGTCTCCATTGGTGATGCGCACTTGGTAGTACCCGGAGCGCAAGTCGAGTTTGGTGAAGTACCGCGCTTTGCCAAGTTGGTCGAACAAGTCCGCAATCAAGGGAATCGGATACTTGTTCTTATGGTGATCTTGTTGAGCGCTCTATAGTCGATGCACATCCGTAACGAGCCATCCTTTTTCTTTTGGAAGAGCACGGGTGCACCGAATGGGGCCTTTGAGGGGCGAATGTAGCCTGCGTCCAGCAAGTCTTTGAGTTGTCTCCGCAACTCCTCTAATTCGGGTGGCGCCATGCGGTAGGGGGCCAAGGCTGGTGGCTTCGCGCCTTGTTCCAGCTTGATCGCATGATCTACCTCTCGTCAAGGTGGGAGCTTCTTAGGAAGTTCTGGAGGCATCATGTCCTTATACTCATTGAGGATGGCTTGAATTCGCGGAGGGACTTGGCTTGGCGACGTTCCGCTATTTCCTTCTGCGTTTAATTCCCGGATGGAGACCAAGAAGCTTGGGTCCTTTTTTAAAGCCCTTTTGAATTGCATGGCGGAGAGTGTCTTCTCCTCGGACTTGGCTCGCTCCGTGGGTACCATGCATGCTTTGCTCCCGTCGAGGATGCTTAGGGAGTTTGTAGCGGGCAGCGGGAAGGCATGGACTTGGTCAAAGAATTTCATGCCGAGAACCATCTTGAAGTCGTCTATGGGCACGATGGAGAAATCAAGCTTTCCGCTTCACGTACCGAGTGTTATGTGCACGCCTTGTGCAATTCCCGCAATTGGCTTGGCGGGTAAGTTTACGGCCTTCATTGTGCCTCCTTCCTTGGTGGCCTTGAGGCCTAAGTGTTTGGCCTCGTCTACGGACACAAAGTTTTGCGTCGCTCTCGTGTCTAGCAGCGCGCGAACGGACTGACCGTTTGCCTTTGCGCTTACATGTATGAGCCCTTTCTTGACGAGTGCGGGCTGTTGGCGATTGAGTGCGCCGAGGCGTTGGAGAGAACCCATGCTGAGTTGGGGTTCCTCCGTGGATATTGCGGGGTTGCTCTTGAGTTGGGCAGCAAGAGCATTAATCGACCTCTTCTCCGGACGGTTGCGTACCCAATGAGGACCGTTGCATATGAAGCATGGGCTTTGCGACTTTGGCGCCTCTTTCTTGCCCTCCGATTTTCCTTGCCCGCTCTTGTTGCTAGGCGGCTTTTTCTGTCCCCAATCTTTGCGGTTGTTGCCCTTGTCCTTGCGACTCTCTCCCCCACCTTTGCCTTGGTTGGCCTTTTTGTCCTTAGATTGGGTAGAGTATTCGGTGAGCGATTTGGCAACGGTGATGGCGTCGTCAAGTGTTTGAACACCACGCCTATCAAGCTCGGTCTTGGCCCAATCCTTGAGGCCATCTTGGAAGTAGAAGAGTGAATCCTTATCAGACATGTCACTTATCTCCAACATAAGGGTAGTGAACTCGTTGATGTAGTCCTGAATGCTACCCAATTGTTTTAGGCGACGTAGGTGCGCTCGTGCTTCCTTCTCTGCATTGCTTGGGGCGAACTTCTTTCGGAGTTCTTGCTTGAAGTCGGCCCAAGTGTCGATGGTGAAAATGCCCTTACCCATCTTGCCATGCTTGCGACGCCACCATAGTTGTGCAGCGCCTCTAAGGTAGGTGGGTGCAGTGCCCACTTTTGATGCCTCATCTCGGACACCCATGGCATCGAAGTATTGATCCAGTCTGAATAGGAAGTTGTCCACGATTGTGGCGTTACATGTGCCATCGTAGGTGTCGAGCTTTGGCACGTCAATGCGGTGCGCATCACTCGAGTTTGCTGAAGCTAGACTTGTGGAGAGTGTACGCTTATGCCATGCCCAATCCGAGCGGACTTCATCCACTTCCGCAGAGACAGCTCGTAGTTCGTCCTGAACAGAATTACAAAGTTTGAGCAACTCATCATGAAAAACACGAAACTCACCTCGGAGAGTGTTCGCTTGCTCTTGGATGAGAGCTTTTGTTGCCACCGTGAACTCGGCGTATTCCCCCTCGAGACCATCCACTCGTTCCTCCAATCCCTCGAGGCTATCTTGAGCGGCGGACAATGTGATTTCGAGAGTAGTCACACGAGGCTTCAGCGCATCCACGGATGGGGTCTTGGACTTGCCGCGAGTCTTGCCTTGGGCGTGTTCTCCCTCTCAGCCGCGGCTTGGTTCCGGTGGAACATCCACACCAACAACACCCTCTTGTGCTACGTTTGAAGGGTTGGCCATTGCTAGTGAACTAACTTGCGTATGTGCAAACCTTAGCTCTGATACCACTTGTCACGGGATAAGTATTTTGCGCAGCTAACCCGTGCGGCACGTAGACAACTTTGCCGAATGTTGCTAAGTAAGCCTAGAGCTTCTCGAACTAGAGAAGAGAGCAATGGAGCCGAATGAGAAAACTTATATTGCACAAAAAGAGATTACAATGCTTGAGTTGCTTACAAAGCTTGTTGTTGTGTTTGTTGGATACAAATGCCTAATGCCATCCCATATTTATAGGGGAGGCTTGCTAAGCTCTAGAGATTCTAGAGAATTCTACCACTTCCTAGCTATTTACATGTGCTGGAATTCTATGGAGAATTCTAGAGTATTTACAAGCTCACATGTGCTAGATTTGCCTAAAACTTTACCGAATTGGGCCAAGCTAGCACTCTTGGCCTTGTGTTGGCTCTCTAGCCCGAAATTGTGGGCAATTGGACTAGCGAATTGGGCGGTCCGCAACAGTAGGCTAACATTTTCTTCATATATATATATATATAACAGATTTTATTCTATGATGTGTTCTCTTTTGACGTCATACGTGGAAAATAATTAAATCATTTAAAGAATTGAAAGAAAATGGAAAAAAGGATAAAAAGAATCTCACGCGCTCACTAATTGAGCTCTTAACAAGTAGTATGAATTAGAATGCATCAAACTCAGTTGCCAGTTGGAAATTGATTCTGACTTGCATTAATTTGTAATCAAAGAAGAAATTTTCAACAAGTGCTTCCCATATGGATATTGGATCTAACCAGAAATTCTTCTTTTTTTTAGGTAGTGTTGCCTAACTTGGAGGCTTTGGAGATATCGGCAATACAATCTAATTATGCACTTCATCTTGAAATCCTTAATTTACTCATCAAAATGTGAACGCTTAGTGTATCATTTTTACACTATAAGAAATAGTTGTATTACCGACCAGCATTTTTAGGTATTGTCATTGACGAGCCGTTGGATAAATATGAAAAGTATCATAACTTGGTGATAAAGAAAATTCGTTTGTCGGAAATGGAATGTCGAGCCCAAAATTACTCTAAACGTGGTAAAGTTAGATTTTGGCCCAATTTCTTTGAAAGTTTTATACATAAAGTACTTTTTTATGTAATTTGTGCAATCTGAAGGGAGGTATTGTAAAATTAACATAAATAAATGTAATATGCCACTACCGTTTAAAACAAAAAAGATATCAGGAAATAGAAAAAAAAAAAAATAATAATAATAACAACATTAAAAGAAAAAGGAAATTACGGAGAAGAATAATCGCTTCTTGATCTCAACTCTCAATTCCAATACAATCTCTGAATCTCACTTCTCGATGGGGCGAAGGAGGATCTGTCTCCATTCTTCATTCGCATTTACTCAGTGGTAATCAATTCTTCACTCTCACTCGCCTTATTTCCTGCAGATTTCTTCATTTTCCTTCACTGTTCGTTTTTAAGGTTCCATTGTATTTCCATTGAGTTTGCAACTGTTCAATTGCTCGATCCTTATTAGTTTTGGGACTTCAATGACCATAGAAGACAAATCTCACAGACAACTCTTCATTCTTTTGTTTTTGTTTTTTTATTGGCTGATTTATTTACTTATTTCTTTCTCTGATGTCCTAATTTATCCTATGATATTTTAATTGATGTATTACGTTCATGTTATGTTTATGGATGCTTGCTCTACTGTCCTAATTTACAATTAAATTTTACTCGGTCCTTAGCTATCGATTCACAATGGTGTGTCATTAATATGTACTTTTGTCTTATTTTATATTTCATTAACTATTATTTCAACAATTGCTGGAGGTGTCAAATAATGAATTTGTATGAGCTTCAGTCCGAGGTAATTATCATTTTCATTTCGTTTTATTTGATCTCTAGGTTTATTTTATCGTTTCATCTAAATTATTTGGAATGCATCAGCTGATTTATTCTTAATTTTGGAACGAATTTCATGCAACGGATGGTTACGTAGGATGAGTAGAGTATCTCTCTAGGGTCACAACTTAAGCTATAAGTACCTATTTAGGGTGTATAATATACCTTTCGAAGTTCGCGACGAGGGGAATCTAATCTAATATTGTAGCGCCACATTAGCCTAATGGTTCGATTGAAAATTATATTTATTTCATATTATTTTACAAGTTTAAGATCCATTTTCCTATTGCTTTTTGAATTTTTATCTTCTTTTTTTTTAGACAGAGAATTTAAGTAGCATTTATCTTATTTCAGTTAGGAGAATATTATTATATAGTAATATTTTAGGTTTACTTATTTTGGTAAATTCGTGATATTTAGGTTTAGTTTAAAAGGAGTCCAAAACCCTAATTTGGTTATTCAGACTTTCATTAATAAAATATAAAACTTTCTAAAAGAGAAAATGCTCGTCCGGTACCTGTATTTTAACTTCAATGCACGTTTAGTCTTTATATTTTAAAAAATACCTCAATATACCTTGATATTAAATACGTTATATTTTTTCTTTAAATTTTATTTACTTTTACAATGATATCCTGGCAATAATATTCTTAAATTAATTAATTTATTTATAAAAAAGTTAATTGACAAATTAATCAATAAATATCAATATGATATAACCAGTATTTTTGTACTTTTACAACAATCTTACTAATAAATGCATAAAAAAATTAATTTACGATATTAGTCCTAAAACTAAAATAATAACATAAAATTTTTTATTAATATTTACTTTGTTTAAGGCTGGCTGGATGAATTACCATTTTTTATTTTCATTAATATTCCCAAAAATATTATTCCAAGAGTATTATTGTAAAAAGAAAAAAAATAAGGGTAGGAATGAAATATATTTCATAGTAGGGGGGTGTCTTGAGGTTGAGGCACTTTTTATAAAATATAAGAACTAAATGCGCTCTTAAATCAAAATATAGAAATTAAATGAGCATTTATCCCTTTTAAAAAGATTGTGTTTCTCAATCTTTTCAATCTCAACGTTTTTGTTTCCGTTTCATCATAAGTTCTAATGTTTGGATCTCAGCTTTATGTGCAAATTTTACATCATTGAAGGTCTTTTGATCTGAGTTAAGATCATAAAATTATACTTGCATTGGTCAGGTTATACGAAAATTGTACAAAATAATATTCTTATATAACTGTTGTCCTCTGTTATTACGGAATCCCCAAGTTCTGAAGAAGATCGAAATCAGATCTCTCTACTGTGAAGCCCCTGGAATAAGAGCTCCAAATGTGCTACCGTTGAAAGCATGGCAGAAAACTTAGTACTTAATTAACACTCTTTATGACTTCAATATTTTACTTAACATGAAAAATTCTTTCTAGCTTGCATCATTGTGAAGATAAATTGTCGTAGTTCTGACAATGAACAAGTATAAATGTCGACAGAGATAAGTTGAACAATTAATGTTACCAGCAATCGGTTGCTGTGAGCGCCAACCACCATTTTCATATTTAAGCCTTTTGAACAGTAACACAAAATATGGCAAGTGGCAACCACATCAAATAATCAAATTGTTGATAGATTTTGAAAGCTTTAATTTGCTTGATATATATTTAAATATTTCAACAGATGCTCTTTTCGCTACTCACGGGGCACGCTGAGTTAGAAACGGTTTGGATGTCAATATTACTCCAAGTGCCTCAGAATGAAAAAAAACCATCTGGTTACCTGCACTTTTGTTTAAGCAGCTAATGAAGAATTAGCACGAAATAGTACACAAACTCGCGAGAAATTTCATTAGTAGATCATCATCCTGGGAGGAAACCAGCATCTTGACGCTTTTGTGATCAAGAAAATCTGCCAGAACCCCAATTAATGAAAAAAAAATTATAACTTCATTTACATATAGTTTTACAAAATCAACAGGACACTCACAGAGCACCTCCTACAGCTGGACCGGCAGTTTTGGTAAGCGACACTACAGTCATAGCAAGTCCATTAGCAGCTCCTCTTTGATGCTGTTCCTTTTGTTGTGGCATAAACCAACAAATTAAATTTAAACTTTGACACATACAAAATTTGAAAAAGCTGAAAGCATGTAAATGTACTAAACAAACAAAAGAAAAAAAATATTTACCACTGCTCTGTTTTGCAGAAGGAATAACCTAGTTATTATAGACACCTGATGTTATAATTCAGGAAGAGTAAAATAGAATTACAACATTTCTAATAAAAAAAGACACAAAATAATTTTATACATACTTGCTGATGGATAATATAACCTAAGTATATGGATCAATGATTAGGATATCCACTTACAGCTAAAACATTCTTCATCACAGAAGCACAGTTTATCAAAAAGGCAAGGCTGAACCCAGATAGCATTGCTATGTAAGTGTAACTTGTCAAAAGCGGTATCGATAAAACCTGTACATACATAGAAAATTATGGGACCAAAACCATGAAGAAAAGTATTTTATAAACAAATATGTTTGAAACAAACTATCAAATGGTCTAAATGCCACATGGTGTGTTCAAAATTATTGTTCTGTTTTAGTGACAAAACACTCATCCCATGACATTGAGCTATCAATTCTCATGGCTTCGTCACGCTTGAAAGGTTTGGTAGTTGTTCTGTTTTATCTTCAGTTTCATTTGTGATCACAGAAACGTTAGGACTTGCGTGCATGAAAGCACATTAAATCACAGAAATTTTGTGAGAAATGCCTGCAAGTGAAATTTTATCAGCAGTCTTGTAATTTTCTATTTTTGTTGTTGTCGTCATTTTTTTACTACTAGTACTGTTTGAAATTCTAAATTTATTTTATTTTGTTTGCTTCACTTCCAATTTTCAAAAACTTTGAAGAATGCTAAGAGAAGGAGCAAAGGGCTAAAGAGTCAAATGTAACATTGCTATTAATTTGTTAATTGCCATCATTTTTAATTTTTGCACTGTTTGTTCTGTTTACCCATTTATTTCATTTGGTTTGCTTCACATCTATCTTTCCTAACTTAGGAAGGCAAGGATTTTGTACTTGAGAACAAATAGCAGTTACTCAAAATGTGGCAACCACACCAAATAATCAATTTGTTGAGAAATTTTTAAAGCTGTTGATAAAATTTGAAAAGTTCTGAAGAAGATTCAGGTCACTCGCGTGCAGCCTCTGGAATAAGAGCTGTGTTAATGTTTAAAAGTTTTCATGTTGTGGGGCTTCCAACTTCATTATTCTACTAATGCTTTACTTCACTACATTGACAGCGTTGAAAGTGTAACTAAAACCCTTGCTTTCACAAGCAAGCATCGGTGAATGAAAAAGAAAGTCTCTCTCGAAGGTAATTGACAGAGGAGCAATCTTCTTACTCTTTAACTAAATATCAGAAATACAAGGTTAAGGCAGCTAGGGTTGCGAAGGAGAAGGATCGTTCCCGGATTTTGCCTGCTTCAAGTTGTTGGGCTTGGTGAACCAAGTTGTGTACACGAATTGCTTATGAGGGCCCACATGGTTGCAGACAAGCCTGAGCTTTTGTCTCTCCCTCATGTCTCACATTTTATGATGAATCAAATTGAACTCCCAACACGGTAGTTCATAAAATATGCTTTTCTTCGTCCAAGTAATCTTATCATTTCTCTCATTTTATTCATTCTCCACTTTTCAAGTCTTCAATCTTAAACTCAGTAAGTATATTATTCAACTGCTTTTTCACTTCAGCTCCAGACATCCGAGAAGGTGCTTGTCCCCACTCTCTAGATTTATCAAAAGGCACTATATTTTCGAAACCTATGATTCGTCAGTAAAAATCGACGTTACCGACGTGACAAAATTTTCTACTATGTATCAACCAATTAGATCTAGTGTTTTGTTGGCAAACAAGAAATGCTTATTTACCTTTAATACTCCACTCAGACAAGTTGGCATGTGCTAGAAAGTCACTGATAGTCCATAACAATGCTGTGTGTGAATTGAATATTTGATTACGTGATGTATCATGTATCATTCCAACCATATCATCATCAGCACCCGAGTCATGACTAACCTGTTTCTTGGTTAGATTCCAAAGATGAAGATGGCTCATCATGCAATATCCAGTTTTAATACTTTAACCAAAAACCATTTATAATGATATGGTCTCTTGCTACTTCCCTTAAAACGAAATATTCGACACTTCTTACAAGGATAATAAATTCTTGCATCACCAACAACATTCTCAAATGCAAAATCTATAACTTAGATATCTATTGGCCAAACCAACCCAACTCTTCTCCATTACCATCTCCTTTTAATGCACTACAAAAATTAGTTAGATAAATCATTTTAGTTTTTCATTTCTACTACTGACCAAGATATTTTCGTGTGTGCACAGTTTTGCAATATAATTAAAAAATCATTATACAATTTTATGGTTAATTTCATTAGAATTTATATATATGAAAGCAAGTAAAGCGACAAGAATCAGAGAAAAAGACGTGAAAATTAAAGTATATATACAACAATAATTAATGTAAAAAACAGTTTCCAATACCTTCTGTAAAGAAATATCCTCACCCACAGCTGAGAACTTCAGTTGGTTATCAATTACAGATACAAAGCATGTTACCTAGAAACAAAAAAAAAGGTCAGCCAGCTGAAACATATTTATAAACCAACATTGGAGATAGTACTCCATTTATAAACAAAATTACAAGCTCAAAACCAAGTTAACTCAGCAAAACTATAACCGATTACGTCCATCCAACTCAGCTCCTCCACTCCCATCAATATGTCCAACACTCCCTTCATATTTACAAAAGGTAAGTGGTCGCGTATATCCCTCTCAAGAATGCATAAGTTTCTTCAATCTCAAGTACTTTAAAGTTTTCTTCTACGTTTATAGAAATTTCGGCAGCATCTCCCTTTAGTTCTCCAAGCAACGACATAGATATATGAGTGTTTATGTGTTATCTAGTATGCACCCAAAGAAGATGAGAAGCAGCTTGCGAAAAACTCATTTTTACGTGGGAAAAAAACTTCAGCTACTAGCTACCATAGAAAACTATGCATTCCCAAACAGTTCAAGCCTAGACAATTCAAGAATTATTAATAGGCATATGATCCTCACTATCATCCAAAGATGACACTAATAAAACATGTGTCTATTAATAATTTCTTAAACGATCTAAGCTTTCAATGCATGTTGTTAAATGTGAACCTGAATCAGAACCTTCTGAAGGAGACGACTTTGTCGTTTCCAGAATTGAATGAGAAACGACAAAGCAAACATACAGATAACACTGCCGTATGACAACCAGCAACTATCATACGAAAGGCTTAAGTAACGCACGTGACTTGCACGATCAAGCTTAAGTTAAACGGCAGCTGCTGATGCCGTTTCAATTTGAAGAGCTGTTACATACAGTTAGGATTGGCGGGAGTTTGCTGGGTCTGTTGAAACAAACCCAGAATGAGAGCTGTTGTACAGCTCACATATCTGGATCTCTTCCGAGTTGTATATATAGCCTTGAGGGCTATACTTGGGAGGAATCGTTCCTTGTAGCAATTACTCTAATACTTGTAATCTGTTAAAGCATAAAGAAAAGCTATGGCTTCTGTTTCTCAAGAGGATGTAGGCTGCAAAGCCGAACCTCTATAATCCCCTTTGCATTTCGTTTTGCTTGATTCTTTCTTAATTCCTGTCTCTGATTAAAATACCCTTATTCTTAATCTGATTTCTATATCGATCCTTCATTCTTTCCTTAACAAGATCAGTGTGTGGTGATTTATTGGGTAAAAGAATTAAGGTTTCTCATTCTTAATTACAACAAATTGGTATCAGAGCTCACATCTCTGAATCTTGAGAGCAAGAATGGCAACACAGAGACTTGATGTGGAGAAGTTCACGGGAGAAAATGACTTCCATCTTTGGAGGCTGAAGATGAGAGCATTGCTGGTTCACCAGGGAATTGAAGAAGTGCTGGAGGATCCAAGAACCTCGAAAAAGATCAGCAAAGTCAAAGATGAAGACATGCAAGAAGCCATGGACAAAGCTCACAGCACTATAATCCTAAGTCTAGGAGATGGAGTACTTAGAGAAGTGGGAGACCAAACAACAACTGCAGGCCTTTGGAAGAAGCTAGAGGATTTGTACACAAAGAAATCTTTGACAAAAAGATTGAGTACAAAGAAAAGGCTCTACACACTCCAGATGGAAGAAGGCAGCTCTTTAACTACTCACATTGATGCCTTCAATAGGATCATTTTAGATCTAGAAGACATTAATGTAAAGATTGAAGACGAGGATAAAGCCATTATTCTGCTATCTTCATTACCATCTTCCTATGAACATTTTGTTGACACTCTCTTGTATGGTAGACAATCACTGGCCATGCAAGATTTCAAGGAAGCCTTGAGTTCCAAAGAAAGCTTTAAGAAATCAGAAACAAAAGATGGTGAAGGGTTGTCAGTAAGAGGGAGATCAGAGAAGAGAGATGGCTGGAAAGGAAAAAAGAAAGGAAGATCAAAATCTAAGAACAGTGCCTTGAAGTGCTTCCACTGCCACAAGGAAGGTCACTTCAAAAGGGATTGCCCTGAGAGAAAGATTAAGCCTAAGGATGCTAATAACAGAAGTGGAAATGCTGCTGTTGCTTCTGAAGATTCAGATGAGGGATATGACTCTGCTGGTGTTCTGGTAGCCTCAAACATGCAAACTGAAGGTAAATGGGTTCTTGACTCTGGCTGCACCTATCACATGTGCCCCCATAAAAACTTATTCAGTAGCTATCAACCCTTTGAAGGAGGTAAAGTCTTGATGGGAAACAATGCTTCCTGTAAAGTCATTGGTATAGGCTCTGTTAGATTGAAAATGTCTGATGGTATAATTAGAGAACTTGATAATGTAAGGCATATTCCAGAGCTTAAAAGAAATCTAATTTCCCTAAGCATGTTAGATAAAGCAGGGTGTTGCATCAGACTTGAATCAAGCTCCTTAAAAGTTATTAAAGGGTCTCTGATACTAATGAAAGGTGTAATGCAGCATGGATTATACATACTGCAAGGATCAGCAATAACTGGGGATGTTGGGGTAGTGATAAAACAGGAACTAGATAAAACTTTACTGTGGCATTTCAGGTTGGGTCATGTAAGTGAAAGTGGGCTGAAAGAACTAGAAAAACAGGGAGCTCTAGGGAGTGATAAGATAAGTACTGTTGGATTCTGTGAGGAGTGTGTCCTAGGAAAGTCCTCAAGAACCAGGTTTAAAACTGCAGTGCACAATACTAAGGGTACTTTGGATTATATTCACTCGGATATGTGGGGACCAGCACAGATTGAATCTCTAGGTGGAGCTTGTTATTTTTTGTCTATGATAGATGACTTCTCTAGGATGGTATGGGTGTATCCAATAAGGAGCAAAGATCAGGCTTTTGATAGATTCAAAGCCTGAAAAACCTTGATTGAAACTCAAACTAATAGAAAAGTTAGAAGGGTTAGAACTGATAATGGACTTGAGTTTTACAATAAACAGTTTGATGATTTGTGTGAAAAGAGTGGAATCCAGAGACACAAAACTGTTAGGCACACACCACAACAAAATGGTTTGGCAGAAAGAATGAATAGAACATTAATGGAAAGAGTTAGATGCATGCTATTTCATTCAAAGCTGCTAAAGACATTATGGGCTGAAACTTTGTGTACAGCTTGTTACCTGATAAATAGATGCCCCTCAACTGCAATAGAACTTAAAACACCTTATGAAGTTTGGTCAGGGAGATTAGCTGACTACACCAAGTTGAGAATTTTTGGCTGCACTGCTTATGCACACATCAAGCAGGGCAAGCTTGAACCAAGGGCATTGAAATGTGCTTTCCTAGGGTATCCTAGTGGAACTAAGGGTTACAGGCTGTGGTGTGTAGACCTTAAACCACCTAAGTGCATAATAAGCAGGGATGTTATTTTCAATGAGTCTGAGATGCTGAAAAATCAGACTTCTACTCAAAGCTCAATTCAGAAAATCCCAAGTGCAGAGACACCTCACTTTGAGGTGGAGCTATCAAAAACTGAGGATGATCAGAACACAAGTCATACTGGAGAAACTCAAGGCTCAGATGAGACCAGTGCTCAAACACTAGAGCACATCTCAATACAAGATTATCAGCTTACCAGAGACAGACAGAAGAGACAAATTAAAGCACCAGAGAGATTGGGATATGCTGACTTAATAGCATATGCCTTGACAGCAGCACAGGAGGTTGATCAAGAGGAACCAAAAACTTATGAAGAAGCTATAGCATGTAAAGAATCAACTCAATGGATCAAGGCCATGGAAGATGAGATGGACTCTCTAAATAAGAATGGCACCTGGAAATTGATTCAAAAAACCAGAAGGAAGGAAGGTTGTGGGTTGCAAATGGATCTACAAAATAAAAGATGGAATCCATGATGTTGAACCAAAGAGATTCAAAGCAAGATTGGTAGCAAAGGGCTTTACCCAAAGGGAAGGGGTTGATTACACTGAAGTCTTCTCACTTGTAGTCAGACACACATCAATAAGGATTATTCTGTCACTGGTAGCTGTTTATGATATGCATCTTGAACAATTAGATGTTAAAACAGCCTTCCTACATGGTGATCTACAAGAGGAGATTGTAATGTCACAACCTGAGGGCTTTGTGAATACTCAACATCCTGATTGGGTTTGCTTACTTCAAAAATCTTTGTATGGGCTCAAGCAGTCCCCCAGACAGTGGTACTTGAAATTTGACAGCTACATGCAAGAACTGAATTTCCAGAAATCCAGTTATGACTGCTGTGTATATCTCAGAAAGACCTACGGGGAGGAAGTGATCTATCTTGTCCTGTATGTTGATGACATGCTTCTGGCAAGTAAAAGTATGAAGTTGATCAATCTGCTGAAGCAACAACTCAGAGATAAGTTTGACATGAAAGATCTTGGCCCAGCAAAAAAGATCTTAGGTGTTGAAATGATAAGGAACAGAACAGCCAGGACCTTGTTTCTATCACAAGAAAAATATGTCAACAAAATTTTAGAGAAGTTTGGGATGCTGAACTGTAAACCAGTGTCCACTCCAATGGCAGCTCATTTCAGGTTATCAAGTCAGCAGTGCCCAAGCACTGAATCAGAACAAACTGAAATGTTGAAAACTCCATATGCTAACTCAGTGGGCTGCCTAATGTATGCAATGGTCTTAACAAGACCTGATTTGTCATATGCAGTAAGCCTGGTCAGCAGGTTTATGTCAAATCCAGGGAAAGAACACTGGAGGGCTGTGAAATGGATACTGAGGTATCTAAAAGGGATTACAAGGTATGGTCTGCTGTATGGAGGGGAGAGAGCTAACTACAATCTGGTTGAGGGTTCTGTTGACTCTGATTATGCAGGAGATCTAGACAACAGAAGATCACTCACTGGGTTTCTCTTCACACTTAATAACTGCACAATCAGCTGGAAAGCATCACTTCAAAGTGTAGTGGCCCTATCTACAACAGAGGCAGAGTACACAGCTGCTGTAGAGGCCTTCAAAGAAGCAATATGGTTAAGGGGCATGATAAATGAATTGGGGTATCAACAAACATCCATACCAATTCTATGTGACAGTCAAAGTGCTATCAGTCTGAGCAAAAATCAAGTCCATCATGAAAAGACCAAGCACATCGACATCAAGCTCCATTTCATCAGGCTGGAAGTCTCTAAAGGAACTGTGAAGCTTGTAAAGGTTCATACCACTAACAATGTTGCTGATATGTTGACAAAGCCAGTTCCAATGGCTAAGTTTGAGCACTGCTTAGACTTAGCTGGCATCTGTAGAATATGAAGATACAGAAGCTCGAGAAGAAGAAGCCATAGGAGTGCTGTGATTCAGATTCAAGGTGGAGATTGTTAAATGTGAACCTGAATCAGAACCTTCTGAAGGAGACGACTTTGTCGTTTCCAGAATTGGATGAGAAACGACAAAGCAAACATACAAATAACACTGCCGTATGACAACCAGCAACTATCATACGAAAGGCTGAAGTAACGCACGTGACTTGTGTTGAGTGTTAGAAAATGCATATTTATAAAGGAGAAAACCGTCATTTTACATTTCAAGTCTTACTAACAACTCTTACTTTTATGTATTTAACCTTCTTGTGATGTAATTACGTGTGTGTTATTTTAATTAAGTATTTTATGTATTTTAGGGGCATTATAGTCATTTCACAATAAAGGAGAGATCAGACGGCAAAACGGACATCACTTTTGAACTCAGGACGGTCGAAAACCTTAGGAGGAGCATAAAAGGAAAAATGGCACTATTCACATGTACGGTACTATTCACGTATACGGTACTGTCTACGTTACTGTTCACGACACTGTTCACATAGACGGATCGATGACGTGGCATTGACCGATGATGTGGCATTGACTGATGAGGTGTCACGATCCTGTTGGACTAAAATTCTTATGTACTGTTGATGGTGACGTGGCAGCATATCAGTGGACGAAAAATCTCGCGTACGGTGCATGCATCACACAGGATTATTGTCAACCAAACTGTGTTACTGTTCATCCGGGTCAAACCGTGTTACTGTTCATCCGCGTGGTCAAACCGTGGACTGTTGACTAATGACGTGGCGCAATCCTGAACGTCCAAACTGTTTTTAATCCGATGGCCATGATTTACTCCATGTATCTATAAAAAGGGGGCCTCCCCCCCCTAATTTGATATCTCTGAATCCATTTTTGGGATCCATTTTCTGTAATTCCTTCTCCATCTTGTATTTTCTTTGTATTTTAATAAATTCCCATTTTGCCCTTAGTTCAATTATGAGTGGCTAATTTTCTTTCAAGCTTGGGTTGAAGGTGAAGTCTCAACATGTGTCATGGGCTTTATTTGGTAAATTTATTTTCTTTTCCCCTCTAGTTTTTGTGGATGATTTGACTTATCGTCGACAAATAATACTGATCTTGTCTAGATACCGCCTTGGTTACACCGGCTCTCTAGTATAAGGTTATTATTATTTGGCACGATAAGCCCTTAGCACCATATTGATTAGAGCGTGGTTCATGAGGTGTGGATTCCCCCCTCATGATTTAATTGGTATTAATAAGGAATATTTAGCCCATGATGCATGTTGATACGGATCCAGATACCCAAGTACGTCATTTCAATAGATTTCGCTTCAACTTATTCTCGCCATTGCAATTCCAATTTTGGAATTTATTATCGCAATTTCAATTCCAATTTTAGGATAATTTAAATCACTTCCACCACAATTCCAACCACCCATTTTTGCAAAATTAATTCTATACACAATTAAAATCCACCTCCTCGTGGGATCGACACTTGTCACCATTGATCTACACTACAATAGATTCGTGCGCTTGCGAGTTCATTAAAATTTGCACAACAAGTTTTTGGCGCCGTTGCCGGGGAGGTAAGTAGTTTTAATTCATAGAATTAATTTTTGTGAATAATTTCTTTTATTTGTTTTCTTGTATTTTTTTTATTATTATTATTAAAAAAAAAAGTAAATCTACATTTAAAGGTTAGTATTTCTTTTCTTTTTCTCTTCTTTAAAATTGTGTAATTTAATTTTCAATTTATTTTTTCTTTGTAATTTTTGTTTATTTTATTAATTTAATTTTTAGTTAATTTATTTCACGTATTTGTTTTTGTGTATTTTTATAGAAAGGTTGTAATAGCGCAATAAGGTTAGTATCGTAATTTCTCCCTCTTCTTTATTTTTATTTGTTTTGTTCCCATCTTTATTTTTATTTTATTTGTTTTGCATGCATGGTCGTAGGTCGTTATTACCTAATCTTGAACCTATAGACCTTGAATTAGAAAAAACACTTCGCACACAAAAGCACATTAAAAATAAATTTGGAATGGATTTACAAGCACCACAGGAGAGGCCATTTAAGGACTATTTTAGTCCCTTAGCTAATTTGAGCACATCATGCATAAGATACCCAAATGTAGCTGCTAGGAGTTTTGAATTAAAACCTAGTGTGCTAAATTGTCTCCCCACATTCTATGGCTTAGAAAATGAGGACCCATATAATCATCTGAATGATTTTCATACCATTTGTCAAACTTTTAAATATGAAAATTTTTCAGACGATGATGTTAAACTCAGATTATTCCCATTTTCTTTAAAGGATAGAGCTCGTTCATGGTTAAATACTTTGCCTGCTAATAGCATTGCATCATGGGAACAAATGGTTACAAAATTTCTAAATAAATATTTCCCAGTGCATAAAACCAATTCTATTCGCAGGGAAATTTCAGAGTTTACACAAAGAGAGGACGAGCAGTTTTTCGAAACTTGGGAGCGATTCAATGGGCTACTCTTGAAGTGTCCACATCATGGATACGAGAAATGGCACCAATGCCAATACTTTTTGGAGGGATTATTGCCGAATGTGCAAGAATGGCTAATGGCAACAAGTGGAGGAGAGCTAATGTCAAAAAGTGCAACAGAGATTTAAGAATTCTTCCAGCGACAAGCGGATAATTCCCAACAACGGAGTCGATCACTCAGGAATACTAGAAGAATTAAAGGAGTGAATGAGGTTCAAATTGGCGAGTCAAATTCAGAAATCAAAGAAGTCAAAGCAATAATAGAAGGTCTCTCTCGACAAATAGCATCGTTATCGACTGCTAAATCAACAGAACCACATGACCATGACTCATACTCGGATCAAGCCAATGCCATAGGTGTAATGAGAAAGCCATCTAATTACAACCCATACTCCAACACATATAACCCTGGATGGAGAGATCACCCCAATTTTTCATGGTCTCAAGGATTCCAACAGAATGGACCAACAGCTCCAGCTCCACCACTGCAACCAATTCCTCAAAATCCTCAAGCCTCGCAGCCACCATTCAGACCATACAATCAGAACCAAAACTATTCTCAACCCAGACCATGGGAGGATGCATTCCAGAATTTCAAGAATGTTACTCACTCCACGATTGAGCAACAGAACCGCACCATTGATGGACTACGAAATGAATTGAGAGCAGGCTTTAACTCACAAGCCCAATCAGTTTCAAGCCTCGAAAAGATGGTGGGACAACTTGCTTCTTCAGTTCAGACCTTGGCAATGACTGTTGAGAAAGGAAAATTTCCAAGTCAACCAGTGCCTAATCCTAAAGGAGTACATGAAGCAAGTACCAGTTCACCACAGCAGCATGGAGAGGTCAAAGTAGTTATGACCTTGCGAAAAGGAAAGGAAGTCGACAACAAAGTGGAGATGCCTGTGACAAAAGAAAATCAAATTGTACCTGTGAATGTTGAAGACTCACCACCGGAGGAAAAAGAAGAAACCAACCCACGAGAATATGTTCCTAAAGCTCCATTTCCTCAGAGGTTAGCGAAAGGAAAGAAGGGAAAATCCACAGGTGAGATTCTCGAAATCTTCAAACAGGTAAGTGTTAACATCCCTTTACTTGATGCTATTAAACAAGTTCCATCTTATGCCAAGTTTCTTAAAGACCTTTGTACTAAAAAGAGAAACATGCATGTTCAAAAGAAGGCATTTTTAACAGAAAACGTTAGTTCTATACTCCAACATAAAATTCCTTTAAAATGCAAAGACCCAGGCTCCCCCACTATCTCATGTAGTATAGGGAACCACACAATTGAGAATGCTTTGTTGGATTTAGGAGCTAGTGTAAATCTGTTGCCTTATTCAGTATTCGTGAAACTTGGACTGGGAGAATTACACCCAACTACAGTGGTGTTACAGCTTGCAGATCGGTCCACGAAAATACCTCGTGGTATTGTGGAGGACGTGCTTATCCAGGTAGACAAGTTTTATTTTCCTGTTGATTTCATTGTAATTGACACTCAACCAATACAGGATTCAAGGAAGCACATCCCCATTATTCTAGGCCGACCTTTCTTGGCAACTGCGGATGCTCACATTCAATGCAGGACTGGAAATATGCAGTTGTCCTTCGGCAACATGACTATGGAGCTAAACATTTTCAACATTGCCAAACAACCTCACAGTGCAGATGATGGAATTGTTGATGTGGATTTAATTGAAACAATAGTTGATAATACTTTTCTTTCAAACCTTAGTGATGATCCTTTACAAACATGTTTAACTCACTTTGGTTTGAATTTTGATATTGACAGATCGGTCGATGAGGTCAACGCCCTACTTGACTCAGCGCCATCCATAGACACTAATAAATGGAAGTCAAGAGTTGAACAACTAGCACGATCAGAGAAGAAACTCATCCCATCATCAGAATCACCACCAAAACTCGAGCTCAAACCATTACCCAACACATTGGAATATGCATTTTTGGGAGAAGAAAGCACTCTACCGGTAATCATCTCATCATCCCTAAACGACGAACAAAAAGGTAAGTTGTTGGATGTTTTAAAAGAGCACAAAGGAGCATTAGGATGGACCATAGCAGACATCAAAGGTATAAATCCAGTAGACTGCATGCATTATATTCACCTTGATGAAAATGCTAAATCTACTAGGGAAATGCAACGTCGGTTAAATCCTAACATGAAAGAAGTTGTTAGAACTGAAGTCCTTAAGCTATTAGATGCAGGTATCATTTACCCAATTTCTGATAGTTCATGGGTCAGTCCTGTACAAGTCGTCCCCAAAAAGTCAGGAGTCACAGTAGTTACCAATGCTGATAATGAATTGATACCAACTAGAGTAACTACAGGATGGCGTGTATGCATTGATTATAGAAAGTTGAATTCTGTCACACGTAAAGACCATTTTCCTTTACCATTTATCGATCAAATGCTTGATAGATTAGCAGGCCATGAATTTTATTGCTTTCTAGATGGCTACTCAGGATATAATCAGATTCCCATAGCACCAAAAGATCAGGAGAAAACTACTTTCACTTGCCCTTTTGGCACTTTTGCATATAGGAGAATGCCATTTGGATTATGTAATGCACCTGCTACATTCCAACGATGCATGTTGAGCATTTTTTCTGATATGGTTGAACGATTCCTTGAAGTCTTTATGGATGATTTTTCTGTCTTTGGTGACTCGTTTGATCAATGTTTACATCATCTAACGCTAGTTCTGCAGAGATGTACCGAGAAGAACTTAGTCTTGAATTGGGAGAAGTGCCATTTTATGGTAAAACAAGGTATTGTTCTCGGTCACATCATTTCGAGCAAAGGTATTGAGGTTGACAAAGCCAAGGTGGATCTCATTTCTAATCTTCCTCCACCTAAAACAGTCAGAGAAGTAAGATCTTTCCTTGGGCATGCTGGTTTCTATAGACGTTTCATTAAAGATTTTAGCAAAGTTTCTAGACCCTTATGCAATCTACTTGCTAAGGATGTATATTTTATCTTTAATGATTCATGCCTAATGGCGTTTGAAAAATTAAAGCAGTTGTTGACATCATCACCCATCATTCAGGCCCCAAACTGGAGCTTACCATTTGAGCTCATGTGTGATGCATCTGATTATGCAGTAGGAGCAGTATTAGGACAAAGAGTTGATCGAATTCCCCACGTTATTTACTATGCTAGTATGACATTGAATGATGCACAATTGAATTATTCAACTACTGAAAAAGAAATGCTAGCAGTAGTGTTTGCATTAGAGAAATTTCGATCTTATCTTATTGGTTGTAAAATAATTATATTCACAGATCATGCTGCTCTTAAATATCTTCTCACAAAGAAAGATGGAAAAGCTAGAATAATTCGTTGGGTGTTACTTTTACAGGAATTCGACTTGGAATTCAAGGATAAGAAAGGCACAGAAAATGTTGTGGCGGACCACCTATCTCGTCTCCATTTTGACACAATTACAGAGCCATTACTATTAAATGAGTCATTTCCAGATGAACAATTAATGAATGTGGAAGTATTACCTTGGTATGCTGATATAGTTAATTATCTTGTTACAGGTAAACTTCCAGAGCATTGGACCAAGCAAGACAAGGCTAAATTCTTTGCGGAAATAAAGAATTTCTTTTGGGATGACCCATATTTGTTCAAGTATTGTGCAGACCAAATTGTTAGACGATGTGTCCCTGAAAATGAAATTCAGAATATTCTTTCATTCTGCCATGCACAAGCTTGTGGAGGCCACTTCAGTGCTAAGAACACCGCGACTAAAGTTTTACAATGTGGTTTTTATTGGCCAACTATATTTCGAGATGCTTACACTTTCTGTTCTTCATGTGATAGGTGTCAACGAATGGGGAGCATTACACGAAGGAACATGATGCTACTAAATCCAATTTTAGTGGTTGAGATTTTTGACGTATGGGGTATCGACTTCATGGGACCCTTTCCTCCGTCTTTTGGTCATCAATACATATTGGTTGCTGTTGACTACGTATCGAAATGGGTGGAAGCAATTCCATGCAGAACCAATGATCACAAAGTGGTGATAGGATTTTTGAAAAGCAACATTGTTTCACGCTTTGGATTCCCTCGAGCGATAATCAGTGATGGTGGTGCCCACTTTTGTAACAAAGCATTCAAGGCTCTTTTGACAAAGTATTCAATCACACACAAAGTGGCGACCCCGTATCATCCGCAAACCAGTGGCCAAGTTGAGATCTCCAATCGAGAAATAAAGCACATATTAGAAAAGACGGTGAGGCCAGACAGGAAAGATTGGTCATTACGACTTGATGATGCATTATGGGCATATAGAACGGCTTTCAAGACCCCGATTGGGATGTCACCCTACAGGCTAGTGTATGGAAAAGCTTGCCACCTACCTGTGGAACTCGAGCATCGTGCATATTGGGCCATCAAGAAATTCAACTTTGGCATGCAGCAAGCCAGCTCAGAAAGAAGATTACAGCTGGCAGAACTTGAAGAAATTCGCAATGATGCATACGAAAATGCCAAGATTTACAAGCAACAAATGAAAGTCTTCCATGATAAGCAAATTATGAGAAAATCGTTCACTCCAGGTCAGAAAGTGCTTTTATTCAATTCTCGCTTGCACCTATTCCCAGGTAAGTTACGCTCTCGTTGGTCTGGCCCATTTATTGTACATACTGTTTTTCCACATGGGGCAATTGAAATTAAGGACCCAAAGAACGGTGTCACGTTTAAAGTTAATGGTCAAAGATTAAAGCCATATCTAGAGTACCAACCACATGGAGAAAACATCGAAATAAATTTGAGTGACCCACCAAATTTGAATTGATTTTTTTTTCTTTTCGTTGATTTGATTTTTCTTTATTTCTTTTTATTATTATTCTTTTGCTAATTGAAATTGTTTTTGCATAAGTGTGTTTATTTTACCATTAAGTTTTCTCTTATCATTTTTAATCATGAGTCTCATACTTAGACCGTTCCTCCTGAACATTCTTAAACCACTTCAACGTGTCAAAACTCATCTCAAAAGGCAGATTCTATTTTGTAAAACACAACGCATTTGGGCTCTACAACCACCAGAGTTAGTAGCCTATGTTGAGGGTTTAGAACGCCAACTCAGAGACATTGAGAGAAGTGTTTACGACATCCAGTTGGAGCTTAAGGTAAATTCAATAAGAGGACGATTTTAATTTTCTTTGTGTGTTTTGATTTGTTTTTCTGTTTGTGTGCTTTAGTTTGTTACCCCGGTGAAGTGGCGGATAACGGTACTCCATGACAATCAAGTCGGTTACTTCAGTTTCCCATAATAACTGATATTCTGAGGCGAAGGTATGGATAGAAACGAGATTCTAGCAAAGCTTCACAAGCGATTCCCTTCACTTCCTCAGAATGCCCTCCTTACAATCTATAAAGCCCGGTCTGAACGCATGCGATTGCTCATGAGGAATAACATACCTGCAGACATCCGTTGGTTAATCGAGGCTAAAGTACGATTGGCAGGTGAGTTACCTCCTAAATTTATTGCATACATGCCTGGTTGTGGTAAAGGAAATTACGCAAGAAAACGACGAGCTCGAAGAATTTCTGTTGCTTGTCACAAGTGTGCCAGAATGAGTTGCGATAGAAACCCATGTTCTTTAGGAATGGTGTCTGATAACAGAGAAGATAAGATTCAATTCATTAGGGATGGCTTGAATAAGGAGTCATTGGATGATATCCTTTTGTCTCTTGAAACGCATCCCAGTGGATATGTGCAAGGAGCGATTCTCCAGTTATGGCCATTATTCCAGAAAGAGCATACACGATATAGTCTTGGGAATCTGACTATAAACGACCCTGTTTGCCAGTTTATAAGAAAACTGGATAGGAAGCCTATCCTCGACCCATAGAGGGCGTTCAAGCCGTTTCTGGACGTAAAACCAGAGGAAGATGTGAGCCACAGTCGCAACTACGTGTAAATATCCTTTTACTTTACTGTTATTTTATTTCATTTCACTGTTGTTTTATTGTTTGCATTATTGTCTTTAATAATTTTGTTACTGTTTGCTTTTTCCTTTTTACTGTTTCCTTTTTGACTCGCGAGCCTCGTGCTTTACGCGTTATTTGACACTGACATGTTACCTTATTCACAGCTGTGATCCACTGTCACCAAGATTCTTAAATGTGATTTATCTTTTGTCAAGCACTCACAAATTATTTTTGAGAAGTATCACAATGGCAGCTACTCCTAATAGACAATTCAAGAACATTTGTGTGCTTTCTGGATTTACCTATGGCAAACATAAAGAGTTCGTGGAGGCAGCCATAGATCTTGGTCGAAGCATAGCAGCGAGAAAATTACATTTGGTGTATGGAGGAGGTAACCGAGGGTTATCAAAAATGGTCTCAGAAGCAGCTTTTATCAGAGGAAGTCAAGTGTTAGGCATCATCTCAAGAGTCCTAAAACCATTGGGCAGTTCGTCTGACTCATCAACTGGAGAAGAGTTAGTCGTCTCAGGTATGCAAGAAAGAATAACTGAAATGCTTAATCATGCTGATGCTTTTATTTTCCTTCCAGGAGATCTTGCAACACTAGAGGCACTTATGACACTAGCATCTTGGGCCCATCTGCACATCCACCAGAAACCCATCTGTTTGTTAAATGTCAATAACTTTTATGATGGCTTTATCGCATTTCTTAACCATGCAATAAAAAACTATTTCATTCCTTCTAATGTGAAAAAACTCTTTATTTGTGCTCACACTGCTAATGAGCTACTTGATATGTTACAAGCTTATAAACCGGAGCCAGACCCCTGGACCTTTGTGTTGGAGCGACCAAATAATGATGGTAACAGTAGCCGCAGTAAGAAGTACAAATTAGATTTAACTCTCCGCCTGTAAATATTTTCTTCTGTGTTGCACCACCCAGGTGATGTCTTCTAAACTCTACTTCTTTCCTTTAAAACATTGAGGACAATGTTTCGTTCTGGTTGGGGGGAGGGAATAGTCGACAATTGTGGAATCTTGGTTAAGTTTTTACTGATTTTTTGTTGTAGAAACTAACGGTTGCTAACATTTTATGTTGAAGATGGCTGAATATGGAGTGTAGTGCCTCTAGAAACGCATCTTCATCGTTTTAAAAAAAAAAAAAAAAAAAAAAAAAAAAAAAAAAAACCTGTTTTCTTCCTCTTTCTCCTTTATAAATATGTAGTTTCAAATTTTTGAGTCGAAGATGGCTGAATATGGAGTGTAGTGCCTCTAGAAACGCATCTTCTTAGTTTAAAAAAAAAAAAAATTCTTTTTCTAATTAATTTTTCTACATCATTTTCACATTTCTGCATGCATATTTTCCTTTCATGTTTAGAATAGGTTGGGGGGTAGAATGTTGTTTAAAAAAAAAAAATTGTGTTATTTGTTTTAACATTGGATGACATGATTAATTTCAAATTTTAGTATTTGTATTATCTTTGGTCTTAAGTGATGTTACGCTATGTTTGCTACTTTACATGTTGATGTCGGAGACAAATATGAGTTGCTTGAAGGAATGAACATGTCATAAATAAGTGCCAAGTGAGTAGTTGAGCCTATCATTTTCTTGGAGAGTAACCCTTTTGCCCATTCTCTATACAGCTTAGCAGTTTATTATTTTATACACGATCTCTAGGTTTCTTTTAAGTTAACCCTTTAAAAAAAAATATGGTAAAATTAAAAAAAAAAGAAAAAAAGAAAAAAATGTGTGTTGCTACATTGGGAGGCCCATCTAACTAGTAGATATGGATAATTATTTAGAGCCCTTAAAGACGATGGAAAGGCCATCTTTGATCCGTTTGAGCCTTTCTAGCCATCCCTTTTATTAAATATCCATAGTTACCCCTTTTTTGCCCTTAAAAAAAAAAAAAAAATTCTGCATTTTTCTCAAACATACACTTTGTTTTCCTTATTTCCTTTCTTTGTTAGCCATATCCCTAGCCTACGTTACGTCCTAATAAAAGTCCTTCTTGATTTTAGGGAACTATAGTTTGAAGTAGAAGCTAGTTATATGGGCTAAAAAGATGTAGTGATGCATAATAAAAAAAAAAAAGATAAATAAAGTGGGTTGACTAACATTTTATTTGACTTGAGATCGTATTATTTCTAAGCTGAGGGCATATTTATTTCATCTTGGTGAGAGCATGTGATATCATTTCTTTATTATTTTCTCTCTCAATTACCATTCATTGGAGTGACTATGTTTATTGGGTTTTAATTTCTTTGTGAGAGTGTCACTACTTCCAGTGAGATTTTGGGGTTTGACATGTCATTCTTGAAAGTAGCTATAACAAAGTCTACTGGGCTAATTCATGTGGATGGTTGATGTGGGTGTGATGTTGCTTTAGACTGGAGATAATGCTTATACTTTTATTTGATTGCTATCATTAATCTGATTGAATAAACACGAGTGTTTCTAAAAAAAAAAAAAAAAAAAATCATTTTGAATTTGAATTTTGTTTTCGCTTTATTTGCTAGGGACTAGCAATAAGCTGGTTGGGGGGTGTGTTGAGTGTTAGAAAATGCATATTTATAAAGGAGAAAACCATCATTTTACATTTCAAGTCTTACTAACAACCCTTACTTTTATGTATTTAACCTTCTTGTGATGTAATTACGTGTGTGTTATTTTAATTAAGTATTTTATGTATTTTAGGGGCATTATAGTCATTTCACAATAAAGGAGAGATCAGACGGCAAAACAGACATCACTTTTGAACTCAGGACGGTCGAAAACCTTAGGAGGAGCATAAAAGGAAAAATGGCACTATTCACATGTACGGTACTATTCACGTATACGGTACTGTCTACGTTACTGTTCACGACACTGTTCACATAGACGGATCGATGACGTGGCATTGACCGATGATGTGGCATTGACCAATGATGTGGCATTGACTGATGAGGTGTCACGATCCTGTTGGACTAAAATTCTTATGTACTGTTGATGGTGACGTGGCAGCATATCAGTGGACGAAAAATCTCGCGTACGGTGCATGCATCACACAGGATTATTGTCAACCAAACCGTGTTACTGTTCATCCGCGTGGTCAAACCGTGGACTGTTGACTGATGACGTGGCGCAATCCTGAACGTCCAAACTGTTTTTAATCCGATGGCCATGATTTACTCCATGTATCTATAAAAAGGGGGCCTCCCCCCCCCCCCTAATTTGATATCTCTGAATCCATTTTTGGGATCCATTTTCTGTAATTCCTTCTCCATCTTGTATTTTCTTTGTATTTTAATAAATTCCCATTTTGCCCTTAGTTCAATTATGAGTGGCTAATTTTCTTTCAAGCTTGGGTTGAAGGTGAAGTCTCAACATGTGTCATGGGCTTTATTTGGTAAATTTATTTTCTTTTCCCCTCTAGTTTTTGTGGATGATTTGACTTATCGTCGACAAATAATACTGATCTTGTCTAGATACCGCCTTGGTTACACCGGCTCTCTAGTATAAGGTTATTATTATTTGGCACGATAAGCCCTTAGCACCATATTGATTAGAGCGTGGTTCATGAGGTGTGGATTCCCCCCTCATGATTTAATTGGTATTAATAAGGAATATTTAGCCCATGATGCATGTTGATACGGATCCAGATACCCAAGTACGTCATTTCAATAGATTTCGCTTCAACTTATTCTCGCCATTGCAATTCCAATTTTAGAATTTATTATCGCAATTTCAATTCCAATTTTAGGATAATTTAAATCACTTCCACCACAATTCCAACCACCCATTTTTGCAAAATTAATTCTATACACAATTAAAATCCACCTCCTCGTGGGATCGACACTTGTCACCATTGATCTACACTACAATAGATTCGTGCGCTTGCGAGTTCATTAAAATTTGCACAACAACTTGCACGATCAAGCTTAAGTTAAACGACAGCTGCTGATGCCGTTTCAATTTGAAGAGCTGTTACATACAGTTAGGATTGGCGGGAGTTTGCTGGGTCTGTTGAAACAAACCCAGAATGAGAGCTGTTGTACAACTCACATATCTGGATCTTTTCTGAGTTGTATATATAGCCTTGAGGGCTATACTTGGGAGGAATCGTTCCTTGTAGCAATTACTCTAATACTTGTAATCTGTTAAAGCATAAAGAAAAGCTATGGCTTCTGTTTCTCAAGAGGATGTAGGCTGCAAAGCCAAACCTCTATAATCCCCTTTGCATTTCGTTTTGCTTGATTCTTTCTTAATTCCTGTCTCTGATTAAAATACCCTTATTCTTAATCTGATTTCTATATCGATCCTTCATTCTTTCCTTAACAAGATCAGTGTGTGGTGATTTCTTGGGTAAAAGAATTAAGGTTTCTCATTCTTAATTACAACACATGTATTGAAAGTTTAAAATTCAATCTGAAATTTGAATAACACAGAAATATCATAAATCTCTTCAATTTGTTCCTAATACAATGTAGCATTGTTACGCGCATCATTTCTTAAGCAAATCCATAAAAAATACAAACAATAAATACATTTTCTAGCACTGATGCAGATTATGTTTACTAAGCAATAAGTTTTAAGTCATTCATGTTAAAATACTTTTTCCTATTCTTTCAACATATAACTAGTACGTGCACACAATTAATAAATTAAATATAACCTGGTTGTGAATCTCGCAAAAATCTTCCTATTTATTTTTCTTTTTTTTTTTTTTTGGTTAGGGGGGGTGTGAGCTGCTTGTGAATCTTGCAAATCCTCGGGAAGGCATGTTAAGTCAAGGCCAACTTACTATTAGGGTATGAAAGATATAACCTTTTTTTTCCCTTTTCAGAGTAAAAAGAACATTGACAGTGTTAAAAAAATCTAGAGGATTTCAGGCCCATATCCTAACAAATCAAGGATATTAGAAAAATTTACTGAGGATATAGTTTATGCTCAATTGTATCTTGCAGGAAGAAATTGATAAGCCTCAGTTTCAATTAGCTTCATTATAGCCAATGATTAGGTGTTTAAAAACCAATGAATATTTTTATAAGAAATCAACCGTATTGTCGGAAGAAAAACCAAATAAAAATAACAAAGCCAATGAACAGACTAATGCTCTTTATGGTCTAATAACTAAAAACCAATGAGTATTTTTATAAGAAATCAACAGTATTGTTGGAAGAAAAACCAAATAAAAATAACAAAGCCAATGAACAGATTAACGCTCTTTATGGTCTAATAACTGTGGAATCAAGTTAGTTACATTCGGTTATATATATTAGCTGAGCTGGAAAGCTGAGTCAGCATGGGTGGGTCCCCAGGTGGTTTTAGTTAGTCGTTATAACCAGCTGTAAACTGCTAGCTTTATAGCTTCAGTGAGAGAGAGAGCTGATCAGTTAGTCAAGTGAGATAGTTTGTGAGTTGAGAAAGATTCTCTGTGTGAGTTTAGTTTCTTGCTCTGAGTGGATTCCATTGTAATCTTGATATCTCCTAATAAAGCTTTAGCTCTACTGTTCCTGATCGTGGATGTAAGTACTCATGGTACTGAACCACGTTAACCTCTGTTTGTATCTCTTGTTTAAGTTTTCTTTCTTGTTCTTGGTTACTTGACTGTATCCCCTGGTTCGTTTTCTGGGTTCTTGCTTGTTTTGTAAATCTGATTAATTGCTTCAGTTGGGTTACGAACTTGGTCTATTACACAACAAACTGGTATCAGAGCTTGGTCATCTATCAAGCTCTTTGAAATCCTCCAATGGCATCTACAAGATTCGATCTGAAGAAGTTTAATGGGGACAATGACTTCTATTTGTGGAGTCTCAAAATGAGGGCAATCTTGATTCAACAAGGATTGGATGCTGCTCTTGAAGAAGATGAAGATTCAAAGGCCAAGAAAGGGAAGGAAGAATGATCATCCAGCTCTGGCAGAGACATGAAGACTATCAACAACAAAGCTCATAGCACTATCATCCTACATCTCTCGGATGAAGTGCTAAGAGAGGTGTCTAAAGAAAAGACTGCTTCTGGTCTATGGGAGAAACTGGAAGAATTATTTTTAAAGAAATCCCTAGCCAATAGACTGTATATGAAAAGAAAGCTATACACATTTTCAATGAAGGATGGAACAGCCTTGAAGGATCATGTGGATGAATTTAATAAGCTGATCCTAGACCTTGAAAATGTGAATATAGTTCTTGAAGATGAAGATAGGGCCCTAATCCTATTAAGCTCACTCCCAGACTCTTACGAACATTTTGTTGATACATTGCTTTATGGAAGACAAACACTTACATTAAAGGATGTAAAGAATGCCCTGGAATCAAAGGACTTGAAGAGAAGAATAGATGGGAAGGATCAAAACCCTGCAGAAAGCTTAGTTGCAAAAGCAAAACCAGATAAGAAATTCTACAAAGACAAGAAGAACAGTAACCAGAAAGATAAACCAGACAAGAAGAAAAAGAAGAGAAAATGTTACTTTTGTCAAAAGGAAGGTCATTACATCAAGGATTGTTTTGAGAAGAAGAAGCTTGAGAAATTGCAAAAGGAATCTAATGGAAAAGCTGCTGTAGCCTCTGAAGATGAAGGGATGTCAGATGATGCAGATGTCCTCATTGCTGCAGAAAAAGCAATCTCAGGTGAGTGGATTCTTGACTCAGGTGCTCCTTCCCATATGTGTCCAAATGTAGATTTCTTTAAGACTTTTGAAAGCATTGATGGTGGAAAAGTCTTGCTTGGGAACAATCTTGCCTGTAAGGTAGCTGGAATTGGCACCATTAGCATTAGGATGTTTGATGGCATTGAAAGGGATCCAAATCAGGTCAGATATGTTCCAGAATTAAAAAGAAATCTAATATCTTTAGGAGTTATGGATCAGAGGGGCTGTAGTATAAAAGCAGAAAATGGAAATCTTCAAATTGAAGATAAAGGCCTGATTATAATGAAAGGCATAAGGAGGAATGGTTTATATGTACTTGCTGGCTCAACAACTATGCCAGCAATCACAGCTAGTGTAAGCAGTGATAAAACCAAACTTTGGCACATGAGGCTAGCACACATGAGTGAAAGGGGGTTGAGAGAATTAAGTAAGCAAGGGCTGCTAGGAAATGATCAAATCACCTCACTACAATTTTGTGAAAAATGTGTGTTCGGTAAAGCCACAAGGCAAAAGTTCAACTCTGGTAGACAGGAAACAAAACAGACCTTAGACTATGTTCACTCAGACCTTTGGGGACCATCCCAAGTTCCCTCTCATGGTGGAGCTAGGTACTTCATCACATTCATAGATGATTACTCTAGAAGAGTGTGGGTCTATGTGCTGAAGCATAAGAGTGAAGCATTTGAAAGGTTTAAAGAGTGGACTGCACTTATGGAAACCCAAACAGAAAAGAAGCTTAAAAGGCTGAGGACTGATAATGGCCTGGAATTCTGCAGCAGTGACTTTGAAAATTTTTGTAAATCAAAGGGCATTGCAAGACATAGGACAGTGAGACACACTCCCCAGCAAAATGGCTTGGCTGAAAGGATGAATAGAACCTTAATTGAAAAGGTCAGATGCATGTTGTTTAATGCAAATCTGTCAAAGCATTTTTGGGCTGAGGCAGTTAATACAGCTGCATATCTAATAAATAGGAGCCCCTCATCAGCTTTAGATTTCAAAACACCACAAGAAGCATGGTCAGGGAAGCCACCAAATCTTGGTAATCTCAGGGTGTTTGGCTGCCCAGCTTATGCTCATATAAGTCAGGGCAAGCTAGAACCAAGGGCTGTGAAAGGATACTTCATTGGGTATCCTGAAGGCATAAAGGGGTACAAAATCTGGTGCATTGATGGCAAGCCATCCAGAACCTTGATTAGTAGAGATGTAGTGTTTAATGAGGAAGCTATGTTGCAGCAGAAGGTTGGAACAGAAGTTGAAATATCTGAACCTCAAAAGAGATCTAAGTTGAAGGTGGAGTCCAGAGACAATTTGGAAGTAAGTAAAGAGATGACTGAGCACCATCAAGAAAGTACTACAACATCAGAACTTGATAACTATCAGCTTGCGAGGGATAGAGAAAGGAGGGTAGTTAAACTGCCCAAAAGATATGGGATTGCTGACTTAATATCCTATGCACTAATGGTTGCTAATGAGATGACTGGAGAAGAACCTAAAAGCTACAAGCAGGCTATAAATAGCAGAGATAAGCTAAAATGGCTGAGTGCTATGAAAGAAGAAATGGCATCACTGAAAGACAATAACACTTGGGTGCTAGTTCAGAGGCCTGCTGGAAGAAGATTGGTGGGCTGCAAATGGATCTTTAAACTCAAGGAGGGAGTTGCTGGAAGTAAATCAGTGAGGTATAAAGCCAGGCTTGTGGCAAAGGGGTTCACACAAAAGGAAGGGATAGACTTCAATGAAGTCTTCTCACCTGTTGTGAAACATTCCTCTATAAGGGTTCTATTAGCCATCACAGCCTACTTTGATTTAGAATTGGACCAGATGGATGTGAAGACTGCTTTTTTACATGGAAACTTAGAAGAAGAAATCCTGATGGCTCAGCCAGAAGGCTTTATTGAGGAAGGAACTGAAGACATGGTTTGCTTACTCAAGAAAAGCTTGTATGGATTGAAGCAATCTCCTCGGCAATGGTACTTAAAGTTTGATGAGTTCATGCTGAATCACAACTTCAGCAGAAGTGAATATGACAATTGTGTTTACTTCAGGAAGCTGAACTTAGGTGATCAAATCAGTCTACTCCTCTATGTTGATGACATGCTTATAGCATGTAAACATAGAGCAGAAGTTGAGAAGCTCAAGACTGAGCTAATGGCAGTGTTTGAAATAAAGGATTTGGGTCCTGCTGCTAAGATACTGGGAATGCAAATCAAAAGGGATAGACATGCCAAGACTCTATTTCTCACACAATCTGGATATTTGAAAAAGGTTGTCAGTAGATTTGGGATGGTGAACTCAAAGCCTGTCACTACCCCAGTAGCAGCACACTTCAAACTTTCTAAACAGCAGGAACCAGGAGAAGAAGCAGACATTGATCTCATGAGGAGAATTCCTACTCCAGTGCAGTTGGTAGCATTATGTATGCTATGGTCTGTACCAGACCAGATGTTGCCTATGGAATTGGTCTTGTCAGCAGGTTCATGGGGAATCCAGCAAGGAACATTGGGAAGCTGTTAAATGGCTACTAAGGTATCTTAAAAGTACTGAAGAGTATGGAGTAATGTTTGGACAAGTTAGTAATGCATCTAGCCAAGTTGTGGGATCTGTTGATTCTGACTTTGCAGGAGATTTAGATAGGAGAAGGTCAGTCACTAGTCTTGTGTTTACTCTCTGTGGTGGAGCTGTGAGCTGGAAGTCAACATTACAATCAGTAATTGCTCTCTCAACAACAGAGGTAGAGTATATTGCTTTAACAGAGGCTGTGAAAGAAGCATTATGGTTGAAGGGGTTAGTTACAAAACTGGGTTTGGAACAAGAATCAGTCACTGTCAATTGTGATAGCTCAAGTGCTATACAGTTGAGCAAAAACCCCAAGTACCATGAAAGAACAAAACATGTGGATGTGAGGATGCACTTTATCAGGGAAGAAATTCGAAATGGTGTAATCAATGTCATTAAAATTCCTACTGAAGTAAATCCAGCAGACATGCTAACAAAACCTTTGCCAACAGTTAAGTTCAGGAACTCCTTGGACTTGATTGGGGTTATTAACTTGTGAGACAAGTTAACTGGTGATGGAGCAGTGATGAGTAAAGCCATAACCGAGTTAACTAAGGTGGAGATTTGTGGAATCAAGTTAGTTACATTCGGTTATATATATTAGCTGAGCTGGAAAGCTGAGTCAGCATGGGTGGGTCCCCAGGTGGTTTTAGTTAGTCGTTATAACCAGCTGTAAACTGCTAGCTTTATAGCTTCAGTGAGAGAGAGAGCTGATCAGTTAGTCAAGTGAGATAGTTTGTGAGTTGAGAAAGATTCTCTGTGTGAGTTTAGTTTCTTGCTCTGAGTGGATTCCATTGTAATCTTGATATCTCCTAATAAAGCTTTAGCTCTACTGTTCCTGATCGTGGATGTAAGTACTCATGGTACTGAACCACGTTAACCTCTGTTTTGTATCTCTTGATTAAGTTTTCTTTCTTGTTCTTGGTTACTTGACTGTATCCCCTGGTTCGTTTTCTGGGTTCTTGCTTGTTTTGTAAATCTGATTAATTGCTTCAGTTGGGTTACGAACTTGGTCTATTACACAACAATAACTAATCAAACTAAGTTGTGGGTAAAGGCGAATATGTTGGTTTGTCAATAATAAGCTCAACGAATCACTAATAAGCACCTAATCACTATTCCTTATGCTATGCAATGTAATGGCCTGGGTAATGGCAGCAAGGCAGGCAAGAACTAGCTAGCCAGTTATGATAGTTGATTAAGAAACTTGATTATATGTATATTTTTGTTTGCCACATTTAAAGAGAATTTTCCAAAGATGCTAAGATACACCAAATCCCACTATTTCCATACTCATAAAAACAAAAAGCCATGGCAAAAATGAATGACTATATAAAATAAAATAGGTCATAGGACATTGAGATTAAGGCAACATGATTTGTATACCATAAAATAACTATATCTGCATAGTCAATTATATTTCTGTTAGAACTCTAAAGTTTTCATTTAAATTTTTTTCCCTGTTATGTAAACCATTTAACTGAAATGCTTAAGCCAATATTAACAATCATAGACATACAAGTATTAATAGGCTCGTTCAAGTGAAATGAGCATTATTTCTCATATCCTTTAGGTTTTTAAGTCATTTAGAAGTCATTCATGTTAAAAAATTTCTTCATATACTTTCATTATAATTAGTACATAGACAATTATTTAAATAAATAAATCTGTTTCTGCTAGTACAGGAAATTAATTAATCAAAGCTAGTAGTTATAGCTAGGACTTGAATGAGGCACCTTTCAGAGTTCAAGAGGAGCATCTGAACAGAACCTTTATAGAAATGGCAATGACGCTTTACATCTACATGCTCTTACACAATATGGACTTTCATTTATTCAAGAACATAACACTACTCCAAGCTCTTATTCTACAAGTTAATTCAGTTTATATTATAATTTCTGAAAATAGAACGTAACATTATTAATATAGAATCAGCAATATATATAACTTATCAGACAATATAACATGCACTTGGTGAGCATACAAGATAAACAAGTTATCTAGAAAATGAAACTAAAACCCAAGCTCCGCTATTCATTGTAGAAGCTTTAAACATAAAATTAAAGTAAATCTAATAGCAAAACATTAGAATGGATGTTGGAATTAAAGCTAAATTCAATAGTAATTCAAATGAATCCATTTGAACTTTGTAGAACAAAATTAATTTGAGTGAGCAAACACACCAATGGAACAAGAACACAGGGGCTTCAACTTGTAGGAATAAAAACAATTGCTGGCGAGACAAAAATTGACAATAACGACTACAATACGAATTAAAAAGAATCAAAATCTATAATTACAAGCTAAGTAAGAGAAGAAACTCATAATCACAAGCTTAACTCAAAAGATGAAGGGAGAATACGATGAAGAAGAAGATGCCCGGTGTTTTACGCCGTTCGCCGGCAACCAGTTAGGTTTACGATGGAGTCCAGCGAATAGTTTTCTAACTGGAAATAAATTTAAAATTCTAAAATAGTAGTATACCGAACGGCTCTTTACCGTCACGTGGTTAGTAACATATGTGACAGCAGTGTGGCTGTCACATAAAGGGTAACAAAAGCAACTCGGGGCTACAAAGAAGTTAGTGATATACGTAATGGCTGCTTTTGCATTCGCATTAGGGGTCACATATACCATATTTTCTTGTAGTACATGGTAAATTCTATTTGAAAATTGCTAAGTATTTTAGATTTGTATGAATTCATTTTTGTGTGCTCGTTGGATAATAATATATAATAAATCAAATTTTTGGTGTAATTTTCACAATATTGTATTATGAATATGTCTCGTTGAAAGGTTTTGAGATCGTTTTGATTGATCATAATTGATATTTCCACATTTGCAAAAGATGTCAGAGAAAATCTGATTATCTTAAGAAATGAGTGCATGAGATATGAAATCAACCATATAATAAAATCAAATTTTATTGTGTCATCCTTCTTGGTTCAAATTTATGGAAACAATAATCAAATGCATCCATGAACTAGCTAGTATATTCCGACACATGTACCATCAAATTTTTGCTATGTCATACTTATATTTTGAAATTTTAATAACAACAATTGGGCCAAGCATATGTTGGTACTTGAAGATTTATAAGCTCCATCCTTGAAAAAATAAGGCTTGACTGTCCTCAATCTAATTCTTTTTGTTTTAAGTTCTTAATTAAGCTTTCTTGCTTGTTTTCAAGAGCCAGTTTTGTAATGATCGACAAACATGATTTGCATATATTGCACTTGGCATTTATGTGTCACTTATTAATTAGATTTAAATTTTATAAATTAATTAAGCTGATTAATATTTTATGTTGATGCAGAAATCTGGTTGAGTTGGTTGTTGACTCAAAACCACATCCCCGCATCAACAATAAATTTGTTTGGTGAAGAAGCGGCTTATTAATCTTCAAGAAAATCCTCTAACCATGAGCAGATAATTCATGAGCCGATAATCTATGAGCTGCTGATTAGTGAGCACCATGAGCAGATAATCCACGAGCTGCTGATCAGTGAGCACCGTGAGCAGATGTTCTATGAGCAGATGATCCATGAGCAGATAACCCGCGAGCATGCAAGCACAAAGAACAGTCAGGGGGCGCTAGAATTTTTTCCGGTGAAAACCCTCCGACGCTCAAGTCACAATATTGTATCCAACCAATAAAAACTAAAAGATCCAAAAGTTACAAGTTCTAACACCACCCAAATAAAGGCATGTTAGGATTGTTTTTGGGAAGCTCAAAAGTGATTTTAAAAACTAAAAGCTAATTTTTAATGTTTTATAAATTTAAAAACTAAAAGTTCTAACACCACCCAAATAAAGGCATGTTAGGATTGTTTTTGGGAAGCTCAAAAGTGATTTTAAAAACTAAAAGCTAATTTTTAATGTTTTATAAATTTAAAAACTAAAAGTTCTAACACCACCCAAATAAAGGCATGTTAGGATTGTTTTTGGGAATCTCAAAAGTGATTTTAAATATTAATGGTGCGTTTACTTCTTGGAATAAGAATGAGGTGGAATGGGAATGGACTGGAAAGGAAATGAGGAATGGGAATGAGATTTCAATGTTTACTTGGCAAAAATAAATGGGAATGGGAATGTGCTGGAATGCAATTGATGTGTTTACTTGGCAAAATAAATGAGAATGAGAATCAATTTACCATAATACCCATAGTATTAATAATTAATAAAAATAATTAATTTATCATTATTGTTGTTATTATTACTATTATTACTATTAAAAATAATATTAACAATAATTAATAATAACTAAAATAATAGAGTTAATAAAATATTATTAAATTTTATTAACTCTATTATTTTAGTTATTATTAATTATTGTTAATATTATTTTTATTAATATTATCATTATTAACATTTATTATTATTATTAATATTATTATATTTTATTAACTTTATTATTTTAGTTATTATTAATTACTGTTAATATTATTTTCATTAATATTATCATTATTAACATTTATTATTATTATTATTATTATTATTATTATTAAATTTTATTAACTTTATTACTTTAGTTACTATTAATTTTTATTAATATTATCATTATTAAATTTTATTATTATTATTATTTTAATTAATATCATTTTAATAATAATATTTATACATGTATCTAGATAATGTATCTAGATAATGAAAATTACATTATTATTATTATTATTATTATTATTATTATTAAATTTTATTAACTTTATTATTTTAGTTATTATTACTTATTGTTATTATTATTTTTAATAATAATAATAATAATAACAAAAATAATGATAATATTGTTAATAATGATAATGATAATATTGTTAATAATGATAAATTAATTATTTTTTATTAATTATTATTTTTATCATTATTTTTATTGTTAATAATAATAATATTAATAAAAATAATTAATAATAACTAAAATAATAAAGTTAATAAAATTTAATAATAATATTATTATTATTATTAATGAAATTTTAAATAATAAAATTAATTGTGATTTGAATGAGGGTAATTTAGGAAATATGAAAAAATTAGAGGGATACAAAAGTAAATATATATTTCATTCTCATTCCCTCATTTTTATTCCCAACCCCTCATGGGCTTGGGATTCCCATTCCTTATTCTCAAATTGTGTGAGATCCACACATTTTATTCTCATTCCCAAATTATATTTTGCCAAGTAAACATGGGTTTCATTCTCATTCTTTCATTCACATTCCTCATTCCATGAAGTAAACATACCATAAAAGCTAAGTTTTAGTGTTTTATAAATTTTTTTAGTAATTACTTTCGGTAAAATCATCTCATCATACAGTAGATTTTGAAAAGTAGTGAATGAATAGTTTTTCAAAATTTGATTTTGAGAATTACTTTTATACTTAATCCAATTCTATATATATCCTCATTATATAATAAAAATCCAAAATTATCTTTATGAATTAAGAAATAAAATCATTAACTTAAAATAGATTATTATTATTATTACCAATTATATTGAGATAACAAAATAGAGAATAAAATTTAATAATATAAAATATTTATTTTAGTTATCAATAATTATATATACATAATAAAAATATTTTATATACATGTTTGTAAATGTGTAAATAAATTTTATTTAGCATTATGTTCAATTCAGTCATTTATATTTTTTCACCAGTTTAATAATAAAATTTACGAAACACATACGTCTGCTTTTAAAACTAAAAGTACTTTTAAAAATAAATTTTACTAAATGTTCAGCTGATTCTCTTCACAATTGATCAATTTCTACAGCATAACTAACTGTAATTATTTTAAAAATAAAATTACCAAACTGACCCTAAATCAAACCAATAAAAATGTTTAAAAGTAATAATAATAAACCAAAGTAAATGTACAAACATTCATGCATAAATTGATAATCAACAAAAACAACCAAAAGTTTAACTCCAAGTTTTCTGTTCAATTGACATAACCCTTAAATTTCAAAAGGCATAATCAATTTTGTGTCTAATCCTATAAAATTAGAAAATTAATGAATTCAAGGGCAAAGCTACATTGCAACATGCCTTTGGTACCCCTCTCTTTTGTCTTTTTAAAGGTCAATTATAATAGTGTCCTGGTATTTGTTATAAAAATGAAAATGTTGAAAATTTTTAAAATTTTACGCATTAGTCCTACACCAACACAGTATCATTTTTCTCATCCATTTTGCACCATCAATGACATCATTTTTCTCACCCATTTTAATTAAAAGGTAATTAAAATTATTTTCCATATAGAAACAGAATAATAAAATAAATTTTTTATTCTTATTTTTTAATTAATTATAAAAAGATATTTTGTATTAAAACAATCACTAGTGACTACTGTTTCTTCGCGTGCAATGATATTTTTAATCGAAAGGGGACATGAAGGGTTCCATTATATTTGAAATTGGATGATTTACATAAAGATAGTCTCAATGCTAGCAAATGGTGATATGTAAAGTTGCATGCTCCTTCTAAAATAACTGCAACAATAACTATACCACAAAAACACAAGGAGTTACATTACACTACCACCTTTTCTTTTCTTTTCTTTTTTTTTTTAAATTTAGAGACCCTCAATTTGGTTGTTAAAGGCAATGAACCTTAAAACGTGATGTAGGAAGCATATTAGATAAAATGAATTAGAATTTACTAGAAATTATAATATTTGGGTCAATTTAAAATTTAATATTTTATTAAAATTTATCTTATTTATTAAGCTTACTTGAGTCATATTTGTAATTCTAACCTAATTAGGATTTCAGATTATTTCTCTTATTTGAGAAAGATTAGCTACTATTATATATATAAACTTGTTATTCTTAATTTATGATAACAGACACAAACTTCTTATTAATAATTTTTAATTTTTTCATAATTGAGATATCTTCTCCTTGGTGAGAGCATCTTTTTAAAGTTTTCAAGACATAAATCATATTAGAGCTTTTTTCTGCACTAGGCAGAGCATTCTCGACCACCAACTTCGTACATTAGTTCCATCAAGTTAAAAAAAAAAACCCAACAAAACCCGAAGCTACCATCACATCCGTGCCACACGGCTGCCGCCGCCACTGGTTTCTCTTCTTTTTGGTCGATCCTCTCTCCCATCCAAAAGCCCTCACGTCGCCAATCATAACCCAACCCATAACACCACCATCCCGTCACCGTAGCCACGGGAAACTAGCCAAAACAACCGCTGAACCACCACGAAAATCCACCTCTCTATTCACTGCAATCCGTTACGATTCACAGCCTCCACCACCACCCATTCGTCCACGATCATCAGCTCTTTCTTTTCAACCCACTCACGCTGCCAACCCTCGGCCGGATCGCCAGAAACTGAAACCAACCTCCACCCACTACTTTAACTCAACTTTTCAGTCAAATCACAACTATTTGAGACAAATCACCACCAGCATCACACTCAACACCATCAAATCTTCTAGATCCACCTATCCTAGGCCAAATTTTCGACCATCGTCGCTGGCAACACCAACTTTTGCCTATTTATAATTTTGCCCCTTTACTTTTCTATACTTATACTATTACCTATAATTTTCTGTTCTTTAAAAAACACCCAAAAACCAAACAAACTTATAAAAAAATAAATAAATTAGAATTTACTAGGAATTATAATATTTGGGTCAATTTAAAATTTGGTATTTTATTAGGATTTATCTTATTTTATTAAGCTTACTTGAGTCATATTTGTAATTCTAATCTAATTAGGATTTTAGATTATTTCTCTTATTTGAGAAAGATAAGGATTAATTTAGCTACTATTATATATATAGGCTTTTTATTCTTAATTTATGATAACAGACACAAGCTTCTCATTAATAATATTCAGTTTTTTCTCAATTAAAATATCTTCTCTTTGATGAGAGTCTCTTTCTTGAGTTTTCAAGACGTATAATAGAACGAAATCTAGTATCGCTTCCGCCCTGCGTTAAAATGTCATCTAATCATAGGGTCTTGTTATAGTTGTTTGCATTGGAAGGCTCATCTATCGCCGACATATCTATTTATCCGGCAACATTGCCACCATTACATTGATCAGAGAATTTTGAATACGTTGATAGTTTTTTGTTTTTCTGTTCACTCACGTCTATTTCTTAGTGATGATACCGTCATTGTTGTCATTGGTGGTGCAATAATTTTTAGCAATATTATTTTGATTTTTCATTTGATTTACAAAACTTAAATATTAAATATAATACTTAATTTTAGTCTCATACACTTAAATATTACTAATATTCAAGTTCATGGATGGATATTGAATAAATCAAATTCAGAGTATTTTATATGGATACTATCCAATCTATTCAGATCAGATACTTAGACATCCAACTTGAATGGATTTGTTTGCTCTTTCTAGCTGTTAACTTGATTAATAATTCTATTGGGTTTGGTTTTAAAACTCCTAATATGATAATTCATTCATGACACAATTAATTATTCACTTAATTATATTAATTGACTTCTATTTTAATTGATAGATATGTGTTGAATTGCCATCTCTATTGTTATCCATCTGTGATGTTAGCAAGAAAGAAGAAAGAATAGAAAATACTTATTTTTAGTTTTTTTTAAAGAAATATTTAAATTATTTTCAAATAGAGTAATTGTTTAGAATTTTTTTACCCTTCTCTCCGATAAGTTAATGACTATTTAAATAGTTGGGGTGGAGTAACAAATACCAATTTATTTAAGCGTGCAATTAAATTATTATTATTTATTTAAGGACAAAAACTCATTGTTAACAAAAAGATTTTACAAGTTAATAAACTAACATTTTATTATTATTAGTAAATTAACATATTTTTACTATATAATTAAATAGTTGATAGTATGTTTAATAAATATTATGTTACAAAAAAAATTAACTACATAGAATATGAAATTAAGTTTATTTTTGTATTTTGTATATTTCATCTACTTGAGATAATAAAATCTCTTGTGTTGAAAAACAAAATTATGGGTTTTGAACCTTGTTCACATAGGTGAGAGATAATTGGTTGCCATTATGTTAAATTAAAAAAAAAAGATCATATTTATACTTATCACTAATTATGGTTAGTAAATAATATACATGCATTGTTTAACTATATAACAAAGTAGTTAATTAATTAATTAATTAATTAATTAATTTAAATAGATATTAATAAATGTAAGAATAAGTCATTTAATTGGAAACCTATTTCAATGGAGTTAAAAAAAAAAGAGAGAATATTATGGACTTATATGTCAAATTTCAAAACTTTTGATTTTGTTTATTTTGCATGAACAATAAGGGTCTTTGATGTTAATAACCCAATAATCACATCTCAGCCATTACGCAATTCTTACATTAAATCCAACGGTAGGTTTGAAAAAGACAAAAAATAGGGTACCAAACCCCACAGGTATTGTAGTTGGACCCTGAAATTCAAACTCCTTTCACTTTTCTGTTGTTTGGTTTTCACTAATATATGGGAATTTAATTTCTATTTAAATTTAATTTTCATCAAATTGTGCATTTTGGATTCCCCACCGAAGGCTGTAAAATTCAAATTCCCCTCCTATTAGAAATCGAATCTTCCAAAATTGCTCCTCTCAAATATTTATCAATTATTTTAATTCTTATCAAATAATTCTTATTTATGATTTTATTTTTTCAATTTAAATTGTCACTAAGGAGCCTGACTTACTACCACAGAAAAGCAAAAATACAATTTATAGATTATGATAATTCCATGTATTGTATGAGAATTGCAATCTAAAAATTTTCCCTACAAAACTTTAAAGAAATTATTATTATTACCAATTATATGGACATAACAAAATAGAGAATAAAATTTAATAATATAAAATATTTATTTTAGTTATCAATAATTATATGTACGTAATAAAAATATTTTATATACGTGTTTGTAAATGTCTAAATAAATTTTATTTAGCATTATGTCTGATTCAGTCATTTACATTCTTGCACTGATTTAACAATAAGATTTATGAAACACATACGACTGATTTTAAAACTAAATGTACTTTTTAAAATAAAATTTACTAAGGTGGTGTTTGTTTTTTAACTTAATGACTTAAAGTGACTTAACTTAATTAATTAAGTTAATTAGACGTGTTTGTTTTTATAACTTAATGAGACTTTTTAGATAATTTTGACTTAATAAAATAAGCTAATTTTTTTGGCTTTTTACTTAATGGAGAAATATGAATTAAGTCAATTGCTTGCTAATGTAAAAAATATCCCTGTTTTATAATTTATTTTTCATGTCTATCCCAAAACTCACCCATAGATATTTACCTCACATAAAAATATCCCTATTTTTTCTTTCTTATATTATATACAATAAAATTTGAAATTTATGGTATTTTATATATTAAAATTCCAAAATAATTATGTATTCACTTGAATATAGTTTTACTTATAAATGTTAAAATATTATGGTATTTAATATATTATTTATTTGACATTCAAATTTAATAAGGATACAAATGTAAAAGTACATATTTTCAGCTTTTTAAGTTGAAAAAAACAAACAACTTAATACTTATTTTCCGAGATTCAGACGAAAAAACAAACATATTATTCAGATTCAGACATTCAGACCTATTCAGAATTCAGACTAATTCAGGTCTATTCAGATTTCAGACAAAAAAACAAACGCCACCTAAATGTTCGGTTGATTCTTTTCACGATTTATCAATTTCTACAGCATAGCTAACTGTAATTAATTTTAAAGATACAGGATTACCAAACTAACCCTAAATCAAACCAATAAAAATGTTTAAAAGTAATAATAAGAAACCAAAATAAACGTACAAAAATTCATGCATAAATTGATAATCAACAAAAGCATCCAAAAGTTTTACTCCAAGTTTTCTATTCAATTGACATAACACTTAAATTTCAAAAGGCATAATCAATTTTGTGTCTAATCCTATAAAATTAGAAAATTAAAGAATATTATATACTGATAATTAAATAATATGCAATTAATAATGTTTAAAAAATAATGTTAAACATATTGTCAACTAAAATAATTGGGAGAATTGGAGTTCCAAGATAAATTCTTATCGAGTCCCAAATCAACAATTGGGATTAATTTCAATCTTAAACTCCGAAACTCCGACTGCTTTTAAAATTGGTCCTAATAATATGAACAAATCCCATTCTGATCAGTATGGAATCCCAATCCCATACCTTTGGATTTCGATGGTATTTAGTTGGAGGGAGAAGAGAGGAAGGAAATGAATTCAAATTCCTTTCACTTTTCTGTTGTTTGGTTTTCACTAATAAAGGGAATTCAATTTCTATTGAAATTTAATTTTCATCAAATTGTGCATTTTGGATTCCTCACCGAAGGCTGTAAAATTCAAATTCCCCTCCGATTAGAAATCGAATCTTCCAAAATTGCTCCTCTCAAATATTTATCAATTATTTTAATTCTTGTCAAATAATTCTTATTTATGATTTTATTTTTTCAATTTAAATCGTCACTAAGGAGTCTAACTTACTACCACAGAAAATCAAAAATACAATTTATAGATTATGATAATTTTACGTATTGTATGAGAATTGCAATCCAAAAATTTTCCCTACAAAACGATTTTTAATCGACAGCAAATACATGCTTTCAAATTTAGTCAGCTGAACTAATTTTTGTTCTTTTGGATTAATTTTGAAATGTTGCATACATAACGAGCTGGTATTGAAATTAATGTTAACAACAAAAATAGATGCAAAAGGAGAAACAAGCATCATGTGCAGTACCCACTGTGATCTACTCACATTGGAATAAGCATCATGGCCATTAATATTTTGACATTCAATGTTGATTTTGATCCCACTAAATTAAGCCATCAAAAATTGCTGGGAAGGGAGTAATATCTATTTATAACTGGAAATTACTCACCGTACAATGATGATTGGAGCTGCATGTATCATTTATTATTAACAATTAACTTATGAAATGCTTTGAATGTACCTCCTAGGTCGTATTTACTACACTAGTTAGGAGAAATTACGATGTTAAATTATTTGATAAATACTTATTATAATTTGAAAAATATGTTACTTTTGTCCTCCACTTTATGATAAAAAATTTAAAATATATATAAATCATTCATTCTATAATCTTGAACTTTATTAAAGTTCCAAAAACTATTACTCTATATGATATACTCGGGTGATGTTATTACACTATTATACCGTACAAAATATATTTGCTTTCTTATATATAATGGTTCTGACATCCTTATTTTAACAAAGTGATGATATCACTAACAAACTAAATAACACATATTTCAATACACCAATAGATTAAAAAGATACAATTCTTAATGTGTTAAAATATATGTTTCTTGTATATTATTGATATTTTCACTTTAACAAAGCGAGGGTCTCCTCACTATAGAAGTACTTTATAAATATTCTTTGTATTTTTGTGAAAATTATTATTTAAAAGTCATATCTTACCAAAGACTAATAGTTTTTATTTTATCACTATACCGTACTTTTGAAGATAGAACACCTCAATACCATGACCTTAATTTTTGAACTCTGCTGTACAAAGTTGTTGGCTGGTCTATTTAGTTTAGTCTTTCAATTATTTGTCGTTTGATCTGAGATGATCCGAATAAAGCTATATATCAATAATTTCCTAGTGAAACTTCGGGAAAAAATAAAAATCCTCTCATACAGTAGCATTATTTTAATTCTCAGCTTGATTATGTTTTGTGTTAACTTATAGATTATTTGAAATAAAAAGAATATAATTTATTTTTTTAACTAAATATTTTAAAATAATTTTGTTAATTTAATGAGTAATTATACACTTACAAAGTTATGATATAAAATTATATCCCAGAATATTGCTATGTGTTTCTTAGTGATTAACTTTTTATACTATTATTAATGAGATAATTAACTTCAACACCAATAAACAAATTTTATATTAATACATCCTCTAACTTTATTATCAAATAATCATATGTCATAATCAAAGCAAGCTACCAGAGCCTACCACTAAATGATTGATTGAAGGGTTTTCTAAGTTTAAAAATGTTAGTAGCATTGGCAAATGGCAACTTCCAGGAATCTTCCTGCTACAATCAAGTTGAATCAACTATTCAGTGAAATACGCAAATGGCACAAAGGACCCCACCACCCGTTAAGTCACGTCATTTATTTATTTGTAAATGAAAAATAAGGTTCCGATCGGAAGAAATCAGCACCTTATAATGCATGATTACCCGTATGTCAAGTTTGGCGATTATAAGTCATCATCACAATAACTTTGGACTTTAATATTTAAGTCTCCATTTGAGACCAATGTATGGCAGTTGGACAACACATCACTCAATTATAGAGTGTGAAATATTGATAATGTTCTTATTATTTTATGTAATGTATAAACTTTTCCTTTTATTTTTGTTTGTTTATTTATTTTTTATACTTAATAAATATAATTTTATTTTTTTAATATTTAACAAATAGTCACGGCCAGACAATATTGCCAGAGAATAACAAACAATGACCCAAATCCTTTTATCTCACAGAAATAATTTCAATTCACAACAACTATGACGTTACATTACCAAATAAACACTAAATATTTTGATGATTGTAGTTTATCTTACATTCATAGCATGAAGAGTTTGAAATATGATCTCAAAACAAAGAGTACGACATGTCATGTTCGGTTTACAGAAGAAGTGTACGCCATGTCATCCGAAAACTAAAAGGCACGTATGACAACCAGACGCTGTCATCTTTGATTTGCTTACACTTTAAGGATGAATTTTGGGTTTTGAATGACAATTAAAAGCTAGAGTGAGAATTAGAGAGAGAGTTATATATTCTTATTTATTCCTAGCACTTGCTATATTGTGTAGGTCTTTTGTGACTCCAATAATAAAAACGCTCAATATTTTTTTTTATAGAGCAATATTTGTTAAAGCATGAAGAAAGGCAGAAATATTGTAAATCCATCTCAACTTTTCTGTCTATTGTGGTCGCTGCTAGCGCTAGCTGTTTTCTTATTTAACATTGTTCTCTTTTGCCATTGGCTCTTAGCATTTTCAATGGATCAAGCGACCCTTTTCTTGCTTCAATTTCTAATCTCAAAAGCACTTTGATTCTCTTCAGTTACACGGATTTTCTCCTTGTTTTGTACACATATCATTTTTCTTTCCCATTTAGCCTTGATTTGCTTCTACTTGACTATCAATTGCCCAGTCGTTGAACCTGTTGTATTTTTATTTCGTTCACTACAAAGAGACCAAAAAACAAATGTTGGATAAAAGCCAAAAATCTAATTTGATTTTTAATCTGATTTAGCTAAGATGTCCAATTTAATACTAAGAGCAATGTTAAGGATCCCAATAATTAAGTCTCAACTGATATGATAGTCATTTATTAGATGATTGAAATATTAATTTTACTAATTATGAAATTTATTATCTAATAAAAAAATGACACATAACAATTGGGTCTCAAGTTAGAATTCTACTATCGAAATTCCTAACATTATTCTAATATTAAAAATTCATCAAAATAATATCTATTATCTAAAAATAAAAATATAAATATAAAACCATAGATTTACTCTTCAATCTTCATGATTTGGCCGATTTCTCTTAAAGCTTTGGTTTCTTTATAAGTGCAACGAGAAATAGTAAGGGTAATTTTTACTTTCCTCCCTTGAGCTTTGGGTCTTTTGCACTTAGATGGCCAAGATTCATTTATTAGTAAAAACCCCCTTACGGAATGCAAACGGTAAATCTCATATGGTTAGTTATGGGCAATTTAGTAATTTAATTTGACAAGCTAACTTTTACACATTTTAGTTGACATGAGCCCAGTGAATTGTCAAATCATTGTGAAAAAAATCGTGCCTTGTGATAATTGATATAAATAAAAAACTGTAAAAGAATCAAAGCTTAAAACTTTTTCTCTTTTCTCTGAAACTGCACGTTTCTCTTTCATGAAGCTGAGTTTCATGAAGCTCAGACGACGAAAGCTCTGTTGAGAAGGCAAATTTTTTTTTAATTTCTAGCAAAGCAGTATCTATTATTTGGGTGAAGTGAAGAAGAAACACTAAATCTGCATCATGTCCCGCTCTGAATTTCACCGATGCTCGAAAGATTTGAATCGGTATGTTGAAATTAATTATAGGTTAGTTTTGAATCAAGCTTTTTTTTTTTTTGCTCCATTTAGAGCGTATTGATATTATGGTGAGTTGTTTGTAAATGTCAAGTTTATGCTTCATTATTTGTTCATTGACACATCTTTGATAATGTTTATGGAACTGTGAAACATAAAATCGAGAATAAATTTTCCAACACCATTTTGGGTATTTTGCAAGCATATGGTTTTAGCTTATGTTACGGTTGATTATGCATTTGCAAGCATATGGTAATATTCATGATGTAATTTTTAAAGTGGGTTTTAATAAGCTTCAAATAGATGATATGCTGCATTTGTGTGCTACTACTAGTCAACTACACTTTGCATTTTCTATTTACTAAATTTTAACTTTTTCTTTAACATTAATAGCATTTATTTATGTTGTTTTATTGCATTACAGTGTTGTGCATTATGATGTTGAAGCAGTAGTTGATGGCAAGGTGACTGAGATAACTCCTGAAAATCAGTTTTCTGTCAACCTCAATGCCGATCCTGAAATTAATTGGAATGAACTAGATGATGTTGAAGAAATTAACAACGAGAATAATATGACGCAATTCAGTATTCGGAGTGGTTATTTACTCGAAGATGATATGACAGTACACTTTAGCTCTGAGAATTCTGGGAAAAATGGCAAAGGTTCAACTGACACAATTTATACTTCTAAATCAGATGGTGAAGAAAGTGATGAAGAGAATGCAAGATCAGATGGTGAAGAAAGTGACTATGTTCTTGATGATTATCAGTCAGGTGATGAGACTGGTGATGAATTTGATTCGTCTGATGAGGAAATTGCTGCTTGTGTGAGATATGACACCAATTCAGGTGGATTTGAGTTCACACAAGATGGAGATAACCTTGTTCTACGGCCTGGTCAGTTGTTTGTAGATGTTTATGAGTTTAGGAAGGTGTTGAGGGTATATGCCATCAGAAATGGCTTCAGATTGTATAGACTTAAAAATGAAAAAGCCAGAGTGACAGCTAGATGTGCTAAGTCAGGATGTACATGGAGAATTCATGCTAGTCCAAACTGGAACAACAACTCATTTCAAATTAAGACCCTATGTGATGTTCATACATGTGGTGGGATTGATGATGATAACGGAGAAGCTACTTCAACCTGGATTGCAGCCACTTATCTTCATATCTTCAAGTCAACTCCCGAAGTCAGTGTCAAGTTAATAGCAGCTGAGCTTTTGAAAAAGTATGGCATTGAGCGCAGTGTGCATAGGTTATACAGAGCAAAACAAAAAGCACTTGAATTACTTGGCCAAGATCACAAGAAAAGTTACAGCAAACTGAGTAGATACCAACAAGCTTTGATAAAGTATAACCCTGGATCCACAGTAGCTATTGAGAGGGAATTGAATGGAGATACAGCTCACCCAGTATTTAAAAGATTTTTCATGATGCTTGATGCAAGTAGGAGAGGTTTTTTTGAAGGCTGTAGACAGTTTGTAGGGGTTGATGGCTGCCATCTAAAAGGGCCATATAAAGGAGTTTTATTGACTGTAGTTGGGATTGATGCTAATTATGGTATATATCCACTAGCCTTATGTGTAGTAGAGAGTGAAAACACTTACTCTTGGGAGTTTTTCATGGAAAAGCTATATGACCAGATTGGTTGTAATGGTGGAGAAGGCCTATGTTTCATGAGTGATCGACAAAAAGGAGTGATCAATGCAATTGATAGAGTGTTTCCTAATGCAATCAAAAGATACTGTTGTAGGCATATTTATGCCAATTTCAAGCAAAAGTTTCTTGGCACTTTGTTGAAAAAGGTCTTTTGGAAGGCATGTAGAAGTCCAAACTACTCAGAATTCAGTGAAAGCATTGAGGAATTGAAGAAAATCAGCGATGCAGCTCACCGGTGGCTCATGAACATTCCAACTGTATATTGGGCTAAACACACTTTTCCTAACCACACCAAGTGCAATCATGTGACCAATAACATGACTGAATCGTTCAATAACTGGATTAACAGTTTTAGAGGCATGCCTATTGTTAGGATGCTCGAAGAGATAAGGAGAAAGATCATGAAACTTATTCATAAAAGGAATGAGGATGCAAAGAAATGGAATGGACATCTACCACCTCTTGTTAGGAGAAAGATTGTGGAAGCAAGAGCTGCAACGAGAGGTTTAACAGTAATATTTGGTCATGAAAACACCTTCGAAGTGATGGAAGATCTCTGTAAAGTATTCGTAGTAGATTTAGGTAAAAAAACTTGTAATTGTAGGGAATGGCAGATATCCGGCTTACCTTGTAAGCATAGTGTTTGTTCCATTGATGCAAAAAGGCTCAACATTGAAGATTATATCCATAATTATCTGAAATGTCCAGCTTTTATCAACACCTACAAGTATCAATACTTTCCTTTACCTGATGAGAAGATGTGGCCACTGGTTCTACATGATAATTTGCAGCCACCTATAATTATCAAGTCTGTTGGCCGGCCACAGATCAAGAGGAGGAAAGAAGCTGATGAACCAGCTACATTCAAGAGGAGTTCAAGTGTCAAATGTTCTAAGTGTGAGCATTGGGGTCATAACAAGAGAACCTGCAAAAGAACTAAAGTATCTAGCAAACAGGTTAATTATCATCTCTCTTTCATTTAGTAGTTAAATTTAATTAATTTAATTGCTTATGATGTAATGGGTGTGGCATAGGTTGTGAATGGTGAAGGCACTTCTAATTCTAATCAGCCTATAACTCAAAGGGTTGCTTGCAGTGCACTATCTCAGCCTACTGTCCATGACAATGGTGAGTTTTATTCACGATTCTTTAAATAATTTTAGTAATCAACATCTATTTTTTTTAATTTTCATATGTAAGTGTTTGTTTTATTCATGCCAGGACATGTTACTCAAGAATGAAACCATTAAAGTGATAGCATCCAGCATGAGAAGCAGATCAAGACTATTCCCACTAACTAATTTTTTGAAGGGATCAGATGATACAACATCTTGTCATGGGCAGAAGAATGGAGCTGGTGTATCATCTTTTACTCAGACTGACTATAGGTTTGAGCCTTTTGTTAGTTTGTTTTTTGTACATGATATTATTGTGATGCCAAAGACAAGTAATATGATAAGCTTGCTTGGTTAATACCTGGAAATTATACATGAGTTTACCAGAAGCTATTTATATTCAACTGCTTCATGCTTTGTGACAGCTGCTTGAATGTAACTATGTATGATACTGCTTAAGAATTTTAATGCTGGAATGCAATTAATAGATTCTCTTCTCACTCGTTCTGGATTGGTTTGCTTGTTGCTGTTAAAGTTTAACTCACAAGTTAATTTTGCTACTGTTAATAGATATTATTATAACTAAAGTATTGTAATCCCTTTAATTTTTAGCTATATGTACAGAATGCTTATGTTAAGTTATTACATAGGAAATGCAGTATTGAAGACTAGGCCATATGCTCAAATCAAACAGGATACTTCACATTATATACACTTAGTTAGCAAAGATAAGCATTCTAAAAATAGAGCATTACAAGTTCATTAAATTTTCATCTTATCATTACTCATTCCAGTAGTTAGAGTACAACTTATTACAAAATTCATGCTAGTAATTTAGGTTAATCACTTCAGGAAAATAACCACAAGAACACTCAGTAAAAAAAAAAGGCATTCAAACAGAGCACAGCCTTCAGCAGCCCACATATCACCCCACCTTGTTCGGTTTTCTTTGAAGTGAGTTTATGCACATCACTTAAGTCTTGGTCACAAACATTTTGAGTTTGATAAGTTTTTTTCAGTATAATCTTCACTTCATTCAGGGCACTTAGTATTTCTTCAAGTTCTACCTGCACTTGTTGTTGTGCTACTGTAAAACTTCTATGACCTTCAAAGAATGCACCATTGTCGAAATCACTTGGTTCTGGACAACACCACTGGAAAAAGTCACAGGCATCATAAGGACAGTTGTAGAATAGCTTGTTTGGATTATCTTCAGTCTCTGAAATTCGAACAGCAGCACGTACTCTGCAATCGCATTTCAAGTTCCTAAACTTGATCAGATTTCCATTAACTTGACTCCTCCATTTCATACTGCCTTTATTATATCTATTCTTCTTGTTAGTTACTGCACTTGAGCCCTCTGAATCCATGTTGTTGAGATTGAAAGATTGAGAGAAATGTAGTTGAGTTTGCAAAGTGTTAAGAAGAGGTAGAGATGCTTGTGAACAAAGCTCTGTATTTAAGCCTTTAAATAGGCAAATCTGTGGCAATGTGACCATTCGGATCCAACGGTCAAATTGCAACAGTGAAAATTACCCAAATAGAATTATCATTTTATTTGTTGAATGCAATTGTAAATAACCCAATTTGAAGGGGTATAATGGTAATATTATGGTTGTTATAGTTTTCGCGCCAAATGTATAGCATGTTCAGTCTTGAAAATCCAATTGGGGGTATTTCAGTCTTTTTGAATTCAACTAACAGTCAACTACAAATTAACTGACGGTAGGGAGGTCTTTACTAATAAATGTATCTTGACCATCTAAGTGCAAAAAGTCCAAAGCTGAGGGGAGGAAAGTAAAAATTACCCGAAATAGTAATAAGATTAAAAAAGCAATAAAGTAAAACTTTAAAATTTTTATTTCTTTATATTTTTATCGGTCATTTGACCGGTACTGGCGTTTGATTTTCTGACCGAGCTACTGTTTAGTTCTAAGTTTTGGCAATTAGAACTGGTGGATGTCGACTGTTCAATAATGATGGCAGCATTTGACTGGAGTGTAATTGACGCAGTGGAATAAGGATAACATATCTCAAACTTTAGGTGATGATATTGTTAGATATTTCATTGATTGAGGATCACATGTTTTATGACCACTATTGTTAGATATTTTATTGACTTACTATGTAAGTCAAGCAATTATTTTTAAATAATGATATTATAATTAAAAATCAAGAAATATTTATAATACTTAAAGACTAATTCAGATTATTATTTTTTTTATATGACTTAATTATTAGCTGACAAATAATTAAAAGGTCATAGAACAATATTTTTAGGTCAAATTTGTATTCTAATATGACACAACTTGTACTTTCATTCCTATGCTAAAATATATCTAACCTACTAATAGTCAAGAAATATATCTATTCATCACATACTTGTTAAAAAGATTATCTACTAATTAATCATTGAGACGAGATTACGAGTCTCAACATAAATTAGGATAAAAATTAATACATTGAAATTCAGAACATTTCTTTTTTCTCCTTCTGCAGTTTAAAAAGGAGTCGCCCACGAGTACTGAAATAATTTTATCAGATTCGCTTGAAAGTAGTTTTACGAGCAAGCAGTTTTTCCCTCTTGATCCCCGTATTCATCAGCTCCTCCTCTTTGCCTTCAATTCCCAATCAAGTAGTATCAGTTTTTGTTGTCAGCTCTCTTGAATTTCACTGGATCAAGTTTTCTCTTGGCATCTGTTTTGTTGTAATCTCCAGTCTTTGTTAATTAGTTTCTGTCCATTCCCAATCTTGTTGTGGTCTGCTGTTGTCTCTGTTTGGTTCCATATCTACCCTTTGTACTTCTACCGTGTCAAGATATCTTCATTTTTTCCATCTCTATTACCAGTCAATATTTTTTCCGTCTTTCTTCTGGTCAATACTTCAGTTATTCTGATTGGTTCCCTACGCCTCTATTATCTAAATCATTCCTTATATTAATTCAATCAGTTCTCGAACTAGAAACCTTTTCCTTGTTTCCATCTTCTCACCAGATCCATAACAGCTTTTACTCTTTCTTTCATTTCTCCGCCTCCACAACCGGATAAACTGTCCATCTTCGTTGTTTCGCTTTTTTTTTTTTTTTCACTCTCTCTATGTTTCGCTCGTTGTTTATTTTCTTGTCAGAACTTTGAAAAAAAAAAAAAAAAAGGGATCCAGGATGGTGGAAAGCATTGTTACTGTTGTTTTAGAATTTGTGAAATGCTTGGCTCCTCCTACAGAACGCCGATTTGGTTATTTGCGTAACTATAAAGCCAACGTTGAGAATCTCAAGGCAGAAATAGACAAGCTCAAGGATGAAAGGAGAAGCATTCAGCACAGGGTTTCTGAGGCTGAAAGAAAAGGGGAAAAGATTGAAGAGAAGGTTGAGAAGTGGCTGGTTCGTGCGAACAACACCATTGAGCAGTCAGCCAAATTCATTGACGATGAGGAGACAACAAATAAACGATGTCTCATGGGCTTGTGTCCTAATTTGAAGTCCAGCTATCAGCTTAGCAAGGAAGCAGAAACAAAGGTGAAGGCCATTGTTGAACTCAAAGAAGAAGCTGGGAAATTTGATGATAGAATTTCCTACCGTACCATTCCGGAGGATATATGGCTCAAGTCTCACAAAGGCTGCGAGGCCTTCGAATCAAGACTTTCTACTTTGAAGGCCATACAAAATGCATTGATCGATGTTGATGTCAGCATCATTGGGGTCTACGGCATGGGCGGCATTGGAAAGACGACACTGGTGAAGGAGTTTGCAAGGCGAGCCATTGAAGACAAGCTTTACGATAAGGTGGCTTTTTCGGAGGTTACCCAAAGTCCAGACATAAAAAAGATCCAAGAGGAAATTGCGGAAACGTTAGGCCTACAGTTGTCCGAGGAAGCTGAGTCTAGAAGAGCTAGTAGACTATATGAAAGATTGAAGAATGAGAAGAAGATCCTTGTGATTCTGGATAACATCTGGAAACCTCTTGATTTGGGGACTATTGGAATTCCTTTTGGAGTTGAGCACAGAGGATGCAAATTATTATTCACAACAAGAGATCTCGATGTGCTGTTAAGGATGGAATCTGAAAAAAACTTCTCGATTGGCATTTTAAATGAACAAGAAGCCTGGAGATTGTTCAAGATAATGGCAGGTGATTATGTGGAAAATCGTGAATTAGAATCTACAGCAACAAGTGTAGCCAAGGCATGCGGAGGTTTGCCTATTGCCCTAACCACAGTAGCAAAGGCACTGAGAAAAAAAGAGCTGCCTGTGTGGAAGAATGCCTTGCAAGAACTCCAAACGCCTTCAGAGGCAAGCTTCGACGAAGGAGTACCAGCAGAGGCATACTCAACAATTGAGCTGAGTTACAAGTACTTAAGAGGTGAGCAACTCAAGAAAACTTTTTTACTGTGTAGTCTTATTACGCCAGCACCAATTATGGACTTGTTCAAATATAGCATGGGCTTGGGTGTATTTAAAAGTGTCCATAAGCTAGAAGATGCACATAACAAATTACATGCATGGGTCCATCAACTAAGAGACTCTTGTTTGTTGCTTGAGGATGGTGGCAGTAAATACTTTTCTATGCACGACGTTGTTCGCGATGTTGCCATTTCAATTGCATGTCGTGACAAAATTGGATTTGTGGTGAGAAATGAGGATGATTGGAAATGGCCAAATGCAGATGAATTAAAAAAATATTTTGCAATTTCTTTTAAAGATAGTATTATTAATGACATTCCTGATGGGTCCGAATCTCTACAACTTGAACTTCTACTCATGTCTCCCAAGAACTCTTTTGCTGTGCCTAATATTCCTGAGAACTTCTTCAAAAGGACGAAAAAGCTTCGGGTTTTGGATTTTACTGGAATGCGGTTATTGTCATTGCCATCTTCAATTGGTCTTCTAGTAAATCTTCAGGCACTCTGTCTTAATCAAGGCATTTTGGGAGGCATAGACATAGCCATTATTGGAAAGTTGGAAAATCTAGAAATCCTCAGCTTTTTGCAATCTGATATTGTAGAGTTGCCTAAAGCACTGGGTCAACTGACTAAGCTAAGGCTGTTAGATTTAACAGACTGTTTCCGTCTGAAAGTTATTGCCCCAAATGTCATATCAAGCTTAATCCGATTAGAAGAATTGTATATGGGTAATTGCTCCATTGAATGGGAGGTTGAAAGAGCCAACAGCAAAAGAAGTAATGCTAGCCTTGATGAATTGATGCATTTACCTCGGCTAACCACTCTAGAAATTGATGTAAAAAATGAGAGTATGTTACCAGAAGGCTTTTTGGCCAGAAAGCTCGAAAGGTTCAAAATACATATTGGAAATGGGTTATTCACACATCCCATGATTGCTGGACAAAATTGGTTTAAAAGTCGGCAGCACTTTTTGATCGACAGAGATCGTAAGATTTCAAGAGCATTGAAGCTCAAGCTTGATTTTATGGACATTTGCTCCATGAAATTGCAGGGCATCAATAACGTTGAATGCTTATGGTTGGACAAGCTGCAAGGCATCGAGAATGTTCTTTTCAATTTGGACACGGAGGGCTTTTCACAATTGAAGATTCTCTGGGTTCAAAATAATCCAGACTTCTTTTGCATCGTCGATTCAAGGGAGATGGTCGCTTGTGATGCCTTTCCTCTTTTGGAGTCACTTATCCTTCACAATTTGATCAACATGGAGAGGATATGTGTTGATCGGCTCAAAGTAGAGTCTTTCAACGAACTCAAAACCGTAGAAGCATATAATTGTGATAAGTTGAGTAATATCTTTTGGCTCTCTACTGCAGAATGCCTTCCAAGACTTGAGAGAATTGCAGTTATTAATTGCAGCAAGATGAAAGAGATTTTTGCAATTGGGGAAGAAGTTGATAATGCAATTGAGAAGATAGAGTTTGCTCAATTAAGATCTTTGAGTCTGGGGAATCTTCCAGAGGTTACAAGTTTTTGCCGCCGTGAGGTGGAGACTCCTTCTGCATCACCGAACAGACAAGTGTCACAAGAGGAATCGACGACTATGTATTGCTCCAGCGAAATCACTTTGGACATTTCAACTCTGCTTTTCAACGAGAAGGTGCGTAGGCTAACATTTTCTTTATATATATATATATAACAGACTTTATTCTATCATGCGTTCTGTTTTGATGTCATACGTGGAAAATAATTAAATCATTTAAAGATTTGAAAGAAAATGGAAAAAAGGATAAAAAGAATCTCACGCGCTCACTAATTGAGCTCTTAACAAGTAGTATGAATTAGAATGCATTCTCAGCTGTCAGTTGGAAATTGATTCTGACTTTGCATTAATTTGTAATCAAAGAAGAAAATTTCAACAAGTGCTTCCCATATGGATATTGGATCTAACGAGAAATTCTTATTTTTTTAGGTTGCGTTGCCTAACTTGGAGGCTTTGGAGATATCTAATATTAATGTCGACAAGATTTGGCACTACAATCAAATTCCGGCGGCCATGTTTCCTCACTTTCAAAGTTTAACACGATTAGTTGTGTGGTGGTGTCACAAACTGAAATACATATTTTCAGCGTCTATGATCGGAAGCCTTAAGCAGCTCCAACACCTAGATATACGAGACTGTAAGGATTTACAGGAGATCATTTCTGAAAACAGAGCAGATCAAGTGATCCCTCATTTTGTCTTTCCACAGCTCACTGTTAGGAAATTGGTGGGTGCAGCAGGACCGCAGCTAAAATAAAATTGGAAATAAAATAAAGAACAAGCACAATAGAGGACACCAGAAATTACGTGGTTCGGCTTTTAGCCTACGTCCACGGGCGAAAACAGAAGGAAATATTTTACTAGTGAAATAAGGATTACAAGTATTGTAATATTTTGGCTTACAACCCAAAACCCCAATACACCCAATCTCTTACTCACTAGACTCTCTGCTCTGCAAGAATTATTTCTCACAACTCTTGACTCTCTCTACAAAATTGAATGCCTCTCAAAATGGAATTGAATTTGCTCATTCTCTTCGTTTCTATTTATAGAGAAAGCTTTGGCACTATTCATCAATTATATATTATTATTTTTTCTTCTTTCTTTTGTCAAAGCCGTGTGCCTCTTATTTCTTCTTCAAACATTTATAGCTTCTAGATTGCGACTCCTCATTCTCCATTCTTCTTTTGTTTTCTTTTCCAACTAAAGATGGTGTTGACCATCTAGATAGCCCATTTGTTTGACATTTCTCCCACTTGGAGATTAGATTAAGGACCAATCAATCTCCACACCATCCTTTCTGCTTCGCCATAGTCATGTTGCCTACGTTGCTGCTAGGCCACAAGAGGATCTACTCCAGACAAACTTATCAGTATTTATTGGCTTGGTCAAAACATCTGCTAGGTTCTCCTTCGTATGAATTTTCTGTAAATCCACACTTCCATCTTCCACTACTTCACGAACGAAGTGATACTGGACTCCTATGTGCTTTGTCCTGGAATGAAAGGCTGGATTCCTTGCAATGTGCAAGGCACTCTGACTGTCACAAAACACAGGAATTTTCTGTTGTTTGTACCCGAGCTCCTCCAATAATCTTTGTATCCAAATAGCTTCCTTGCAAGCTTGTGTAGCTGCCATGTATTCTGCTTCTGTTGTAGATAAAGCCACAATGGTCTGCAGTTTTGAAACCCAGCTTACAGCTGCTCCCGCAAGTGTAAACACATAACCAGTAGTGGATTTTCTTTTATCAAGATCTCCTGCAAAATCTGAATCCACATAGCCCCTGACAGTAAACTCTGATCCTCCATAACATAATGCAACATCTGAGGTTCCTCTGATGTATCTCAGAATCCTCTTCACAGCTATCCAATGCTCTCCACCAGGATTCGCCATGTATCGACTGACTGCTCCCACTGCTTGTGCAATGTCCGGTCTAGTACATATCATAGCGAACATCAAACTTCCCACTGCTGATGCATACGGTACTCGAGACATCTCCTTCCTCTCTGCTTCATTACTAGGACACATACTTGAGGATAATTTGAAATTAACAGGAAGTGGGGTAGAAATTGACTTACAATCTTGCATGTTGAAGCGTCGCAAGATTTTCTTCAAGTAATTCTTCTGCGAAAGCCAAATCTTCCTGTTATTTCTGTCTCGGTGAATTTGCATCCCTAGAATCTTGTTTGCTGGTCCCAAGTCCTTCATTTCAAACTCCCTAGCCAACTGTGCCTTCAATTCTTGGATTCGATCTTTGTTGGGACCTGCTACCAACATGTCGTCCACATACAACAACAAAATAATGAAATCATTATCTTCAAACCTCTTGTAATATGCACAATGGTCTGAACTCAGTCTGTTGTATCCAAGGCTCATGATGAAGGAATCAAATCTCTTATACCAACACCTCGGCGCCTGTTTGAGACCGTATAGAGATTTGTTCAACCTGCAAACCAAGTTCTCCTTTCCTGTTTCTGCAAAACCTTCTGGTTGGAGCATATATATTTCTTCTTCAAGTTCTCCATGAAGAAATGCAGTTTTCACATCTAACTGCTCAAGATGTAGGTCAAATGTAGCACACATCGCCAAGACTATTCTGACTGTTGTGAGTCGAACCACTGGAGAAAATATCTCGTTGAAGTCAATACCTTCTTTCTGAGCATATCCTTTCACCACCAGTCTTGCACGATACCGCTCCACTTGGTCATTGCCATCACGTTTGATCTTGTAGACCCATTTGTTTCCAATGGCTTTTCTTCCACGTGGTAGTGGTACAAGTTCCCATGTCTTGTTCTTGTGTAGAGCTTCAATTTCTTCCTGCATTGCTGTCATCCACAAAGCAACATCTGAGCTGTTTAAAGCTTCATGGAAAGTTGAAGGCTCTCCATCTTCTGTTAGAAGACAGTATGCAACGTTGATCTCTGTGACATACTCCGAGTGCCACGCCGGCGGTCGTCTCTCACGAGTTGACCGACGAACTTCTGGAGCCTCAGACTCGACTGGTTCTTGTTCTTCGTGCTCTGGTGCTGCTTCCGAAGAATCTGAATCTTCTGGATTATTTTCTACATATACCGGCACAATCTCTGACTTTTCTTTTACACTGCCATCATCTCCATCTTTCATTTGCAGTTGATCTTCTACAAAAATAACATCTCTGCTGATGACGATCTTGTGGGCAGTGGGGTCCCACAGACGATACCCCTTTACTCCATCAGCATACCCTAAGAAGATACATCTTCTAGATTTTGGATCCAGCTTTGTTCTTTCTTGGGCATTGTACATCACGTACACAGGACATCCAAATGCATGTAGGTAGGAATAATCAGCTGGCTTTCCAGTCCACATCTCCATCGCCGTCTTCAACCCAATTGCTGTAGATGGCGACCGATTTACTATATAACAGGCAGTTTTGGCTGCTTCTGCCCAGAATGAATTGGGTAGACCAGCAGTCTTCAACATAGCTCTTATTCTTTCTGTAAGAGTTCTGTTCATCCGCTCCGCCACTCCATTTTGTTGAGGAGTGTGTGCCACCGTGAACTGCCTCTGAATACCTTCTTGCTTACAGAAAGCAAGAAACTCGCCGTCTATATATTCTCCACCATTATCTGTCCTCAAGCACTTGATCTTTTTACCATATTCAAGTTCCACCCGCGCTTTGTATTCTTTAAACACAGGAAATACATCTGACTTTTTCTTAATTGGATACACCCAACATCTTCTGGAATAATCATCAATGAAAGTCACCATGTATTTTGCACCTCCCATGGATATATCCGGTGATTCCCAAACATCAGAATGAATCAAGTCTAGAATGCATTTACTTCTAGCAATAGATCTACTGAATTTTAATCTATGCTGCTTACTTGTAACACAATGCTCGCAAAATGGTAAACTTACCGATTTGAGCCCCGGAAGCAATTTTTGCTCAGAGAGAATCTTCAAGCCTTGTTCTGACATGTGGCCAAGTTTGAGATGCCACATCATCGTTGACTCTTCTCCATTTGATGCGACACACGCATCTGCCTCCTGTAGCGTTTCTCCTTTAAGCATGTATAGATTAGCACCGATCTTTTCTGCCTTCATCAATACAAGCGCACCTTTAACGATCTTCATAATTCCATTCTCCACATGAGTTTTGTACCCATGACTATCCATTTGTCCCAAAGACAATAGATTTTTCTTCAGGCCGTTGACATGTCGTACCTCCCCAATTGTGCGAATTGTACCATCAAACATTTTTATTTTGATAGTACCAATACCAGCGATCTCCAAGGCATGATCGTTACCCATATATACAGATCCTCCTGAGATAGGTTCATATGTGTGGAACCATTCTCTTCTAGAGGTCATGTGCCAGGTAGCTCCTGAGTCTATAAGCCAGACATCAGAAAGTCGTTTTCTGCCTTCTGAAATAGTTGTTGCCTCGCTGTAAAGAATTTCGCCATCATCCGAGGTACTTGCTACACACCCCTGAGCATTTGATGACTCAGGTTCTTTGCCCTCTCTTCTCTTCTGGTTACTCCAACACTCTTTCTTGACGTGCCCTTTTTTGCCACAGTTGTAGCATTTAACATTCTTCTTACTTCTAGATTTTGATCTACCCTGATTTTGACTCCCACTGGGGCCACGTTCCGTTGATCTCCCTCTCGTCACCGATAGCGCTTCTGCTTGCTGCGAACTTGCTTGTCCGTTTTCCTTATTTTTCCGCCTGCTCTCCTCATTTAATACGGAGGCTGCAACATCGTCGAAAACTAGACTCTCCACTGGATTGTTGTTCGTCAGGTTGATGATGAGTTGATCATACGAATCTGGTAGACTTTGAAGTAGAAGCTCTGCACGTTCATTTTCCTCTATATTATGACCCAACATTGTGAGTTGTGAAAATAGAGTCTTCAATGTGTTGATGTGGTCGGTCACCATTGTAGATTCCGCCATTCGAAGAGTATAGAGTTTTCTCTTCAAGAAAATTTTGTTGTGTAGTGACTTGGCCTCATACAATTTTGTGAGAGTATCCCATATTTCCTTCGCCGTATTTTTCTCTGCCACACTGGATAATACTCCATCCGCAAGTGCCAAGTGTAGATCAGAAATGGCATTGCCGTCTACCTCGTTCCACTTGTCATCAGTTATCTCCATGGGCCTTTCTCCAATTGCTGCCAAACAATTATTTTTCCTCAATACAGCTTTCATCTTCATTTTCCACAACGAAAAATTATTTCCGTTAAATTTCTCAATTTCATACTTTGCCGCCATTTTGTTGATAAATACTGCACACAAGTTAGTGTACCACCTTGAATAGTTGTGAGTATGTGTGAGAATGCACACCAGGAAAGTTCCCAGGAAAGACTGGAGGGGTCACAATGGTCCCACTTAAAACCCAGACTCCTTAAGCTCTTATCGCCTTTGTGACAGAACTTTCCTAGACATGTACAGAACCACACAGTTGCTTTACTCACACCACTATTCCCTGCTTTGCACCGCAAAATTCTTGGATGGCTTCCACCGTTTCACGTGAATAGTACCGTATACGTGAATAGTGCCGTATACGTGAATAGTGCCGTACGCCGTATACGTGAATAGTCCCGTACGCCGTATACGTGAATACGTGAACAATTCCCGACTCCAAAAATACAACCAATAGCTCTGATACCACTGTTAGGAAATTGGTGGGTGCAGCAGGACCGCAGCTAAAATAAAATTGGAAATAAAATAAAGAACAAGCACAATAGAGGACACCAGAAATTACGTGGTTCGGCTTTTAGCCTACGTCCACGGGCGAAAACAGAAGGAAATATTTTACTAGTGAAATAAGGATTACAAGTATTGTAATATTTTGGCTTACAACCCAAAACCCCAATACACCCAATCTCTCACTCACTAGACTCTCTGCTCTGCAAGAATTATTTCTCACAACTCTTGACTCTCTCTACAAAATTGAATGCCTCTCAAAATGGAATTGAATTTGCTCATTCTCTTCGTTTCTATTTATAGAGAAAGCTTTGGCACTATTCATCAATTATATATTATTATTTTTTCTTCTTTCTTTTGTCAAAGCCGTGTGCCTCTTATTTCTTCTTCAAACATTTATAGCTTCTAGATTGCGACTCCTCATTCTCCATTCTTCTTTTGTTTTCTTTTCCAACTAAAGATGGTGTTGACCATATAGCCCATTTGTTTGACACTCACCACTTTGATGCTCCATGATCTACCAAAACTTAGATTTTTGTACCCTGGAATGCATACTTGGGAATGGCCCGCACTAGAAACTCTTGTAGTGTATGGTTGTGACAAATTAAAGATATTCGCTGCAGATTTATCGCAGAATAATGGGAATGATCAACTTGGTATTCCTGCACAACAGCCCCTATTGCCATTGGAAAAGGTATGAAGCCATTTTCTAGATTTTTTATCTATAGCTTATTTTTAACTTTGAAAAATATGACAAAGTATTGATAAATTAATGCTCAATAAATTGAAAACTTTTATTATACAATAATCTTTGCTAGTCTAGACTAAGGGATCAATGTGGTAGATTAATAATTATATAAACTTTTTTAGGTTTAGCATTTGTAAAAGAATCTTGAGTCTTTCCATATAGAAGAACTTACAAAATAAATTAGTAATTTATTATTGTGCAATAAAATAATTTCGAGTCAGTATAAATCAACCTTTTTTCCCTAATTTCTTTTTTACCTCTAAAATTAACATATAAAAAATCATTTAATACTCAATAAATTAAAAACTTTTATTATACAATCATCTTTGCTAGTCTAGACTAAGGGATCAATATGGTAGATTCATAATTATATGAACTTTTTTAGGTATAGCATTTATAAAAGAATCCTCAGTCTTTCCATTTAGAAGAACTTACAAAATAAATTAGTAATTTATTATTGTGCAATAAAATAATTTTGAGCCAATATAAATCAACTATTTTTCCCTAATTTCTTGCTTTACCTCTAAAATTAACATACAAAATAAATTTTATCAATAATTCAATTTTTTTTAACATATAATATAAAACAAATACTATAAAATCACTGCGTGTTACCGTAGATCATCAATTGACCTCATTAGTTATTATGATTAATGATGATCAGATCGTACCCAACTTGAAGGAACTATCACTAAGTGGAAAAGATGTGAAGATGATTTTGCAGGCCGATTTCCCACAACACCTTTTTGGCAGTCTTAGACAACTAGAGATTGCTGCAGATGACTCAGCTTGTTTTCCAATCTGGAACGTACTGGAGAGATTTCACAATCTCGAAATGCTCTCACTGCTTTTTTTTCCATCCCACGAAGAGCTATTTTCGATGGAAGGATGCTTAGAGAAACATGCGGGGAAGTTGGCAATGATAAAAGAATTACAGCTGTACTGGCACTATCATCTGGAGCAGCTGTGCAAACAAGACTCCAAACTTGGCCCCATTTTTCAGTATCTTGAAATTCTAAAAGTAATTCATTGTCAAAGTCTGTTAATTCTATTGCCATCATCATCGGTATCTTTTCGGAACCTAACAAAACTTGTAGCTTTCGGTTGCAAGGAATTGATACACTTGGTAACATCCTCCACAGCAAAAACTCTGGTGCGACTCGTAGCAATAGAAATATATGGATGCACAGCAATGACAGAGGTGGTAACAAACGACAAAGATGGAGTTGAAAAAGAAGAGATTGTTTTCCGCAAATTGAAGACGTTGGAACTGTTTGATTTAGATAGCCTCACAAGTTTTTGCTCTGCCAATTACACCTTCAAATTCCCATCTTTACAAGATTTGCAAGTGATTGGTTGTCCCAAGATGAAGATTTTTACTACAGGAGAATCAATCACGCCTCCAAGAGTAAATGTCTGCTATGGAGAGACAGAGGATCGATTGCTTTGGACCAATAATGATCTAAACACAACCATACAACAATTACATGCTGAAAAGGTACGGATATACATAGTACTCTCTATCTCCCATGGAAACATTTTACAAATTTTTTTTTTTAATAAAATATAGACAAGATATTTGTTATAAAGTAAAAGTTTAAATTGATGAATAAGAATTTTATTTTCAGCTGTTGGCGGTGCCGTCGTCGATCTCTACCCAATACTAATTTCATAGGCTTCTTATGACTTGGGAGTTGTGAATTTTAGAAGAAAGCCTCAGCTGGTAATTATTTTTTATTTCATTTATTTGATCTCATGGCTTGTTTCGCAATTTCATATGAATTATTTAGAATGGGTCAATTGGCTTACTGTTAAATTTGGAATGCAATTTTAATGATTCGTTCAGACTTTTGTGGACAGATTTTGCATCATTGAATGTCTTCTAGTCTAGTTTAATTTGAGTATTTTTTTCTTTTTTTCTTTTTTTGAGAGTTCCCCTTGTTTTCTAAAATTTTATAATTCCTTGCATACTTTGTATGATAAAATTTCATTAAAAGCCTTCATATTTTATAATTCCTTGAAAACATCATTGCTGTTCTGTTATTTTAGTTTGTTCATTTGGTTTGGTTTGCTTCACACCTATCTTTCTTTGGAAACTTTTTTTTTTTTTTGATGATCTTTCCAAATGCTCTTCCCTATGAACACATAATTAAGAACAGCTGAAAATCATTCATCGGATAAAAAATTAAAAATAAACAAAATCTAATCAGAGCATTATGCCTAGAACAAATCCTTAAACCATCAAAGCAAAACTCTTCGCCATGAAAAACTATATTGTGGAAATATTGTTTGAAAACGTTGGATACCAAGAAAGGGACTAATTTGGTCTAGTTTTATGAGAAGTATAGAAGAACGTTGTTTTCTCCGTTTTTCCTGTTAGAACTCTTTACTCTGTGATTGTAGAATGTCTGGATACTGATGAAGATTCAGGTAACTCTTCTCCTGTGCGTCATTTGAAATAAGTTTTTTTTTTTTTTTGGGTAATATCTCCTATTGGGTTATAGTTCATACAAAGAGAAATTCTTAAATCAAGCTGGATACTGCTAGAAACAAGTGGGGAAGTAGGCACTGATAAAATGGTTAATCCTGTCCAGACTTAATCATTGAAGCAACTCCAAACTGGACTCCATTTTAAATATCTTGACATTCTAAGACTATTTTACAATCATTTAAGTCTATTCCCATGATCATCTATATCTTTTGGGAATCTAACAGAACTGTTGGTTTTCCATTGCAAGGAATTGTAACATCCGTCCACTACAGCAGAAAGTCTAGTGCGGCTCGTATCAATGAAGGTAGCTGGATGCAGGGCAATGACAGAGGTGGTAATAGGTGACGGAGAAGAAGATGGAGCACCAAATTTAAATTCAAAACAAGAGATTGTTTTCAGCAAATTGAAGACATCGAGTCTGTGTGATTTAGATAGTCTCACAAGTTTCTGCTCTGCCAATTACGCTTTCAGATAAAGATTCTTGAAATTGTCCTATTTACAGCTGACATTTCCACAAGAGTTTAGAGAATTATAAAAAATTCATTAATCGTTAGTTTTTAATTTCATTATTCAATGAAAAGTCCTGTCAAATTAAATTGCAAATCTCAATGTGCAAGTACCTAAATTTACAAAATTTACTTTAAATTAATGAATGAAAGAATTTATTTTCTGCTGTTGGAGGAGTCGTCATCTCTCTCGACATAGTATATGATATGTTTTGATCCCATAGGCTTTTTAATATATTACCTTGTGTTGTTTGATCTCTAGGTTTATTTTATCATTTCATCTTATTATTTGCAATGCGTCAGTTGGTTTATTTGTTAATTTTGGAATGAAGTTGATGCAGCTGATGGTTGCATAGGATGAGTAGGATATCACTCCTAGATCATAACTTGAGCGGGTATCTATTCGGCAAGAAATTCTGTTTATTTCGTAGTTATTTTACAAAGTTTAAGATATTTTCTTATTTTTCTTATTATTTTCAATATTTTTATATTTTTTCTCTAAATATAAGATTTTAAGTATGATTTATTTTATTTTTCTTATTTCAGTTAGGAGAACGTTATTATGTAATAATATTTTAAGTTTGTCTATTTTGATAAATACATAATATTTAGAATTTGTATACAAAGGGTCCAATACCCTAATTTTGTTATTCAAACTTCTATTAATAAAATTTCAGACTTTTTAAAAAAATTTCTCTATATTTTCAATCTCAACATCTATGTTTCCCTTTCATCTTAAGTTTTCATGCCTGGTTCTGAGCTAGCTTTATGTGCATATTATACATCATTGAAGGTCTTTTGATCTGAGTTATGATCAAAATATTATGCTCGCTTCTGTTTGGTTGTATGAAAATTGTACAAAATAATATTCTTATATAATTTTTATCCTCCATTGTTACAGAATCCCCAAGCTTCGAATTTGTAAACTTTGAAAGCATGGCAGAAAACTTAGTACTTAATAAGGCTCTGGAATAAGACTCTTTATGGCTTCAATATTTTACTTAACATGAAATTTTCTTTCTAGGTAGCATCATTGTGAAGATAAATTGTGGTAGTTCTGACAAGTACTGCACAATTAATGTTACCAGCAATCAATTGGCGTGAGCACCAACAACCATTTTCATATTTAAGCCTTTAGAAAAGTAACACAAAATATGGCAAGTGGCAACCACATCAAACAATCAAATTGTTGAAAGATTTTGAAAGCTTTAATTTGCTTGATATATATTTGAATATTTCAACAGATGCATCTTTTCTCCACTCATGGGGCACGTTGAGTTAGAAACGGTTTGAATGTCAATATTACTCCAAGTGCCTCCACCGAATTCAGAATGAAAAAAATCATCTGGTTACCTGCACTTTAGTTTAAGCAATTAGCACCAAGTAATTCACAAACTAGTGAGAAATTTCATTAGTAAATTATCATACCTCTTATTATACCATAAACCAACCAATTAATTTAAACTTTGGCACATACAAAATTTGAAAAAGCTGAAAGCATGGAAATGTACTAAACAAACAAAAGAAAATATATTTACCACTGATCTGTTTTGCAGAGGGAACAATCCAGTTATTATAGACACCTGATGTTACAATTCAGGAAAAGTAAAAATGAATTACAGCAATTCTAATAAAAAAGACAAAATAATTTTATACATACTTGCTGATGGATAATATAACCTTAGTATATGGATCAATGATTAGGATATCCACTTACAGATAAAACATTCTTCATCACAGAAGCACAGTTTATCAAAAAGGCAAGGCTGAACCCAGATAACATTGCTACGTAAGTGTAACTTGTCAAAAGCGGTATCGATAAAACCTGTACATACATAGAAAGTTATTGGACCAAAACCATAAAGAAAAGTATTTTATAAACAGATATGTTTGAAACAAACTATCAAATGGTCCAAATGCCGCATGAGGTGTTCAAAATATTACCCCCTGCAATTCGTGTTATGATTATTGGCCCAATAATCCTCTCGACGTAAGGGTACAGAGTAAGTTGAAAAACAAGGAGAATGAAACCTATAGTAAGTTCAAAATGAGGACAATCGTCAAGCAGTTTTGTGGGGGTGATGCATGCGAAAGCAAGTACAGAAAACAAGTAACATTTTTAGTTTCGTAATAAGTTTGGTGCTGATCGCCCAATATTTCACATGCATATGCCTCGTGGTGTAAGAGAAGTTTGAGCACAAAAATTTGCAGGAACTAAATTGGAATTATCAACAAATACCCCCAATCAATACCTTTATTGGTCCAAGTAAACCATTCAAAGCCCCGAGGAGAAACCTTGTAGCTATGGCCATCCAGAAATTCACACTAAGCCCAAAGAGAGTGCTAAAAATAACCCTGTGAGCATTTTAAGACAAATAAGAAACCCAGAAATTGCCAAAGTATCATCAATTTCAAGCTTAATCATTTGAAAATAGAGGTCACTAACACTGTGATGCATCCTATTATTATTACAGGCTTTCTGCAGCGGTCAGCCACCATCCCCACAAAACAGATGTTAAAGCTCTGCCAAGCATGTATGAAGACCCTTCAATTTCATCAAAGGTATTAAGAGGTTTGTCAGGATGGCTTCTTGAGGAATTTGAAATGTTACATACATATATGTTAATTATTTCGAGGTGCGAACATCTGTACTTTTTAAAGCATAGACTTGGCCCTTTACAGTATAAAGGCGCAAGTCTGCAGTGTAAAACCCTTGTACAGTGCCTTTACAGTGTTGTAAAGCCCTCAATAGAATGTTTTTACAGAGTTGTAAAGGCGCGAGTCTGCACATTTGTACCAAAAAAGGACTCCATACCATGTGTCATTTATTAAACACAATAAAAATACATAAAATAACTCACCCACGTAACCAGCATAGAATCCAATATCTTACTCCCTTTTTGCAATGTGAAAATCCCTAATCTGAAAAGAAATCATAACATACTGCTGTGAAAAAGCAATGAATTGTTTGACAGATAAAACTTGTCTTTTCTTATATTTCTAAGAAAATCAGCAAGCATGATAGAAAAATATAAATTTTCTCACTAGTAACTACTCTGCTGAAGGCAACAACAGTCCACTCACCATAAAATAAAGGAAGGGAAAGAGAGATGCGACCGGCAGAACTGAAAAAAAAAAAAAATCACCAAAGAATTAAGGACAAAACTAGAAGAGCACAATAGGCCAAAATCATTGTAAATGGTTCTCTCAAAAATCATTATATCGAGTTGAAGTTGAAAAATTTACCAGTTGCAAGCACAACAATCCAAATTATAAAAAGCTTGCGAATTGGTAAGCCTCGTTCCGACTCTTTAAGCTTATCAACCTTACAGCCTGAGCAGTTCTCATAATATTTCTTCTTTAGCAGCGGCTCTCTCACTTTCCCCTCCGCCATACTTGAAAAATTTTCAGCTCAAGTAATCGTCTTAGTCTATGCAATCCAATTTCAATGCCTAAATATAAGTACTAGGAAATAAGTAACAAAATCAATATGCTTAAGGATATAGTAGAACTAGATAAGTGATCATTTAAAGAATTTTCAATAGAATTGTAAAATCAGTTGATTTTGCAGCTGGGTCTGTCACCACCAGGGTAATTAAAATTATTGGATTCCATGCAAAACAAAATTTTTCATTACATGCCCTCATTGCTGACGTCCAATTAATCATTACTCTTATGAGAATAATTTTTGGTGACAAGAACGGCAGCATCCTAGGACGTGACAAAATAGTCACAAAAATCCCTTATTTTAAAAAATGATCATGAAAATTTATCCACGGACACACAAATTCAGGATCTATGTAACTATTTTTAAATACAAAAAGAGGTCTATATATATATTTGAAAATAAGGGATATTCATGATTACCATGTTAAGCCTCGAGATGTCGTGCTGTTTTTTTATTTTTCATTAAATCGTTGTTACACAATTCGACATGTAAAAGTAATTTTTTTTTTTTGAGAGATGGTAACAAACATAGTGACAAAACTATCATAGTACCGTCTAATGATGAAACTAATTGTTAATTAATTAATAAAAATACTAAGTGATTGTAGCGGTTCCGGTCACAGTCACAGTCAAATACAATTAAGATAATTTAATTTAAATAATGTGTAATTTAGCGTTACCCCCAATTGTTTCGACATTTTGCATTGTGCCCCCAATCTTCCGACCATGTTCACCACCCTCATTTCTTTCAAATCTAATGTTAACGGAAAGAAGGGTAGAATGGTAATTAACACAAGATTAAAATAATATATAATTTAAAAAAAAAAAAACTTTTTCCTTCGCCGCCTCTATAATTTAATTTTGGGTTTGATATCTTTAGTTTTAAGATTTTTGATTATTGGGTTTCTTTTTATCGAATTTTCTTAGTATGAATTTATTTTGTAATAGAATTTTACAATGAAATTTGCTCTCAGGGATTTTGGTATCATTAGTTTAGGGTTTCTTTCTATTGGGTTTTATTTATTTTGGTGGGATTATTGGACTTATTTTGTAATGTACTGATGAATGTGTGTTTAATTTTTTTCTTTCACATTGGAATCATGCTTTGCCTTTGATTTTGTAATTTACTAGGTTATAATCTTGGGTTCCTAATCCGGAAAAAAATTGTTTCCATATAATTTTAAAAATATTATAATAAATTTTTACTTTTTGATTTAAATTTTATTAGTTGTAAGGGTATTTTAGTACTTATATACCCAATTCATTTCAAAATAGGGGTAGTATAGTCTTTTAAATTTATAACAGTCTAAATAGTTAGATTAGTTGATTTTTTAATAAAAATAGGGGGGAGGTGCACATGGTCAAAAGATGTGGGTGCCGCTGTGTGAAATACTGAACAATTGGGGGCTGATGCTTAATTGTTCTTAAATAAATTATTAGTTTAATGGAAGGAACAAAATTCAGGAAAAGAGGAATCAAACTGCAAAAGGAATTAGGATACCTGAAAAGAAAGAATGAAAATAACTTTTTTTTAAAATTATTTATTTGGACATTGTGACAAACAAGTGATGTGCATTGTTAATTCTGATTACCCCAAAATGTCAAGTCTTTAAAAACGACAACATTACATGATTCATGAGAAGCCTATCACTTTGAGATTAATTTAATTAAAAAAAAGTTCCGTTTGCTTAATACTAAAATGTCACACTGATCCATAGTTGAGCCAATTACCTAGTTAAAAGCTACCTCCATATTTTTTATTTTTACCCTAATGCATGTCTGATTCTTTTAAAATTTTACGTTATATATATTAAACAAAAATTATAATTTTAATCATTGAAAAATTAATGACAGACATCTTTTGAATAATTTTTTTTTGAAAAATACAGAGCTAGAGATAATGCTATAATTGATTGAATAAGAAGGCTACAACTTGATAATAACTTTATTGCAATGTTGCGTGATCTCAATATATTATTGGCTTTTGTGTGAGTAAAAGTTGCTGGCTCGTGTTTTACTAATTTGCCTTTGTATTTGACTGGCTCGACAAAGAATCGATTTACCTCATACTCAAATTACAAACATCGAAACCGGATCTGTCATTACGTTAATTGGTCTCCTAAAATAATCAATCACTTTCTCTTTAGTCTACCATCCACTCTTTCCAGTCGCTTAGTTTCATTCTAATCATCTAAACGGCTCTTTGCTACTGTTTCTTCTATTCGTCATTGTTCTTGTTCTGTTATTATTTAGCTTTGCGCACTCCTCAGTCTCATTTCTTATTCTGTACCCATCAGCTCTTTTAGCTCTTTACGTCGTGATAGAAACTCTTTTCTTGTTTCCTTCATCTCATCTGAAAAACACAATTGCTTGTCCCATCGCTGTCTCTTTGTTTTTGCTTTCCTTTGGCTTTCTTCGCTTCTACGTTTTTGTCAGACTTCGAGATGCTGGAAATCATTGTGACTATCGTCTTGGAACTTGTAAAATGCTTGGCTCCTCCAACTGCACGCCAACTTGTTTATTTGCGAAAGCGGAACAACAATGCCAACTTTGAGAATATCAAGGCGGAAATGGAGAAGTTGGAGGTTGAACGTACGAGCATTCAGCGCAGGGTTTCAGAGGCGAAAGAAAAAGGGGAAGAGATTGAAGAGAAGGTTGAAAAGTGGCTGGTTAGTGCGAAGTGCGAACGGCATCATTGACCGGGCAGCCAAATTCATTGAAGATGAGGAGTCAACGAATAAGCGCTGTGTCAAGGGCTTGAGTCCTAATTGGAAGAGTCGCTATCAGCTTAGCAAGAAAGCAGAGACGGAGGTGAAGGCCATTATTGAACTTGGAGAAGAAGTTAAGAAGTTTGATACTGTTTCCCACCGTACCATTCCGGAGGAGATATGGCTTAAGTCTAGCAGTGGTTACGAGGCCTTCGAATCAAGACTTTCTACTTTGCAGTCTATAAAAAATGCATTGACGGAGGCGAATGTCAGCTTTATTGGGGTGTACGGCATAGGCGGCATTGGAAAGACCACACTGATGAAGGAGTTTGCTAGGCAAGCCAGGGAAAAAAGCTGTTTTATGGGTGGTTTTACCAGAGGTTTCATAAACTCTAGAGATAAAAAAGATTCAAGGGGAAATTGCAGAGAAGTTAGGTCTGGAGTTGTCCGATGAAGCTGAATATAGAAGAGCTAGCAAGCTGCATGAACGATTGACGAGTGAGAATAAGATTCTTGTGATTCCAGATAATATCTGGAAACATCTTGAATTGGGGACGGTTGGAATTCCTTTTGGAAATAATCATAAAGGATGTAGACTGTTGCGGACAGCAAGAGATAATAATGTGCTTTCAAGTATGGGCTCCAAAGATAACTTTTTGATTGGCAATCTAACTGAACAAGAAGCCTGGAGATTGTTTAAGATAATGAATGGTGATGATGTTGAAAATTGTAAGTTCAAGTCTACAGCAATTAATGTAGCTAAGGCATGTGGAGGTTTGCCCATTGCATTGAGGGCACTGAGAAACAAGAGTCTCCATGAATGGAAGAATGCCTTGCGAGAGCTCCGAACGCCTTCAATGGTAAACTTTGAAGGTGTGTCTGCAGAGACTTATTCAAGTATTGAGCTGAGTTTCAATTATTTAAAAGGTGAGCAAGTCAAGAAAATTTTTCTGCTTTGTCGTCTAGTAGGTAACAGTGTTTGGTTTTCAGACTTATTTAGATACTCCATGGGTTTGGGCATATTTCAAGGAGTCAACATTCCCTTCATATTTACCAAAGGTAAGTGATAAATCCTACATATCCCACTCAAGAAAGCATATGTTTTTTCAATCTCAAGTACCTAAAGTTTTCTTCTACGTTTATAAAAATTTCACGACAAAGCTATATAAGTGTTTATGCGTTATGCCAAAACAACACATGACACCCATTCACCTAGTACGTACCCAGAGAACACGAGGAGCAGCTACCGAAAAAGCCATTTTTACATGGGAAGAAAACTTCAGCTACTAGCTACCAGAGAGAACTATGCATTCCCAAACTGTCCAAGCCTGGACAATTCAAGAATTATTAATAGACATATGATCCTCACTATCATCCAAAGATGACACTAATACAACATGTGTCTATTAATAATTTCTTAAACAAGTCTAAGCTTTCAATGCACGTATCAAAAGTTTAAAATTGAATCTGAAATTTGAATAACACATAACTATCATAAATCTCTTCAATTTATTCCTGATACAATGTAGCATTATTTCACATATCATTTCTTAAGCAAAACCATAAAAAATACAAACGATAAATACATTTTCCCACTGATGCAGATTATGTTTACTGAGCAGTAAGTTTTATGTCATTCATGTTGAAATACTTCTGCCTATTCTTTCAACATATAACTAGTACGTACACACAATTAATAAATTTAAAAAAAAAAACCTGGTGGTGAATCTTGCAAAATCTTCCTTTTTTCTTTTTTTTTTCTTTTTCTTCTTTTTTTTTGGGGAGGTGTGTTGGGGGAACTATGAATCTTGCAAATCCTCAAGAAGCCATGTTAAGACAAGGCCAGCTTACTATTAGGGTATGAAAGATAAAACCTTTTATTTCCTTTTCAGAACAAAAAGGACATTGACAGTGTTAAAAAAAATCTAGAGGATTTCAGGCCTCCAGATCCTTACAAATCAAGGATATAAAAAAAATTACTTAGAGGAGAAAGGTTATGCTCATTTGTATCTTGTTAGAAGAAATTGATCCAAAGCCTCAGTTTTAATTTGCTTCATATAGCCAATGACTAGGTGTTTAAAAACCAATGAATATTTTTATAAGAAATCACCAATATTGTTGAAAGAAAAACCAAAGAAAAACCAAATAAAAATAATAAAGCCAATGAATAGATCAAGGCTCTTTGTGGTCTAAAACTAATCAAACTAAGTTGTGGGCAAAGGCGAATATGTTTGTTTGGTCAATAATAAGCTCAACAAATCACTAATAATCACCTAATCACTATTCCTTATGCTATGCAATATAATGGCCTGGGTAATGGCGCCAAGGCAGACAATAAGTAGCTAGCCAGTTATGATAGTTGATTAACTTAACCTACTGGAAATCTGAAGACCAAAACGAAGAAGCTTTGTCTAGAACTAGAATAGGAACATTCGTACCCAAAACTAATATACACAATTAAGAAACTTGATTATATGTATATTTCTGTTGGCCACACTTAAAGAGAATTTCCAAAAGATGCTAAGGTACACCAAATCCCACTATTTCATACTCATAAACACAAAAAACCATGGTAAAAATTAATGACTATATCAAATAAAATCGGTGATAGGACATTGAGATTAGGACAACTTGATTTGTATACCGTAAAATAACTATATCTGCATGGTGAACTATATTTCCGTTAGAACTCTGAAGTTTTCTATTAAATTTTTTTCTCTGTTAGGTAAACCACTTAACTGAAATGCTTAAGCCAATATTGAAAATCATAAACATAAAAGTATTAATAGGCTCATTCAAGTGAAGTGAGCATTATTTCACACATCCTTTAGGTTTTTAAGTCATTTACAAGTCATTCATGTTAAAAAAAAAAAAAGTTTCATATACTTTCAATATAATTAGTATGTACACAATTAATTAATTAAATAAATCTGTTTCAGCTTGTATTGGAACTTAATTAATCAAAGCTAGTAGTTATCGCTAGGACTTGAACGAGGCACCTTTCAAATTTCAAGAAGAGCATCTGAACAGAATGAAAGCACTTTGTAGATATGGTAATGATGCTTTACATCTACATGCTCTTACACAATATCAACTTTCATTTACTCCAAGCTCTTATTCTACAAGTCAATTCAGTTTGTAGATGCACGCCATTGTAAAAACTTTTGTATTATAATTTCTGAAAATAGAACGTAACATTATTAATATAGAATCAGCAATGTAAATAACTTATCAGACAATATAACAAGCACTTGGTGAGCATACAAGATAAACTAAAACAAGTTATCCAGAAAATAAAACTAAAACCCAAGCTCCGCTATTCATTGTAGATGCTTTAAACATAAAATTAAACTAAATCTAATAGCAAAACATTAGAATGGATGTTGGAATTAAAGCTAAATTCAATAGTAATTCAAATGAATCCATTTGAACTTTGTAAATTTCGCAGAACAAAATTAATTTGAGTGAGCAAACTCACCAATGGAACAAGAACACAGGGGCTTCAACTTGTAGGAATAAAAAAATATTGCTGGCGGGACAAAAATTGACAATAATGGCTACAATACGAATTTAAAAAAAAATCAAAATCTATAATTACAAGCTAAGTAAGAGAAGAAACTCATAATCACAAGCTTACCTCAAAAGATGAAGGGAGAATACGATGAAGAAGAAGATGCCCGGTGTTTTACGCCGTTCGCCGGCAACCAGTTAGGTTTACGATGGTGGCTAGTCCAGCGAATAGTTTTCTAACTGGAAATAATTTTAAATTTCTAAAATAGTGCTAAACCGAACGGCTCTTTACCGTCACGTGGTTAGTAACATATGTGACAGCAGTGTGGCCGTCACATAAAGGGTAACAAAACAACTCGAGGTTACAAAGTTAGAAGTTAGTGGCATGCGTAATGGCTGCTTTTGCAAATTTGCATTCACATTCGGGGTCACATATACCATATTTTCTTGTAGTACATAGTAAATTCTATTTGAAAATTGCTAAGTATTTTAGATTTGTACGAATTCATTTTTGTGTGCTCGTTGGATAATAATATATTATTTAATAAATTAAATTTTTGTTGTAATTTTCACAATATTGTATTATAAATATGTCTTGTTGAAAGGTTTTGAAATCATTTTGATTGATCATAATTGATATTTCCACAGTTGCAAAAGATGTCAGAGAAAATTTGATTATCTTAAGAAAGGAGGGCATGAGATCTGAAATCAACCATACCATAAAATCAAATTTTATCATGTCATCCTTCCCAGTTCAAATTTATGGAAACAATAATCAAATGCATCCATGAACTAGTATATTCCGAGATATGTACCATCAAATTTTTGCTATATCATACTTATAAATGTATATTGAAATTTTAATAACAACAATTGGGCCAAGCATATGTTGGTACTTGAAGATTTATAAGCTCCATCCTTGAAAAAATAAAGCTTGACTGTTTTCAATCTAATTCTTTTTGTTTTAAGTTCTTAATTAAGCTTTCTTGCTTGTTTTCAAGAGCCGGTTTTGTAATGATCCACAAACATGATTTGCATATACAATATTGCACTTGGCATTTATGTATCACTTATTAATTAGATTTAAATTTTATAAATTAATTAAGCTGATTAATATTTTATATGTGCACTAAATGATAGATACTACATAAATTGGGACACTATAACTATGTATCCTAACTATGTAATATTTGTTTGTCTCAAACCCAATCATGGCTTGATATTTTGAATACTATTTAGGATAACATTTCAAGCCCCATGAGGGCTCTTTCCGTTTAAAAAAAAATGTATGAAATAGATGTAGATTTTTCTTTAGATATTATTAGTGAGAGTACCTTTGATGGCAATGGTTCGGGATGATTTGAGATTTGACAATTCCGTTCTCATCTTAATTATCAAATGGAATGTCAGTAGAGATAAACTCGTCATGTTTATATATTTGTGATCAAAATTAGGACCAATATCAAACCGCTCACAATCATGTCCCATCCTAACTATCCTGAATGTCTCGATTGCCTCCCTTAATTATCTTTTTAATTCTCATTAACATATTAGCAAAATTTCCATATATTAAAAAATTAGGGTCCGACTATCTATACTTTAAAAATCATTATGAACACTCAATTATTTATGCACTCAGCAAATAAATTTAAAAAATTAAGTTTTACTTTCTACGCTTTTTTTTAGGAGTACTTTCTACACTTTTTAAAATAACAAAAACATCTTTACATGAACCTAATAAGTTTATTTAAAAAAATTAAATCAACTATTTTTATTTATTCAAAATACTAATAAAATTTTTTAGCAAACCGTGAAAGAAATTTTTTAAGAAATTTAACACGATTTTATTTATTACTTATTGTTTATTAAAGAATGTGTTCACTATTGTTTTAATTTTGTTAGTAAAAAAAAAAGAAGAAGAAGTTTGGGTTTAAGATACATTTAATTTTTAGTGTAACAGTTTTATTCATACAACGCTTTTAAAACTAAAAGTATTTTTAAAAATAAATTTTACTAAATGTTCAGCTGATTCTCTTGACGATTGATCAATTTCTACAGCATAGCTAATTGCAATTATTTTAAAAGCTACAGGATTACCAAATTGACCCTAAATCAAACCAATAAAAATGTTTAAAAGTAATAATTATAAACCAAAGTAAACGTACAAAAATTCATGCATAAATTGATAATCAACAAAAACATCCACAAGTTTACCTCCAAGTTTTCTATTCAATTGACATAACCCTTCAATTTCAAAAGGCATAATCAATTTTGTGTCTAATCCTATAAAATTAGAAAATTAAAGAATATTATATACTGATAATTAAATAATATGCAATTAATAATGTTAAATATATTGTCAACTAAAATAATTGGAGAATTGGAGTTCCAAGATAAATTCTTATCTAGTCCCAAATCAACAAATGGGATTAACGAGCTGCTATTGAAATGAATGTTAACAACAAAAATAGATGCAAAAGGAGAAACAGGCATCATGTGCAGTACCCACTGTGAACTGCTCACAAGTTGTTGGCAGCTGGTCAAAAATTCAATGTTGATTTTGATCCCACTAAATTAAGTCATCAAAAATTGCTGGGAAGGGAGTAATATCTATTTATAACTGGAAATTACTCACCGTACAATGATGATTGGAGCTGCATATATAATTTATTATTAACAACTAACTTATGAAATGCTTTGAATGTATCTCCTAGGTCGTATTATTTACTATACTAGTTAGGAGAAATTGCAATGTTAAATTATTTGATAAATACTTATTATAATTTGAAAATATGTTAATTTTGTCCTCCATTTATGATAAAAAAATTTATAATATATAAAAATCATTCATTCTATAATCTTGAATTTTATTAAAGTTCAAAAAATTATTACTCTATATGATATAATAGTGTGATGTTATTACACTATTATACCATATAAAATATATTTGCTTTCTCAAATTTTAATAAAGTCTAGGTCTTGGACAGAAGCACTTTATATATGTATATATAATGATTCTCTAGTAACGACATTCTCATTTTAACAAAGTAATGATATCACTAACAAACTAAATAACACATATTTCAATACACCAATAGATAAAAAAAATACAATTTTTAATGTGTTAAAATATATGTCTTTTGTATACTATTGATATTTTCACTTTAACAAAGTGAGGGTCTCCTCACTATAAAAGTACTTTATAAATATTCTTTGTATTTTTGTGAAAATTATTTTTTAAATGTCATATCTTACCAATAATTTCCTAGTGAAACTTTGGGAAAAAATAAAAATCCTCTCATACAGTAGCATTATTTTAATTCTCAGCTTGATTATGTTTTGAGTTAACTTATAGATTATTTGAAATGAAAATAATATAATTTATTTTTTCCAACTGAAATTTTTAAATAATTTTATTAGTTTGATGAGTAAGTATACACTTACAAAGTTATGATATAAAATTATATCCCAGAATCCCAATAATATGACACCAATTAACTACTACTATTTGTTTCTTAGTAATTAAATTTTCATACCATTATTAATGAGATAATTTACTTCAACACCAATAAACAAATTTTATATTAATACATCCTCTACCTTTATTATCAAATAATCATATGTCATAATCAAACCAAGCTACCAGAGCGTACCACTAAAAGATTGATTGAAGGGTTTTCCAAGTTTGAAAATGTTAGTAGCATTGGCAAATGGCAACTTCCAGGAATCTTCCTGCTGCAATCAATCATTTAGTGAAATGCCCAAATGACACAAAGGACCCCGACAACTGTGAAGTCACATCATTTATTTATTTGTAAATGAAAAATAAGGTTATGATCGGAAGAAATCAGCACCTTATAATGCATGATTACCCGTATGTCAAGTTTGGCGATTATAAGTCATCATCACAATAACTTTGGACTTTAATATTTAAGTCTCTGTTTGGGACCAATGTATGCCAGTTGGACAACACATCACTCAATTATAGAGTGCGAAATATTGATATTGTCATTATTTTACGTAATGTATAAACTTTTCCTTTTATTTTTGTTTGTTTATTTATTTTTAATACCTAATAAATATAAATTTATTTTTTAATATTTAATAAATGTTGTCAGAAAATAACAAACAATGACCCAAATCCTTTTATTTTACAGAAATAATTTCAATTCACAACTATGACATTACATTACCAAACAAACACTAAATATTTTGATGATTGGAGTTTATCTTTCATTCATAGCATGAAAAGTTTGAAATAGAATCTCAAAACAAAAGAGTACGACATGTCTTGTTGGGTTTACAGAAGAAGTGTACACCATGTCATCCGAAAATTAAAAGGCACGTATGACAACCAAAGGGTGTCATCTCTGATTTGCCTACACTTTAAGGATGAATTCTGGGTTTTGAGTGACAATTAAAAGCCAGAGTGAGAATTAGAGAGAGAGTTATATATTCTTGTTCATTCCTAGTCACTTGCTATATTGTGTAGGTCTTTTGTGACTCCAATAATAAAAATGTTCAATATTTTTTTTGATAGAGCAATATTTTTTAAAGCATAAAGAAAGGCAGAAATATTGTAAATCCATCTCAAATTTTCTGTTTATTGTGGTCGCTGCTAGCGCTAGCTGTTTTCTTATTTAACTTTGTTCCCTTTTGCCATCAGCTCTTTGCATTTTCATTGGATCAAGCGACCCTTTTCTTGTTTCAATTTTTGATCTCAAAAGCACTTTGATTCTCTTCTGTTACACTGATTTTCTCCTTGTTTTGCACAAATATCATTTCTCTTTCCCATTTAGCCTTTATTTGCTTCTACTTGACTACCAATTGCCCAGTCGTTGACCCTGTTGTATTTTTATTTCGTTCACTTCCAATAGACCAAAAAAAAAAAAGAGATGTTGAATAAAAGCCTAAAAACTAATTTGATTTTTAATCCGATTTATCTAAGATGTCCAATTTAATACTAAGAGCAATGTTAAGGATCCTAATAATTGAGTCCCAACTGATATGGTAGTCATTTATTAGATGATGGAAATATAAATTTTATTAGTTGTGCAATTCATTATTCAATAAAAAAATAACACATAACTGTTAACATATATGTTTCCATAATATTGATTTTGATGATAACAAACAAGATTAAGAATGATTAATCTTTTAAGCTCAAATTGTTTTTATTCTTTTTAAATAAATCATTATTTTCACATTATAAATGTTTTATATTTAATGGAAAAATGATTTTATGAAATTGATTGTTTTTATTCTTTTTAAATAAATAATTATTTTCACATTATAAATGTTTCATACTTAATGGAAAAATGATTTTATGAAATTGGTTGTTTTTCAAAGTTTATGGTTTAATTGAAAGAATTTTGAAAACTTTGATATAAACAAGTATTGCTTGAAATTTTGGTAAAAGGACTTATTTGAAAAGTGTCATAGCATCTTTGGCAATATCATAATTTCAGAAAGTTTTGGGATTAACAAAGCATTATTTAGAAATTCTGAAATTGGACTTATTTGCAAAGTTTCATAACGTTTTGGGCCATACTATAGTTTTATAAAGATTTGGGGTCAAACTGTAAATTTCGGAAAATATTTTACTGTAGTAGTTACTGTAGCAAGCGGCTTACCGGATACTGATAAACGGCAAGCCGGATACGGGGCAGTAAGCACCAGAACGAAAACGGCTTACCGGATTCTAAAAACCAAAAATCCGAATTCGGGGCAGTAAGCCTCCAGAACGAAAACGACATACCGGATTTCGTAACCGGCAAACCGGTTAGGCAAAATTCAAAATTTTGCCTTAACGGTAACATAAATCCGGCTTACCGGATTCCATAAAACGGCAAACCGGATACGCCTGGAATGTGAGTAACGGCTAGTTTTTGAGTTCAAACTATATAAACTCAAAACCAATTCATTTTTGGGAATCCAAGCAAGCAAGAACAAGTGCACACAACATATATTGAGCTTCAACTTCGTGAATCATCATTCATTAAATCATCTTTGTTCTTCAATTTGTATATCCACTCTTAAAGAGAGATTTATTATTGTATTTATCATTTCTCATCAATTTGTGAGTGTACAAGTGTGAGAAACACTTGGACTTGGGGTGAAGAGATTGGGGATATAATCTCTTGTTGTAAAGGTTCATTGACACCTTGGAAGTCAATTGTAAACATTTGAAGCATTGGGAGGCTTGGATAGTGAAATCCTCAAGCCGGGTGAGCTTGGAGGCGTGGACGTAGGCGGGGATAGCCGAACCATGTAAAAATCCTTGTGTTCGTTTTCTCTTTCCTTACTCTTTTAATATTGTGTTTCATTGAATTTATTGTTTTCGAATTGATTAAGGCATTAGATTGAATTGTTGTGTGGTTTGCTTAGGATAATTTTTAAAATTCCAATTCACCCCCCCTCTTGGGTTGCCTAGCTAGTATTTCAATAACAATTGGGTCTCAAGTTAGAATTTTACTATTGGAATTCCTAACATTATTCTAATATTAAAAAATTCACCAAAATAATATCTGTTGATGCTGAAATTTGATCGCCTTTGGACCGACCAGATTGGTTCACCAATGCTTGTATTGAAAAAGGAACAGAGGCTGCGATCCATTAGCTTCAGCAATTTCCCGAGCTTCTGGGACCCAAATCACCTGTCTTCTTCCTTCCAGGCCTGCGTTCACAGAAACAAATCAGAGACGCCGGTGGTTTTTTGGGCATAAACCCTTCGATACTTAAGTTAGTACAAGGTGTTTACGAGAAAAGTGAATGATTTGTGTTGTACATATTAGTTGCAATATTCTCAATACCAAATGTATCAAGGATTTGGATATATGAATTCCTGATTATAATTTGACAGAGTTTTACTCTCAATTTGTGTCTCCCCTTTTTCATCTATTTCTTGGCCTTTTATTGGCAATCATCCCATGTTTTCTGAGTATTATTCATGCCCCTCATTTTCGGGTGATGACGGACCTTCATGGGTCTCCAACCACCGAATCGTGGGTAAACGTGGGGCGTCATGTTCTCCCCAACGGTTTGGGGCATGACAAAACTGTCGTGAGTTTGTGAGATCGTGTCCTCTTTCTTTGAATAATGAGTATGTGGTCGGTATGTACATGTGGTCGGTACTCACTTCTAGTCGGCATATGCCCCGTACAAGATGTATTACCAAGAATCTGCTCGTGACATTCATCTGGGGAGATTCGCCCCAGGGTGAGGGAAGAGGGGATAGCTGAGCTGATACTTTTCATTACTCAACAATATCTATTATCTAAAAAAATAAAATAAAAATCTAAAACCATAGATTTACTTTTCAATCTTCGTGATTTGGCTGATTTCTTTTAAAGCTTTGGTTTCTTTAGAAGTGCAAGGAGAAATAGTAATAAGATTAAAAAAGCAATGAAGTAAAACTTTAAAATTTTTATTTCTTTATATTTTTATCGGTCATTTTACCGGTACTGGCGTTTGATTTTCTGACTAAGCTACTGTTTAGTTCTAAGTTTTGGCAATTACCCGGACTGCTCTCTTTCGTGTAACATCGACACAATGAGGCTTTGCATCTAAAAGTCGGCAGCCACGCGACTTCTTGGAATCTTCGTGCAAGTGTTGGATATCGACCGTTCGATAATGACGGCAGCATTGGTCTGGAGTGTAATTGACGCAGTGGAATAAGGATCACATGTCTCAAACTTTCGGTGAAGATATTGTTAGATATTTTATTGATTAAGGATCATTCTTTGCACTCATTCTCAATCAAGAAACGCATATGCTTTTGTTCATTGTAGTCACTGCTGTTTTGTTATTAATCTTTGCTCCCTTTTGCTGTCAACTCTCTTGAATTTCACTGGATCAACTTTTCTCTTGGCATCTGCTTTGTTGTAATCTCCAGTCTTTGTTAATTAGTCTCTCCGCTCGCAATCCAGTTGTTGAACTAGAAACCTTTTCCTTGTTTCCATCTTCTCAGCAGATCCATAACAGCTATTACGATTTCTTTCATTTCTCCGCTTCCACAACCAGATAAACTGTCCATCTTTGCGTTTCTTTTTCTTTTTCTCCTCACTCTCTCTGTGTTTCGCTCATTGTTTATTTTCTTGTCAGAAACTTCGAAAAAAAGAAAAGGGATCCGGGATGGTGGAAAGCATTGTTACTATTGTTTTAGAATTTGTTAAATGCTTGGCTCCTCCAACAGAACGCCGACTTGGTTATTTGCGTAACTATAAAGCCAACGTTGAGAAACTCGAGGCAGAAATAGACAAGCTCAAGGATGAAAGGAGAAGCATTCAGCACAGGGTTTCTGAGGCTGAAAGAAAAGGGGAAAATATTGAAGAGAGGGTTGAGAAGTGGCTGGTTAGTGCGAACATCATCATTGAGCAGGCAGCCAAATTCATTGATGATGAGAAGACAACAAATAAACGATGTCTCATGGGCTTGTGTCCTAATTTGAAGACCCGCTATCAGCTTAGCAAGAAAGCAGACACAAAGGTGAAGGCCATTGTTAAACTCCGAGAAGAAGCTGGGAGATTTGTTGATGGAATTTCCTACCGTACCATTCCGGAGGATATATGGCTCAAGTCTCACAAAGGCTACGAAGCCTTCGAATCAAGACTTTCTACTTTGAAGGCCATACAAAATGCATTGATCGATGTTGATGTCAGCATCATTGGGCTGTACGGCATGGGCGGCATTGGAAAGACGACACTGGTGAAGGAGTTTGCAAGGCGAGCCATTGAAGACAAGCTTTACGATATGGTGGTTTTTTCGGAGGTTACCCAATGTCCAGACATAAGAAAGATCCAAGAGGAAATTGCGGAAACGTTAGGCCTAGAGTTGTCTGAGGAAGCTGAGTCTAGAAGAGCTAGTAGACTATATGAAAGATTGAAGAATGAGAAGAAGATCCTTGTGATTCTCGATAACATCTGGAAACCTCTTGATTTGGGGACTATTGGCATTCCTTTTGGAGTTGAGCACAGAGGATGTAAATTATTATTCACAACAAGAGATCTTGATGTGCTGTTAAGGATGGGATCTGAAAAAAACTTCTCGATTGGCATTTTAAATGAACAAGAAGCCTGGAGATTGTTCAAGATAATGGCTGGTGATTATGTTGAAAATCGTGAGTTAAAATCTACAGCAACAAGTGTAGCCAAGGCATGCGGAGGTTTGCCTATTGCCCTAACCACAGTAGCAAAGGCACTGAGAAAAAAAGAGCTGCCTGTGTGGAAGAATGCCTTGCAAGAACTCCAAACGCCTTCAGAGGCAAGCTTCGACGAAGGAGTACCAGCAGAGGCATACTCAACAATTGAGCTGAGTTACAAGTACTTAAGAGGTGAGCAACTCAAGAAAACTTTTTTACTGTGTAGTCTTATTACGCCAGCACCAATTATGGATTTGTTCAAATACAGCATGGGCTTGGGTGTATTTAAAAGTGTCCATAAGCTAGAAGATGCACATAACAAATTACATGCATGGGTCCATCAACTAAGAGACTCTTGTTTGTTGCTCGAGGATGGTGGCAGTAAATACATTTCTATGCACGATGTTGTTCGCGATGTTGCCATTTCAATTGCATTTCGTGACATGAATGCATTTGTGGTGAGAAATGAGGATGATTGGAAATGGCCAAATGCAGATGAATTAAAAAAATATTTTGCAATTTCTTTTAAAGATAGTATTGTTAATGACATTCCTGAAGGGTCGGAATCTCTACAACTTGAACTTCTATTCATGTCTCCCAAGAACTCTTTTGCTGTGCCTAATATTCCTGATAACTTCTTCAAAAGGACGAAAAAGCTTCGGGTTTTGGATTTGACTAGAATGCGGTTATTGTCATTGCCATCTTCAATTGGTCTTCTAGTAAATCTTCAGACACTTTGTCTTAATCAAAGCATTTTCGGAGGCATAGACATAGCCATTATTGGAAAGTTGGAAAATCTAGAAATCCTTAGCTTTTTGCAATCTGATATTGTAGAGTTGCCTAAAGCACTGGGTCAACTGACTAAGCTAAGGCTGTTAGATTTAACAGACTGCTTCCGTCTGAAAGTTATTGCCCCAAATGTCATATCAAGCTTAATCCGATTAGAAGAATTGTATATGGGTAATTGCTTCATTGAATGGGAGGTTGAAAGAGCCAACAGCAAAAGAAGTAATGCTAGCCTTGACGAATTGATGCATTTACCTCGGCTAACTACTCTAGAAATTGATGTTAAAAATGAGAGTATGTTACCAGAAGGCTTTTTGGCCAGAAAGCTCGAAAGGTTCAAAATACATATTGGAAATGGGTTATTCACACATCCCATGCTTTTTGGACAACATTGGTTTAAAAGTCAGCTGCAATTTTTGATCGACAGTAATCGCAAGATTTCAAGAGAATTGGAGCTCAAGCTTGATTTTATGGACATTTGCTCCATGAAATTGCAAGGCATCAATAACGTTGAATACTTACGGTTGGACAAGCTGCAAGGCATCGAGAATGTTCTTTTCAATTTGGACACGGAGGGCTTTTCACAATTGAAGGTCCTCTGGGTTCAAAATAATCCTGACTTCTTTTGTATCGTCGATTCAAGGGAGATGGTCGCTTGTGATGCCTTTCCTCTGTTGGAGTCACTTGCCCTTCACAATTTGATCAACATGGAGAGGATATGTATTGATCGGCTCAAAGTAGAGTCTTTCAACGAACTCAAAAACATAGAAGTATATAATTGTGATAAGTTGAGTAATATCTTTTGGCTCTCTACTACAAAATGCCTTCCAAGACTTGAGAGAATTGCAGTTATTAATTGCAGCAAGATGAAAGAGATTTTTGCAATTGGGGAAGAAGTTGATAATGCAATTGAGAAGATAGAGTTTGCTCAATTAAGATCTTTGAGTCTGGGGAATCTTCCAGAGGTTACAAGTTTTTGCCGTGAGGTGGAGACTCCTTCAGCATCACCGAACAGACAAGTGTCGCAAGAGGAATCGACGACTATGTATTGCTCCAGCGAAATCACTTTGGATATTTCAACTTTGCTTTTCAATGAGAAGGTGCGTAGGCTAACATTTTATTCATATATATATATAACAGAGTTTATTCTATCATGCGTTCTCTTATGTCAAACGTGGAAAATAATTAAATCATTTAGAGAATTGAAAGAAAATGAAAACAATGGGGAAAAAAATAATCTCACGCACTCACTAATTGAGCTCTTAACAGGTAGTATGAATTAGAATGCATACTCAGCTGTCAGTTGGAAATTGATTCTGACTTGCATTAATTTGTAATCAAAGAGAAATTTTCAACAAGAAATTCTTATCTTTTTAGGTTGCGTTGCCTAACTTGGAGGCTTTGGAGATATCTGAAATTAATGTCGACAAGATTTGGCACTACAATCAAATTCCAGCGGCAGTGTTTCCTCACTTTCAAAGTTTAACACGATTGATTGTGTGGGGTTGTCACAAATTAAAATACATATTTTCAGCGTCTATGATCGGAAGCCTTAAGCAGCTCCAACGCCTAGAAATACGCTCCTGTGAGGATTTACAGGAGATCATTTCTGAAAACAGAGCAGATCAAGTGATCCCTTATTTTGTCTTTCCACAGCTCACCACTTTGATACTCCATGATCTACCAAAACTTAGATGTTTGTACCCTGGAATGCATACTTCGGAATGGCCCGCCCTAGAAATTCTTTTAGTGTATCGTTGTGACAGATTAAAGATATTTGCGGCAGATTTATCGCAGAATAATGGGAATGATCAACTTGGTATTCCTGCACAACAGCCCCTATTGCCATTGGAAAAGGTATGAAGCCATTTTCTAGATTTTTTATCTATAGCTTATTTTTAACTTTGAAAAATATGACAAAGTATTGATAAATTAATGCTCAATAAATTGAAAACTTTTATTATACAATAATCTTTGCTAGTCTAGACTAAGGGATCAATGTGGTAGATTAATGATTATATAAACTTTTTTAGGTATAGCATTTGTAAAAGAATCTTGAGTCTTTCCATATAGAAGAACTTACAAAATAAATTAGTAATTTATTATTGTGCAGTAAAATAATTTCGAGTCAGTATAAATCAACCTTTTTTCCCTAATTTCTTTTTTACCTCTAAAATTAACATATAAAAAATCATTTAATAAATTTTATCAATAATTCAATTTTTTTTAAAATATAATATAAAACAAATACTATAAACTCACTGCTTATGATTGGATTACTCAAAATCATTTGAGAAAACATCAATTGACCTTATTAGTTATTATGATTGATGATGATCAGATCTTACCCAACTTGACGGAACTATCACTATGCGGAAAAGACGTGAAGATGATTTTGCAGGCCGATTTCCCACAACACCTTTTTGGCAGTCTTAGAGATCTAGGGATTGCTGCTGATGACTCAGCTTGTTTTCCAATCTGGAATGTACTGGAGAGATTTCACAATCTCGAAATGCTCGTACTGTGTTATTTTTCATTCCACGAAGAGGTATTTTCGATGGAAGGATGCTTAGAGAAACATGTGGGGAAGTTGGCAATGATAAAAGAATTAGAGCTGTACCGGCACTATCATCTGAAGCAGCTGTGCAAACAAGACTCCAAATTTGGCCCCATTTTTCAGTATCTTGAAATTCTAAGAGTATATCATTGTCAAAGTCTGTTAATTCTATTGCCATCATCATCGGTATCTTTTGGGAACGTAACAAAACTTGTAGCTTTCGATTGCAAGAAATTGATACACTTAGTAACATCCTCCACAGCAAAAACTCTAGTGCGACTCGTATCACTTTGTGTATACGGATGCAGAGCAGTGACAGAGGTGGTAATAAATGACAAAGACGGGGTTGAAAAAGAAGAGATTGTTTTCCGCAAATTGAAGAGGTTGGAACTGCGTGATTTAGACAGCCTCACAAGTTTCTGCTCTGCCAATTACACCTTCAAATTCCCATCTTTGCAAGATCTATCTGTGATTGGTTGTCCCAAATTGAAGATTTTCACTACAGGAGAATCAAGCACGCCTCCGAGAGTAAACGTCTGGTATGGAGAGACATCGAATCAACGGCGTTGGGCTAGTAATGATCTTAACACGACCATACAACAATTACATGCTGAGAAGGTACGGATATACGTGTTACTCTCTATCTCCCATGGAAAAATTTTACAAAATTTGCTTTTTCTTTTTAAATAAAATATCGATAAGATATTTGTTATAAAGTTAGTTTAAATTGATGAATAAGAATTTTATTTTCAGCTGTTGGCGGGGTCGTCGTCATACTCTGTGGATTACGACTAATTTCATTGGCTTCTTATGACTTGGAGTTACGAATTTGAAGAAGCAAGTCCCAGCTGGTAATTAATTCTTATTTTATTTATTTGATCTTGTGGGTTGTTTCACAATTTCATCTCAATTGTTTAGAATGGGTCACTTGGTTTACTGTCAATATGGAATGCACTTTTCATGATTCGTTCAGGCTTTTATGGGCAGATTTTACGTCATTGAGCGTCTTTTGGTCTAATTTAATTTAATTTGAGTATTTTGTTTTGAGAGTTCCCTTGTTCTCTAAAATTTTATAATTCCTTGCAAGCATTTTATGATGAAATTTCATTAAGAGGGGCAACACTTGCATGTTGAAAGTGTTCAGATTTTATAATTCCTTGAAATCATGCAAACTTTTTTCTTTCTTTCCTTGCCAATTATTTATTGTCATCGTTACTGTTCCGTTAAATTTGTTTGTGCTCTGTTTGTTCATTGGAAACTTGGAAGGCAACGAAAGTACTTAAGAAAATGCTCTTGCCTATGAACACATAATTAAGAAGCTGAATATCATTCAGCGGGTAAAATATATATATATATATAATTAGCCCATTATGCCTACAACAAATCCTTACACCATCAAAGGTTAGCTATGAACAACTATATTATGGAAATATTGTTTGAAAGCATTGGATAGAATTTTCAAAAATATCAAGTTTTCACAAACTAAAAAGGGAACTAATTTGGTCTAGTTTTGGGAAAAGTATAGAAGCACAATATTTTGTCTGTTATTCTTGTTAAAATTCTCAGCACTATGTTTGCAGAATGTGTAGATACTGATGGAGATTCAAGTCACTCTTCTTCCGCGCAACATTTGAAATGAAGCCTTTTTTTCCCCCTCTATTCAAATTTTATGTTGTGAAGGGTTTCCGTTTCCGTGTTCATGTGATTTACTTCACCGTGTCGCTACATCTATGATGGTGTGTGTTATATCTTGTCTGTTTCCTTTGTTTGACCATCGAAAGTTCAAAGACAGTTTATTCTAAATATGTGTAAATTCATTTTCTGTATAAGCTCTTTGTATGCATTTTGACATTTTATTCTCAATATGTATGACTCAATGAGAGGTCTTTTGTTATATATATGTCCCGAATTTCTTGTGTATTTTTAGATTTGATTATGTATTATCGTCTCATTGCAAGGTCTTATAATCACTGATTCTCATTTCTCGTATACATACGTATATATGGGCAAGAAATTTGGTAAATGATCTAGTCATTTTCTCAGTAAAACATCTAGTACTTTATATGTTGGAAGGGTACTAAGCAGCAGGCCAAGATTTGTCAACTCAAAGATCGTCATGTCATTTTTTAAAAATATTAAGGAATACTAAGGAACCCCAAGAGAAAATTTAGAAATACTATAGGGACTACTTCTGCATTGTTCATTTTCGCAATTACCTGCATTATTATTTTTGTTTTCAATTAATCAAACTTCAGTTCCTTAGCATTCATCTAATTATGTACTTCATCTGGAAATCCTTAATTTACTCATCAAAATGTGAACGCTAAGGAAACTGCGAAAACAAATATAAAACTACTAGCTAAGTTTATCATCACATATGATCAGCACTAGATTGTCAAATAATCATAAAAGCATATAAATTCAAGCTACTGTATTATTTGTATCTTTCTAATTTGTGTTTATAAAGAATTTAGTTATGCAACAAAAAAAGGGGATACGAAAGTAGCAAAACTTCATCAAATACTCTGTTTTGTAGTACTTCAACATATCTACTGGCTAAGAAGTACCATCACATACGAAAATGTCGGCACAAATATTCAAGCAAGTGCAAGTGTGTGGACGAGCCACTTGTGTTATCATGAAACTTAATTTGACTAAAAAAATTCCTAGAAGTATCAAAAGTTGGTGGATTATTGTGGTTTCCTACTTTATCGTTTTTGGTTGAATAAACTAATTTAAAGCTGTGGATTATTAAAGCATATGAATTGTGAAGATATGAATACCAAATCTTTCCAACTCCTCAACTCTTGAGTAATTACTAGGTTCCCACCCATGCAAACATATTTTCTTTCGAGAAAAAGGGGTGCCTGATTCAGGGCATCTGTTGCTTCGGTTTATTTGATTTTGTTTGGTTCAATTGTAGTTCTGTTATTTAGTTTTTCCTCTGATGGTTCTGCTTCTCTGTATATTTCACTGGGTTTGCTTTGCTTCACATCTTTCTTTCAAAACTAAGAAGGCAAGGAAAAAAAGCACTTAATTCGAAAATGCAAGAAGTATATATCAAATCATGCATATGCTCATGCTCTTGCCTGTGAACACATAAAGAACAACTGAATATCCTTCGTCGGATAACAAAAAACAAAATCTAATCATCCATTATCCATACAAGTAATGATATCATTACTTTTAGCAAATTAAAGGTGTTGTATCTTTTTTATTTAAAAAGTCTCTTAAGATTTTTATTTTTCCGGTTATTACACCTCAAAATTTGCATAGCCATAATGTCAATTTGTAATTATTTGTCCCAAGATGAAGATTTTCACTGGAGGAGAATTAATAATTACGCTATTTCAGCCCAGAGGACCATGAAGCCCCTTGGGTTGTTGACATTAACACTAGTGCGTTTACCAACCTAAACCTTCGGTTTGGTCAACTGTTCTAAATTGAACCTATGGTGAATGGAGGAAAAAGTAAAAGAGATTTATCAGAAACCTCCCCTGAAGTTTGACATATTCTTAGTTTAATAGATTGTATTTGTGTATTCTCAAATACCTCCCCTGGTGCTAGTATACCTTTTCTTAATACCCCTAATTTAGAAAAAAATAATTTGTATACTGAAAATAAAAAATTGTTGGTTAGTACCAGCATGCTTGTTTTGGTGCCTAAGGGATGTGAATGCAATGAAAATATCAAATCACCCCCGTTACTTTCCAAAATGACTTTGATAAATGAAACAAACAAAAGATTTAAGTCAAATATCAAAGAATCAGAAGGAAGCTGTTTTGCACTGGCCTAATTGCTATGCTTTCTGAATCAAATTTCGTTCAATCTTGGTGTCCCTCTTTTATTCAATATAAGAAGAATGAAAAAAGTAGGTTGTTTTTTACACAAGTGATAGAAATACTTCTTAACTTTAGACAGTGTAACACCATACACATAAAAGAAATAAGACAACAAACCATTTCCCATGCATAAAGCCAACAAAATTACTATTTAGTACAAGGGATGCAACATAATTTTAAATTTTATTCCTCAAGAGCTACAAGTGATACAAATGAGTACACAAATCAACCATCTGTAGCTTAACCAGAAGATGATGCGAATGCATGAAAATGAAAAAGCCTACGAATAGTATACATGGTAAGTATGACTAAGTAAAATAACAATTCTGATTGATAATACCACCACCAACAGGACCTTCATACCTTCTCTTTATTAATCACTAGTTGGTATGCTATAGCCCAGCCAAGTGTAAAATGAATGGCAATCGAGCTCTTGAGCCTCTGTATACCCTCCATAAGTTGTCTTGCTAAAACCCAAGAAATAGCTTATAAGATGAAATGGACCGCCCATGGTTCATACAAAGAAAAGAATAAGCCACCTATTAATTGAAGCTAACAACAGACATAAAATGATAAATGAAAAATGCTCACCTTCAGAATGAAGTCAATGTAATGAAGAGCACCATTCTCAAATTCAGTTCTGCCACCTGGAAAAATGTGGTATTCACCAGTAACTTTAACCCCATTTTGCTAACCCTTAACTTCTGCAAGCTTTGTGTGGGGAAAATTATAATACCAAATCTATCCCACACAGCATGAGAACAAATCTTAGCCCAAGTGAATTAAAAGTAGTCAAGTATATATTTTATAATGCATAATATAAGATCATACCCTATCCCTGCTTTGGGGCCACTTAATTGAGTGTTTGTATCCTTCCGGTAAAGGAGCAATACAGGTACAAGCTTCGTCAGGGCAATACCTCTCTCGATGTTCATAATGCTTTTGTGCTGGAAAGCATTCTAATTGCTTGCAAATTGTCCAGGCAAGGGATGCAATCTGGCCTAGCAGTGGCATTACACACTTTCCAGCGATGACCATACTGGTCCTTAGATATAGAAGATTGTTGTGATATTTTCTGATTCTATGACTCAATAGGTTGAGTTGAGCAAGCCCCATTCTGAGCATTAGTTTCCTTCAGAATTTCTGACTAGTCACCAAAAGGAAAAATCTCAGTTGAAGCCTGATCCTTTCAACGACTCTCAGTGTCATTATCTTGATCTTGAGAATCCTTCTCCTTTTCAATCTGACTAGCCTGATCCATTTATTTTCATCCAAGCTCTTCTCTGATTCAATTTGCTCAATTTTATTCAATTCGCCGCCTTCTGTTTCTCCAGCTTCTTAATTCAAATCTCCACCTTCACTTTTAGATTCCTTATCTTCCTTTTTTCTAACATCGTAATTTTTAGACACCGCCCTAGATTCCTCTTCAGACTCAGTATTCTCATCAAAACTCTCCTTCACTAAATTCTCTTCCTGGTTTTGATTAACCATATTCTTAGATTCACTCGTCTCACCATCACCCTCATACATATTCATCTCTTCCTGATTATCTTCCACTCTGTTCTCTAACTTTTCAACAGGAACATCATCCCCATCCCCATTTGTTGAATCCTGTCATTCATCACCTTGATTTTCTACGAAAGGCCCAGAAAAATCTCAGATACTCTTTGTTTCACTTTGCTTATAGGCTCTTAAGAGGACAACATCCTGGATCCCACACCAGTACAACTGATGATGACATTAACATCCAAACGCCAACCAGAAAAAGACCAACAAACACTACTACAGTAACAATTGAACAAAGACAATATCATAGATTCTTTAGCTATTTAATATTCCATCAAATATAATTATATAATACCTACCAAAGATTTCCGAATAGAAGGCATTCTCATCATTCTCATCTCAAGCAGCAACCTCACCAGTAACACATTTTCATATCATGTTTCCACCACAGGTCGCACGTATAGAAAGAATGAAGTATTAATTAGCTTCAACAGAGCCTATTTCTTTATTTCTTTTTTTCCCAAATAAACCTTCATTCTTATATGTATAATTAAAATATCAACTGAATAAACAAAGTCTATGATTACTAGTACAACATTTTCATTTTCAAGCGGAGCTAGATAAGATATCAATGTCGTCAAATAAACCTAATTTAATCTTGAAACCATAAACTGCACTAAGCATAGCAGCAAAGCCAGAGCCTGACTATAAAGAAGCTAATATATATATATATATATATAGATTAAACTTTTGTTTTATCTTCCACAAGCAAGAAATTCGACTGGAACATGAAATTTTTAACAATCTTACAAACATTATACACAAATCTCCATTAACGGCAAATAGGGGGATGAATCACTGACATCACCCAATTCATATATTCAATTAATGTATTCCCACCCCAGTCAGCAACGTGCTACCACAGTTGATTAGTTATTAGGGTTAAGGCTTACCGCAAAGAACTGAATGGCGTTAACTAAATAATGAGTTGAAACGGCATCTGCAATCGCATTAAACGGCATTGAACCGAAAGGTAGGGTTTAAATGAATGTTGGCCTGAGACAAAAGGGCGTGGCATATTGGGGTCTTATGGCTTCGTTTTGTTTCAATTGAAGGAGGGAAGCTGAGCGAGAGCTTTGATATGTAAATTTCAGCTTAATTTAAGCTAGGGTCTTCTTTCGATTGAAACAGAGAAAGATTTTGGGTTATTAAAGTGAAAGAGATGGAATAATACAAAAAATTAGCAAAGTGAAAGCGAGGGAATACAAGATTTATTATGGGTCCTAAGAGCTGAAGGCAATTCGCCATGGTTCTGATATACGGAAAACTTTCTTAGCTTTATCGGTGGTGGAAGTGAGGGTTAGGGCTAGGGTTCTACACAATGTTGTTGAGAATGGCTCAAAGTTCATTGATTTTAGGTTGCAGCGAGAGAGGGGTTTATTCAACACTTGTCGATATTTGGCTGAAGTGTTGGTATGTTTTAAGTTTCATAAAAACGACGTCGTTTAAATAGTCATCATTTTATGATATTATAAATCCACAAAACTTGAGCGTCACTTATATCTATCATTTATTTATGTTAGTTAAGTTATAAGTCATGAATATGTCATAAACTCTGAACATATAAATATATGCCACACCAACAAAGTGTTGGCTCCACTGGTAATGGAGTCCCCTTAAGTGGCTTGACTGGGTTTGTTCCTTAGTTCGAGTTGCAAGGAAGTCGCCTTTGTTGGGAGAACTTATGCCTCCCGGTTCGAGCGGAAACTTATAGTCTGAGTTGTGGTACGGGCTTAAAGGTGTTTTCCACAGTTGGGGCCCTCCCCAGAATATCTCGTGGTTAAGACCAAAAAATAAATAAATAAATAAATATATGTCACAAATCTATCACACTTTCATGATACATTTGTGATGTATCGAAGGTTCATGTCATTCCTCCGGTGCAACATTCGAAATAAGGCCATTGCCCTTGTGAAATTTGCATTACTTCTATTGAAAATCTACATAATAAGAGCTCTCCCGTTACATTTTTCGTTGTTTCGCTTTTGCTTTACTTTAATGTGTCGCTACATGAACAAGTATATTGCAACATATGTACCATCAATTTTGCTATGTCTTATTCCCTAATTTTATATAATACAAATCATTTTGAAATTATAATAACAACAACGGGGTCAGGCACATTTTGTGTCTTGAAGATTTGCGAGAGCTCCATCCTACAAAGTTAAATTATTATTGTTGTTATTATTATTATTATTATATTATTATTATTATTATTATTGATGACGATGATGTGCTGTTGATGTTTTTATTATTTGAGAGATGGTAGAATAAAGTTATTCATTTTGGAGCTTAACAGTGGAAAATAAGGAAAACAAGAAAAAAGTTGTATTCGTGTTTCCTTTGTCATTTCTTGTTTCTAGAAATATTTTTGCTTCATTTATTCTATTTTATTTGCTTATTTCATTGGGCTTGCTTCACATATCATATCTATCTTTCTTTCAAAATTTGAAGGCAAGGAAAGTACTTAGAAAATGATCTTTCCTATGAACATGTAAGAAAAACTGAATATCATTCATCGGATAACAAAAAACACTAATCAGCGCATAATCCCTAGAACAAATAATTAAACCATCAAATGTTAGCTATGAACAACTATATATCCTATCATATTTAACTTCTATTTATGGTCATATCCCTAACATATTTAGAGTGGTTTTGGAATTTTGATTACATCTGAGCTTTCTCAAAAGCAGATGCTGTGAAATGAAGTTACTATTTGCTTTTCAAAACTGTTAATAATAATAGTAGTTTAGAAACTTGAACCACCACCTACGTGAGTCTGAGAAGTTGTCGATTCTATTGAATTTTCACCTTTTTGTTTGATAATTGGAGGTTTTCGTTTAATGCCTAAATTCGTAAACTGTGGAAACGTTTGAAAGCATCTATAGCATATTCATTAAAATCACGTTTTCACAAACCAAAAAGGGTACTAATTTGGTCTGGTTGTGTGAAAAGTAACACCTACCTAGCCATCCATCAGGTAAGTGAATAAGTATAAAAATATTAATATTTTCTCTGTAGTTCCTATTAAAATTGTCTATTATAGTTGCAGAATGTCTAGGAAGTATAAAAGGATGTCGTTCAAACATGATTAAGATAGAAAGGGAAAAAATAAGTAATTATCCATAGACCACTTCATCTTTTAGCCTTTATAAAAAACATACAAACATTTTTTATTGTTTTCAACAATCCATCTAATATTTACAAACTGCATCACAGCTCCACTACTATCATAACCCTTTAAAAATGTTGCTTAATCACGAGAACCTATTACTTGTAAATTATTTTTCAAGCAAATGCAACGATAGATCTAGTTTTGATCTGGGTGACTTTTAAGTGTACAGAAACGAGGAGAACGACCTTATGTTAAGTTGAAGGATTAAGATAAATCAATTACAAATCCAAACAAAACTTATGAGTGACATTTTAGTATTAAGCAAACCTACCATAATTAATCATCCAGTGATAGGTTTATTTTCAATTAGAGTAATGATAGATATCTCAAAATATTTTATCCCAAATGGTGTGTCATTACTTGAATAGTAGGTAATTCTTTCAAGATTTGAGTGAATTAATTGTATTATCTCTTCAATCTATTGATGAATACCATATCATTTGAGATAATTTTTTAAGATAAAAGATTTAGGATGTGTGGCACTACTCATTGAATTATGCAACTTAAATGCAATTTTTTTAAAACCATTTATTTTCATTAAATTTTGAGCCATTAATGAAATAAATATAAGTAAAGCTATTTGAACCTACTCATTTTCTCACTACATCATTTATTTAATCAAAATAAAATTTAATTTTAAAATATAATTCATTAAATTATTTGTTTGACTTTGTTCTCTCTCTCTCTCCCCCTTCCTCTCTCATTCTCTCCAACCATTTTTTTTTTTTTTGTTTACATAGACTAAATATTTCAATTAACAAATAAAATTGTTATAAAAATAACAAATTTAACCATAGACACCAATATTAATTAATAAACAAAAAAATTGAGGAGTGATAGAATTAAAGTTTGTTATACCACAATTTGCTTTACTTTTATATTTTTATTTTAGTGAGGATACAATGTAGACATTATTTTAGGATTTTATAATTTTTATTATTTTATCGTTTTCTATTTTAATTATAGTCAACTATGGTATATGTCTTAGTTTTTTATTTCTATTAAAATTGTTATTTAGTTTTTCTTTTTAAGTTAACTTAATGAAGTAGGTTTATTATATTATAAATCAAAATCTTATTATTGTAACTTCAACTATTGATCAACTTATAAAGCCCTTTTTAATAATTCCCTCTAAAATTATTTATTAAAATCTCTCTTGCACAGTTATTTGGATTAGAACATTGTCTAATCTCGCTTTATGCGTTATTAAAATCTCATTGAGCCATTGTTAGAATGAGATCTACTCACGTTTCGATTAGGATGTAAACTATCCACATTACCTTAGCCAGTATTAGAACGATAGCTAATATTTCCTACCATATCAATTCCACTTCCGCAATTCCAATTTGTTAGTTTGTATTAGAGTGGTTCAATGCCAATTGCACAGTTTTCCTGGCTACCCATATCCATCCCCACCAAATCCATCACTGTTTATCCAACAAAAAAATATTACAAAATTACAAAACCTTAGCAGCTGCCCACCACCACTGCCACTTTTCACTAATAGTTCACCATTGGGTAATCCCTCTACCAAACTCATTAGCCACTACTGACCAAACCTTAGCCACTCTTGCCATCAATCGCCGCTTGTACCTACTATAAATCATTTAGACCTAAAAACTGGGAGCATCCACCAGCTGCCACCGTGAAACCAACCATCTTCATTGTCAACCAACACCACCACTAAACTTGCTAGATTCCACTGGTCATAACTTGACAAAACCCACCAATGATCACCGCCATAAATCGCCACAACGCTAACCCAAAACCCGGGCCTCACCTAACGCCACCGCAAACGCCACTTTCTCATTGTCGATATCCAAATCGCAATCGAAATCTCCAACATGAATGAAGCACCATAGATGCCAATTCAAGTCAGCTTTTTGACCAAACCACTGTGAATCTAGCCAATCCTCGGCCATTGTCGAGTTTCTCACGACCATATCTAGCAAATCTAACCACTAAGGTCACCAGCCCCAGTGAAAGAAACTCTAAAGGATAACTTTAATCTTAGGTGTTCAAGTAAAATGATAATTTTAATCTTATGACATCAACAAGATTCTAACGAGCTAAGATGACAGTGAATAATTAATAAACTTTAGGTGGACTTCTACAAAGAAAAAGGTTTCTGTGTATTTTTAAAAAAGTCCCAAAGACTACATGGTTAGTGGATAATTTCCTTTTTTGTTCTTATTTTCTACTATTATTAACAATAAAAGTTTTTCAATAGTAATTGTTACAACCATTATAACAATTATTATTGTTATTGCTGCTGTTGTTGTTGTACAACAAATGTGAAATTCTATCTACACAACCCAGGAGGGCGGTGAATTGGGTATTAAAATTATACTTACAAAAATACAAAACAAATTAAACAAATGCTTTAAGAAATTTATAACAGTAAATTTAACAATGAATGCAATTAAAAAAATAAAGGAGAAAATAACAAACAAACGAATTTTTACGTGTTTCGGCAAAACCCGCCTATGTTTATGCCGCCGAGTTAACTAAGTTTGAGGATTCCACTATCCAAGCCTTCTCAAGCTCTCAGATTTTACAATTGACTTTTAATGTATCAATAAACCTTTATAAGTAGTGATGTGTACACTTACCTCTTTCCCCAAGTGTTTCCTACACTTACACTCACAAAATTTTGATATTTAATTGAAGATTACAAAGATTAATCTCTATAAGAGTGTATAAGCAAATGATAACTCAAAAATGATTTAATGCATGTAGATAAGTAAAATGAAAGCTCAAGATTAGTTGTATGAACAAGTTTTAACTTAATTGAGATTGAAAAAGTTGTTAGATTTGAGTTTGATTTGGGTTCTTCTAGTTTAAACAATCAAACTAGTCGTAATTGACTTTCTGAGGACCTACCGGATTGCTGCTAAAATAAAGAAGTTAGTCGCTATATTGATGTGGCAAGTTACCGTTACAAATAAAATTTAAAAACTTTTTTGCCTAAGCGAATCGTCGCCTGATTTAAATGGTCAGCATCTATGTTTTTGGACCTGAAGCAGTTAGCCACTATTCGTTAAGCGATTAGTCGCTACTGTTTCAAAATTTATAGATTTAAACTAAAAGTTTCTAAAATTATACTATGGCCTAAAATTTTTGAAATATTTACAAATAGGTCCACTTCAAGAATTTAAAACATTACTAATTGATTTCAAAGTTCTCAAAACTTTCAATTTAGTCATAAATTTGAAAACAACTAATTTTATAAAATAATTTTTATTTACGTTTAAAACTTTTATATTATAGAAAATGATGATTTAATTTGAAAATTGTATGAAAAATATCTTGAACTCTTAAATACTAAATCATGCATACATTAAATCATATTAGCTTTACAAGAAATATAACTATGAAGATTGCTTAAGCTAGTACCTTTAGTATTCATCCTTGATTGCTGTTATCCATTGAATGACTTGAAATTGATCTCACTTGAATGATTTTTGTCCTTCAAGAACTTGTCAGATTGTGAGAAATAAATTTATCATTTTACCTTATATGGTTTATTATCATCAAAATTAAGGATCATATAGTCGTTTACCCCAACAATCTCTCCTTTTTTTATAATGACAAACACCCTATGTATTTTGAGATTTCTATTGCCCCTAAGTATGTGACATAATTCAAAAAATATAACCAAACGTATAAACTCACTCCCTCTAAGTACATGATCCATATAATTGTACAACATTTGTAAACTCTCCTTGAGTGACTCAGAAAGTAACTAAAATACTACAAACACTCAATCAACCCCCATGAGCCAAAAACATGTCAAAACACTTCAAATTACATGTCAATATCTTCTCCCCCTTCATCATGAAAAATCACTCCTCTATTATACAAATATTATCAATAATTATCCCCCACAAAGATCATCAATCGAAAATCCACACATGACCATTGATCAAGTATCCATATACATAATCCATAATCAATAAAGATAATACATAAATATAATTAATAAAGATACCACAATCAATAACTAGAATGCATAAAGATAATCCATATCAACTCAAGTATCTATAATGCATAAGTAAAATAACATCCATAAAGTATCCATAATGCTAAAAACGAAAATGCATATGATAAATAATGTCGGTGCATAAAACAGGGAAGCAAAAGAGATAAAAGAAAATCACTGATGAGGCAGCAAACATGATAATAAGGATGGTGGCAAAAATTTGAGAGCAATGAAAATAAGCTGCTGATGGTCTAGAATTTGTTATTGTTGAAGAAAGAGACGCTGCTGCTCAAAAAGAAAATGATCCTGGAATGTTGCGAACAATATCTTAAGTTCGCTTTACTGCTCGGATATGGAACGCACTTTATTCAACAATTGCTGGATTGGGTTATTGGGAATGGCTGAAGATGATAATGGTGGAGCATTAGAAGGCCAACATAGAGCTTGTGACCTCAGGGAAGAACTAAGATTAAAAACCCAGTAAGGGGAAGCACATCGTAAAAGATGCAATGATAAAAAAGAGCCAGCTTTGTGGGTTTGCTCAACAAGTTCTGATTCTTAACCTATTGGTCATTTACCCACCCAAATCCTAAGCTAGCAATGACCTCATCCCCTAACTCCTTGGGTTCATCATGAGATGGTTTAGCTATAGGGACCCAAAAATATTGAAGGATATGGGTAATGACACTACCGATTGAAAAGGATCGGTTTCCTATACTCAGTGTATTAAGCATGTGCTGAATGATAATATTCGCACATTTAGCTTTTACCCTCATGGATGCTATCTAATAAAGTAACATCTAAGCGTGTAACCTCAGCACCATGTCCCTTGTGAGGACTGATCACAAGCTGCAGAACACTATGTAGGATCCGAACTTGAAAAGGCAACACTTGTGATCTAAGAGAGGAGTTAAAAAGCTCCATGGATAGATTAGATCACCTACATATGTTTCGAACATCTATGTTTCAAACATCATCTACAACTAAATACCAGGGATAATCAATTTTAGTCCTAGATGTATTCAAATGCAACCTATCATTCCTAGTCTTGAGATTCATGTTTAAATCTTCTACAGTAAACTTAATAGGAATCCCAACAACATTAGTAATAATCATATTGACAGTATTTGTAGAAATAAGCATGTTCGAATAAAATAATCATACCAAATTAGGACAAATATGTTCCTTAAGAACTAAGACATTTGTCCAACCCAATTCAGCAAGTAAAGTTCTAAGAGTTTTGCTACAACTTGACAAATTTTCTAATTAATCAAGATTAACATATATAGTATGGGAGGATTGACCTTGTCATAAATCGATCATAGAATCATTCCATTGAGGCGGATTTGGGAAGTGGGTGGAAATGAATTTCAAAATGTCTTTATGAATCTTTTTTTTACATTTTAGGCATATGCTTACCCTTGGACTTCTCACCACTAGCCATTAAGAAATTATCAAAATGTGTCCAAAATTGCACAAATTCGAGTTCACAAAGTTTTTAAAGAAATAGATGATTTTGAACCGATTAAAATATTTTTTGAGAAGATCTAAGGAATGTATGGGTTTATTTTGGTCGAAAATGGTAAAATAATGGTTCAAATTTGAGAATGTTGAAACTGGTGACTTAGGCTTTAAGATTTTGAGAGAAGAGTGATTAAATTGTGTTTTAAAAGCAAATGAGTGAAGATTAATTGATGGGAAATGATTTGGAAAGTTTAATTTGACACAAAAGTGATGTAAAAATGGAAGATTTTAGAGAGAGAGTAAAAGAAATGAGAGATGACAGTGATAGAGATAGGGTAACAACTGAAAGTGGGAAAAAGAAGATGAACAACATTTGAAAACATAAAGCCAGCTAGCCTCTTGAAGAAAGCGGTTAACCGTTTCATTTTTAGAAACCAAGCAATTAACCGTATGATTTGAGCTGGTTGGCCAGCTAGTTTCTGCCTCACAATTGGCTAGTCGTTTGTGGTTAACGGTTAGCTAGTTCCCCTAAATTTTGCACGATTTTGCTTTTTGGCCAAAATTTAATTAATTTTGAGACCATTTTGTGATCCCCAAGTATTTCAAAAGCCATTTTTAATGCATAAGATATGATGTTAAACATTCAAAGAAGTAAATTCAAGCATATAACACATTAAAATCAAGTTTTTATCATACAATCAATCAAGATAGAAAATCAAGCAAATTTGTAGTCTCAATATCATGCAATGAAATATTGATGTGAAAATGTCATCATTCCAAACTCAAGCCAAATCTTTGAAAACTATTCTTCACATAAAGGCTTTGTAAAAATATCAGAAAGTTATTTTTCCATAGAAACAAATTCTAAAGCAATATCTCTCATTTGAACATGATCACGTGAGAAATAATACCTAATTTCAATATGTTTGGTCCTAGAATGTTGAATGGGATTCTTTGACAAATTTATTGAGCTACTAATCTATATGAGTTCCCTTAGACCAAGATCAATTGTTCCTCATAAATAATGAAAAATTCTTTTAACCGCAAGCAAATTAGATTCTTTAAGATATGGTTGAAATCATGCACACAAACATACACTAAAGTAATGTCTACTAGCAGAAAGTAAAGTAAAGATATGATCATACCTCGATATCTTTTGATACAACATCTTTACTTTTTTTATCCTTATCGAGCTTGATTGTAGTACTCATTGGAGTGTCCTTAGTCCTGAATGCAAAATCTTTTGAGTAGATCTCTGAAATACTTGGCTTGATTAATGAATTCTTTTTTTTTCTTTTAAATTTGAAGTCCAAGAAAGTACTTCAATTCTCCCATCATGCTCATCTCAAATTCTCTACTCATGCAAGATGAAAATTCCTTACACAGAAACTCATTAGTAGAACTAAAGATAATATCATCAATATAAATTTGAACAAGTATACCTTGATCCTTGTATTTAACAAATAGAGTAGTATTTGCTTTACCCATTGAAAAATTATTTTCTAAAAGAAATTTACTAAGTCTATCATATCATGCTCTAGATGCTTACTTTAAACTATATAAAACTTTGGACAACTTGTAAACATGATCCAAAAACATTTTTCGTTTTTAAAACGAGGGGGTTGTTTCACTTAAGTTTCCTTCATAATACAACTATTTAGAAAGGCGCTTTTAGCATCCATTTAATATAAAATAAAATCATTATGATATGCAAATGATAAAAGCATGTAATGGATTCTAATCTAGCTACATGTGCAAAGGTTTCATCAAAATCAATTTCTTCTTCTTGGTTGCATCATTGAGCTACTAATCTAACTTTATTCCTTACAACCACACCAGATTCATCAATTTTATTCCTAAATACCCATTTACTGCCTATTACAGATTGATGTTCTGGTTTATGAACAAGTTTCCATACATTGTTTCATTCAAATTGATTTAACTTTTCTTGTATTGCTATAATCCAAGATTCATCATTTTCCACATCTGAAAAGGATTTTGGTTCAACTTGAGATATGAATACAGTATGTTCACATGTATTTCTAAGTGATTATCTAGTAGTTACACCTCATGAAGGATCTCCTAAGATTAAGTCTTTAGGGTGTGAAGAGACATACCTTAGCTCCTTAGAGAGTGTTTGTGAACTACCTTCATTTTGAATCTGTTTAACTTGTTCTTCTTGTTGCTCATCTTTATTTTTGCCTGGTAAATCATCTTGTTTGTCTTTTAAAGACTTTTTGTTTTTGTAATTCTTCATATGCATCATCATCAACAACAACTTTCTTCATAGAAGAAAAGTTAGATTCATGAAACATAACATGTATAGATTCTTTAGCGACCAAGGATCTTTTATTATACACTCTATAAGTTTTGCTTGTATTTTAATACCCAAGAAAAATATCAACATCAGATTTTAGATTAAATTGACCAAGATTGTCTTTTGTATTCAATAGAAAACATTTGCAACCAAAAACTTTGAAATAGTCAATGTTTTTTCTATTTTTCCAAAGCTCATAAGGAGTTTTATTGAGGTAAGGTCTAATCAATGCACGATTTAAAACATAACAAACAATGTTGACAGCTCCAACCCAAAAATATTCTAGTAAAGCATTTTCATTTAACATGGTCCTAACCATTTCTTGGATAGACCTATTCTTTCTCTCAACTACTTCATTTTATTGTGGAGTTCTTGGTGACAAGAATTGATGCTCAATGCCAAAGTTATTGTAAAAATTTTCAAAATTCTATTTTTCAAATTCTCTACCATGATCACTTCTAATGCAAGAAATAACATATCATTTTTCGTTTTGAAACTTTTTATAGAAATTTTGAAAGCATGAAAGGTGTCATCTTTATTAGTTAAGAGTAATACCATGTGTATATAGAATAATCATCTATAATTATAAATGCATAATATTTACCACTTAGACTAGCATATTTAGAAAATTCAAATAAATCCATGTGAAAAAGTTAAAGTGGTTTTGAAGTAGAAATATGAATTTTATTTTTAAAGGACGTTTTATTTGTTTTCTAAATTGGCAAACTTCACAAATTCTATCCTTTTTAGAACCAATTTTTGGAAGACCTATAACCAAATCGTTTTAAAAAAATTTTGAAATCAAATCTATGCTCGCATGACCTAATCTTCCATGTCATATCAAATATCATCATGTAATGTGAAAAAAAACATTTATCATGAGTTGATACACTATCTATATCAATGGTATATACATTAACACATCTTTATCTAACAAATAAAATTTTTCCATCACATGCATTTTTAATAACATATTTTGTTTTATAAAAAATAACTCTATAGCCTTTATCACATAAAAATAACTTTGTAACCTTTATCACACAATTGACTGATACTAAGCAAATTCTAAAGCAATATATTTCATTTTTCTTTTTCAAATCATCTACAAGTAAACCTTAATTCTTGGATGAAACATTTTGTTTTTTCTTTAAAAGATGCAATTTCTTCACAAATACTTCTAAGCACTTAATCTTTTTATTCAAAGTGTCATTCTCATTTAAAAGTTCTACTTTTTTCTTTCTAAGAGAAACATTTTACATTTCAATCTTCTTTAAATCTTTATGCAATTTAGAGAATACTTCAAACAACTCATCCTAAGAGGTTTACCTCATCAAGTTCATCTCTTATAATCATCTCCTATAACCATAAGTGCCAAATTTGACACTTCATGGGACTACTCTTCATCTATAGTCTCCTTATCGCTATCATCCCGTGTTGCTACCATAGCTTTCTTCTTTAATTTATTGAGAAAAGGACGTGCTAGTTTTATATGTCTAGGCTTCCTGCATTTAAAGCAAATAATTGCCTCCTTCTTCTCTTTCTAATTTTTGAATTTCCTTCGCTCGATGGATTTCTTGAAAATTATTTTGAATTTTCCAGCTATCATAGCCATGTCTTCATTTTCGATCTCACTTTCATTGTCACTTTTAGATCTTGATGCTTTTAAGGAAATATTGTTCTTCTTCTCGTCTTCATTACATTTTTCAGTAGTCAAATCCTTTTCATAAGAAATAAATGAACTAATTAAATAATCAATAGATAAAGTATCCTTAGCTTCCTCAATGGCAATTTTCTTAGGTCTCCATTCTTTTGGTAAAGACCTACTGATTTTTTTTACCTTCTCGCTGTTTGAAAATGTCTTTCTAAGAGCTCCTAAAGTGTTTATAATGTCTGTAAATCTAGTGTATATGGAATTAACACTCTCATTTTGTTCCATTTATAGCAATTCGTATTGCCTAGTATATTTACTAATTTTAGACTATTTGACTTGATTTTTAGCTTTATAAACGACTTTATGTTTTTTCCAAATTTCATAAGCATTGGAACAACCTTAAACTCTATAGAATTATGTTTTATCTAAGGCACAAAACAAAGCATTCATGACTTTGAAATTAAGAGAATCTTTTCTCTTTTCCGACTCATTCCATTCTTGTGAAGGTTTTAGAATTTCTTTCCCTTCTTTATTTTTAGCAATAGGCATGAATGGACCATCACAATCAACTTCCTATATTTCATAATATAATGCTTGCAAATAAATTCTTATCATAATTTTCCAACATGGATAATCATTCCCATCAAAGAATGGTGATCTACTAAGGGATTAACCTTCCCCAAATCTGGAATCATTTTGGATTACTATGGATCTTTTACTCTAGATGGTTAAGTCCTAAGAGCATCTCCAAAAGGCTCTATAAATTTTACTCTGTAAATATTTATTTGCTTACCTATGTAGCAAATAGATGAATGAAAAAAGATATTGTTCTCCAAAAGACTCTTCAAATAAAAATGAGTTAATATTATTTTAATTAAATAACTATTTTTTTAAAGGAAAAGTTAGTAGTAATTAAAGCACATTTCTCTTTTTCTTCAACAAAAAGTAATAAAATATAAATTGAAGAGGGAGAAAGTAACTCTTCAAATTTGAAGAGAGTGATAATTTCTTATTTGAAGAATCTTAATTGGAGTGTCTTTTGGAGCCTTAAATGTTGATGTAGCTCTTCAAATAAGTAATAAAGTCTTGTTTGAAAAGTCTTTTGGTGATGCTCTAACAAGAGAACTTCCTCTGATACCAAATGAAATTCTAACTAAGCAACCCAAGAGGGGGTGAATTAGGTATTAAAAATTATACTAACAAAAACACAATACAAATTAAACAAATGCTTCAAGAAATTTAATAATGGTAAATTTAACAATGCGTGAAATTAAAAAGATAAGGGAGAAGATAACAAACACATGAATTTTTATGTGGTTCGGCAAACCCGCCTATGACTACGCCTCCAAGCAATCCAAACTTGAGAATTCTACTATCCAAACCTTCCAAGGCTCCAAGATTTTACAATTGACTTCTAAGGTGTCAATAAACCTTTACAAGTAGTTATGTATACACACACCTCTTTTCCCAAGTGTTTCCCACACTTATACTCACTCAATTTTGATATTTAATTGAAGATTACAAAGATTACACTCTATAAGAGTGTATAAGCAAATGATAGCTCTATAATGATTAATGTATGTAGATAAGCAAAATGAAAGCTCAAGATATATGAATAAGTTTTAGCTTAATTGAGATTGAAAAAAATTGTTAGATTTGAGTTTGATTTGAATTTTATAGTTTAAACAATCAAACTAGCAATTATTGGCTTTTCTAGGGACTTGCTGGATCGCCGTTAAAATGAGGCGATTAGCCACTATGTTGATATGGTAAGTTACAGTTGCAAATCAAATTTGAAAATTTGGTTCAAGCGGATTGCCGCTTGATTTAAGCGGTTAGCTGCTATGGTTTTGGACTTGAAGTAGTTAGCCGCTATTGGTTAAGCGATTAGCCACTATTGTTCCAAGATTTATAGATTAGACCTAATTTTTTTGAAATTATATTACGACCCAAAACATTTGAAATATTTACAAATATGTCAATTTCTAGGATTTAAAACATTATTGGTTGATTTCAAAGTTCTCAAAACTTTTCAATTTAGTCCATAAATTTGGAACAAGCAACTAATTTTATAAAATCGTTAAAACTTTTATATTATAGAAAATGATGATTTAATTTGAAAATGTCATGAAAAATATCTTGAGCTTTTAAATGTTAAATCATGCACACGTTAAATTATATTGGCTTTACAAGAAATTTAACAATAATGATTGCTTAAACTAGTACCCTTAATATTCGTCCTTGATTGTCATTGTCCATTGAGTATCTTGATCTTGATCTCACTTGAATGATTTTTGCCCTTCAAAAACTTGTGAGATTGTGAGAAATAAATTTACCATTGTACTCTATGTAGTTTGTTATCATCAAAATCAAAGATTATATAATCGTTTAGGCCAACAAAATATTATAATAAATGATAATTATTATGATAAAAAATTAAAGATATTTCGTAATTTGTAACAACTCATTGTGATTTTAAAATAAAATAAATAAATCAATGATGATATAATTTATTTTAATTTTAATTTTTACAATTTAAATAAATAAATAAATTATCATTCCATATTTTAATTCCAACTCATTCCATTCCAATTCATTCATATTTTAATCAGTATATCAACTACCCCCGAGCAATGCCCGAAAGACATTGAGGCAAGGGCCACAGAAAAATATACACTTGTTAGTTTAGCGTTGGTGTCAAGTTTCTTTAGCATTTTAAATTCATAAAAGAACTTATAGTGGTTCTTCATCCTTTGGCCTTTTCGGTGTTTACTTTCTGGAGTGGGTGTGAGCAGTGTGAATTCCTCCCACTCCAGTGTTTACTTCACCATTTTAAGGAGGGATTGGGAATCCCACTCCGTGGAACCCACCCATTTTTGGAGTGGGGAGTGGGAGTGGGACTCCCATGGGAAACCCACTCCACCACCTCTCCCTTTTCTACCTTTATTTAATTAAATTTAATATTTAATATTTAATATTTAATAAAATAAAATAAATAATATTATTATATTAATAGAGAATTAATAATATTACTATATGCTATATTTATTTGAAGATATCATATTATTATATTTATTTAATATTAATAATTAATAATAATAAATAGTTTATTCTAAGAAAATATTAATTTTATACTAAATAATATTATATTATTATTTATATAATAATAAATTTAATATAATTAAATAAAATAATATTTCATTTTATATTTACCTTCCTTTTTTAACCCCCTTTTATTAAATTTACTATAATTATATTTAATAAAATAAAATAAATAATATTTTATTTATTTAAATAATATTATTATATTTAACTAAATAATAATTTGGTTTGATTCTAAGTTTAAATTACTTAAAAATAATATTATTACATTAATAGAGAATTAATAATATTGCTATATACTATCTTTATTTGAAAATATAATATTATTATATTTATTTAAAAATAATAGTATTATATTTATTTAATATCAATAATTAGTAATAATAAATAGTTAATTATAAGAAAATATTAATTTTGTACTATGTTAATAGTAAAAATGTTTCATTTATATTGCTCTTATCAATAATTTTTAATTTATATAATTAAATTAAAATTAATAAAAAATTATGATGTACATAATTAAGAATGTTAATAATTATTATAAATTTAAAAATATAATAAAATAAATGTTTATTCATTAAATATATTTTTTTATTAACTTTATAATTAAAATCTATAATTCTTTAAATAAAGGTAAAATTATAATTTAAAACTATTTACTCCTAATCCCAGATAAAGTAAATACAAAAATTGGATTATGATCTCTATTCCATATTTATATTCCAGTGTAAGTAAACAACTTACACTCACTTTCACTCCATACTCTCAATCTTAGGATTTCTACTTCTCAAGATTCTCACTACAATCCAAAAGAAAAATAATTGTTCCCGCAACTATTTTAATCGAAAATATTTTAATCGAAACTAATAGACCTTTCAACAATTTTACGAAATAATAGACCTTTCAACAATTTTTACGGATTCTGGCAATTGTTCACGCAACTATTTTAATAGAAAATATATATGGCTCCATAAACAATGATTATCTCTTGACAGCTGTTCTGCACTCGCTATTTGTACTGAAATAGAAGATTATCTCTTGATGATTATTTAATTGAAAAGAATTTGTCGTTTATATTTGTTCACCTGGCCTTTGGATGAGGATCACATGTTTTATGACAATCGTAATGTTACTAATGTAAGTCAAGCAATTATTTTTAAATAATGATATTATAATTAAAAATCTAAAAACATTTATAATACTTAAAGACTAATTCAGATTATTAATTTTTTTATATGACTTCATTATTAGCTGACAAATAATTAAAAGGCCATAGAACAATATTTTTAGGTCCAATTTTTATTCTAATATGACAAAACTTGTACTTTCATTCCTATACTAAAATATATCTAACCTACTAACAATCAAGAAATATATCTATTCAACACATATTTGTTAGAAAGATTATCTACTAATTAATCATTGATTACGAGATTAATATATTGAAATTCAGAACTTTTTTTTTTCCTTCTGCAGTTTAAAAAGGAGTCGCCCACGAGTATTGAAATAATTTTATCAGATTCGCTTGTAAGTAGTTTTACGAGCAAGCAGTTTTTCCCTCTTGATCCCCGTATTCGTCAGCTCCTACTCTTTGCCTTCAATTCTCAGTCAAGAAAACCTCTCCTGATTTTCGTCTTTTGATCTCATACACACTTTGCTTCTATTTATCGTGGTCACTGCTCGTGCTAGCCGTTTTCTTATTTAGCTTCGTTCCCTTTTGCCATCAGCTATTTGCATTTTCATTGGATCAAGCAACCCTTTTCTTGATTCAATTTTCTGATCTGATCAAAAACACTTTGATTCTCTTCTGTTACACTGATTTCCCTTGTTTTGTACAAATATCATTTCTTTTTTCAACTTTTTGCTTCTACTTGATTATCAATTGCGCGGCCGTTGACCCTGTTCTATTTCTATTTCGTTCACTTCCCCACAAAAAAAAAAAAAAATGGACATTTTGAAAAGCATTGTTCCAGGAGTTGTAAACTGTTTGTCTCCTCACGCACAACGCGAATTTAGTTATTGGTATAATTCCGGTGCCAACTTTGAGAATCTCAAGGCAGAACTCGATAGGCTCAAGGACGAAAGAGAAAGCATTCAGCGCAGAGTTTCTGAGGCTGAAAGAAAAAGTGAAAAGATTGAAGAGAAGGTTGAGAAATGGCTGGTTAATGTGAACAAGAGCATTGAGCAGGCAGCCAAATTCATTCAAGACGAAGAGAAAGCAAATGAACGATGTCTCATGGGGCTGTTTCCTAATTGGATTACTTGCTATCAGAATGGAAAGAAAGCAGAAACAGAGAAGGAGGCCCTTTTTAAACTCCGAGAAGAAGCTGGGAGATTTGATGATAGAATTTCCTACCGTACCATTCCGGAGGAGATTTGGCTCAAGTCTCACAAAGGCTACGAGGCCTTCGAATCAAGACGTTCTACTTTGGAGGCTATAAAAAACGCATTGATCGATGTTGATGTCAGCATCATTGGAGTGTACGGCATGGGCGGCATTGGAAAGACGACACTGGTGAAGAAGGTTGCCAGGCAAGCTATGGAAGACAAGCTCTTTGATATGGTAGTCTTTTCAGAGGTTTCCCAAATCCCAGACATAAAAAGGATTCAACAGGAAATTGCCGAGAAGTTGGGCCTGGAGTTGCGCGAGGAAGTTGAATCCAGAAGAGCAAATAGAATATTTGAGCGATTGAGAGATGAGAAGAAGATCCTTGTGGTTTTAGACAACATCTGGAAACACCTTGATTTGGAGACCGTTGGAATTCCTTTTGGAGAAGACCATAAAGGATGCAAACTACTGCTGACAGCAAGAGATCGTAGTGTCCTCTTAAAAATGGGATCTAAAGACAACTTCTTGATTAACAATTTAAATGATGAAGAAGCATGGAGATTGTTTAAGATGATGGCCGGTGATGATGTTGAAAATCGTGAGTTGAAATCTACAGCAATAGACGTCGCCAGGGCATGTGGAGGTTTGCCCATTGCCTTGACTACAGTGGCAAAGGCACTGAGAAGCAAGAGTCTGCATGAATGGAAGAATTCCTTGCGAGAACTCCGAACGCCTTCAATGGTAAACTTCGAAGGAGTATCTGCAGAGACTTATTCAAGTATTGAGCTGAGTTTCAACCATCTAAAAGGTGAGCAACTCAAGAAAATTTTTCTGCTCTGTAGTCTAATGGATAACCGTATTCTTACTTCGGACTTGTTTAAGTACTCCATGGGTTTGGGTGTATTTAAAGGAGTCAATAAGATGGAAGATGCACGAGACAAATTATATGCATTGGTCCATGCATTGGTTCATGTAACTAACAACTTTAATGATAAAATTGAATATAACAGTAGTGTTTTTTCACAGAAAAAATTGTCAATATTTTGTGTCAAATAAAAAATTAAAAAAATATATGTATTTTGGGCGAAATTTTTTGCGAAAAATATTGAGTGCCAACACTTTATAACTTAATATGTATTTTCGTCTTGGCGAAGTTACGGTTCATATAACTAATCAATTTAATCATTACCGGATAAAATTGAATACACCAGTAGTGTTTTTCCACGGAGATATCACCAAATTTTGTGTCAAATAAAGAATAAAAACCATAAATACCAGTAGTGTCCGATTTTGAAAGCAAAGCAGCATACATATTAACTACTAGGCTTTGATGGTGGTTGCAGTAAAAAGGATTAAAAGAGAGAGAGAGAGAGAGAGAGAACTTGAAAACTATGGAATGGAAGATAAATCAAAGTTATAAATTTGGACTCAATAGTTTTGATGTTCAATCAAATATGGAGGGGCGATTAGAAATTATCAAAAATTTAGAGGGATTTCAACCGTTCAATTCATTATTAGGCGTTGTAGACTGCAGGGATGCAGAAATTTCCACAGGGACGATGGCCCCGAGGGATCTTCCTCATTCGGGAGTTTGATAATTTTAGATCTAATTTTTCTATGTGGAGACAAGAATCTGATAAATTAATATGTGTGGGTGTAAGTTACATGAAATATAACTTGGTGTTTGCCCTAATATTTTATTTGGCTCCACATTTTTCTATTTCTATCTTTAGTTTCTATTTTTAATTCATTTTTTTTCAAATTTATAGTAAATACATTTAAAATTTCAATTGTAATAGTGTGATGTAAATAAAAAATATCATAATACATTTATAAAAATAATATAAATAACAGCCAATATAAAGTAAATATAAACACTTTAAAATTGACAAAGATAATTTAATTGATGGTTTATACTATATGACATTTATGGATGAGTTCAACTTTGAAGATTTACTTTTGCTTAATTAGTTCAAAGATTATGTTCTAATTTGATGACATTGACTTAATTTGATGGAAATGATTTTAATCACTTTAGTTAATTTGATATTTTTGTGTTAATATGATTTTATATTTTTACTTTAAGATGATTAAATTAAGAAAAAAAAGAAATTAAATAATCAGCAATCGGATACCATCAGAGATCCCTTTGTATTATTTAGAAACATCCATCCCCTCCTTTCAAGTAATTTTGAAGGAAATGTCTAGAGTACAAAGAGATAGACAAAGTATTAAAGATGAATATGGGGAAATCAATCCCCTCTCCTTCCCTTCTTATTGACCTCCTTACATATGAGCCCAAGGGGAAATGCACCGAGCCTGATAAAAGTAAAATTAAAAATAAAAATTTTCTTTTATCAAATCATTCTATGTGGTGGAGATTATTGTATAATCAAGTACACATGGCATTTTTAAAAGCTTTTTCTTTATTTAAAGCTCTAAAGGTCAGCCTAAGAGTCAAGGTTGGTGCCGTTATCTTTTGATATTCAAAGTTTGATTATCAAGTTCAAACTTTAAATTTTGAAATAATAATAATAATAATAAATATAAAAAGTGCCCAAATTTTTAGCTGTAAATAGAGGGGTTCACCCCCTCATTTCATTCATTCCATTCTTTTCTTCTTTAGTTCTATAATGAGAGATTAAGAGTGTTTAGAGAGATTGGGTGTATTAAGGTTTTGAGAAGTGAAACAAAATACTAAAATACTTATAATCCTCATTTCACTAGTAAAGTTTTATCCTTTTGTCCTTGCCTATTGGCATAAGTTAAAAGCCGAACTAAATAATTTATGATGTCCTCTGTGTGCTTGTTCTTCATTTTCTTCCAATTTCATTTTAATCGTGGCCCTACTTCACCAATCAATTTTCTAATAGTGGTATTATGCCATTTCAGATCTACACTTACCACTTTCAAATAGACAATAATGCCATTGCAGATCTACACTTACCACTTTCAGATAGGGTATTATTCAATATGGTAGAGTAAAAGAAAGCAAAGGAAATATGGTTTACTCTCACAAGACTATACGAGGTCAAATCACTACAAAATAAAATCTTCTTAAAAAGGAGGCTTTATACTCTTCGAATGGCGGAATATACATTAGTGATCGACCATATCAACATTTTAAAGACTTTATTTTCATAACTTACAACGTTAGGTCATAAAATTGAGGAAAATGAACATGTGGAGCTTCTACTTCAAGGTTTACCAGATTCGTATGATCAATTCGTCATTAATCTAACTAATAACAATCGAGCAGACAAGTTAGTCTTTGACAATATGGCAGCCTTCGTATTAAATGAGGAGAGTAGCAAAAAATAAAAAAGATAGACAAACGAGTTCGCAGCAAGTAGAAGCACTATTGGTGATGAAAGGAAGATCCATGGAACGTGGCCCTAGTGAGAGCCACAATCACGGTAGATCAAAATCGAGAAGTAAGAAGAATGTCAAATGCAACAACTGTGGCAAGAAAGGGCATGTCAAGGAAGAGTATTGGAACAACTAGAAGAGAAGAGAGGGTAAAGATCTTGAGTCATCAAATGCTCAAGGGTATGTAGTAAGTACCTCGTATGAGGGCAAAATTCTCTACAGTAAGGCAACAACTACTTCAGAAGGCAGAAAACCACTATATGACGTCTGGCTTATAGACTTAATAGTTGTCTGGCACATGATCTCTCCAAGAGAATGATTTCACAAATATGAACCTATTTCAAGAGAATCTGTATACATAGGTAATGATCATGCCTTTGAGATTACTGATATTGGTACTGTCAAAATAAATATGTTTAATGGTACGGTTCACACAATTGAGAAGGTAAGACATGTCAAAGACTTGAAAAATATCTCTTATCTTTAGGACAAATAGATAGTCTTGCACGCAAAACTCATGTAGAAAATGGGATCATAAAGATAGTCAAAGGCGCACTTGCATTAATGAAGGTGGAAAAGATCGGTGCTAATCTATTCATACTTAAAGGGAAACACTACAGAAAGCTTTTATGTGTGTCACATCAAATAGAGAAAATTCAACGATGATGTGGTATCTTAAACTTAGCCACATGTCGAAACAAGGAAGCAACATAGAAGAAAGTTTAGCAGATCTACTTTCAAAAGTAAATGTATTTAGACTTGATTCATTCTAATGTTTGGGAATAGCTTGATATATCTATAGGAGGTGCAAAGTACTTGGTGACTTTTATTGATGATTATTCTAGTAGATATTTGGTGTATCCAATCAAGAAAAGGTCAAAAGTATTTCTATTGTTCAAAGAATTCAAAGCATAGATTAAACTTAAATCAGGGCAAGGGATCAAGTGCCTGAGGACAGACAATGGTGGAGAGTATACAGATAGCATGTTTCTTGCATATATAAGCAAGAAAGTATCTAGAGATAGTTCACGGTGGCATACACTCCTCAATAAAATAGAGTAGTAGAGTGAAAGAACATGACTCTTATAGAAAAAATAAGAGTTATGTTGAGAACTGCTGGTCTACCAACTCATTCTAGGCGGAAGTAGCAAAAACTACTTATTATGTGGTAAGTGGGTCATCATTCAAGGCAATCAAGTTGAAGATTCCAATGGAAAAGTGGACAGGAAAGCCAATTGATTACTCTCATCTCAGGCATTTTGATGTCCTTTTACGTGATATACAATACCCAAGTGAGATTAAAGATGGATCCAAAATCCAAGAGATGTATCTTCTTAGGATATATTGATGGAGTGAAAGGGTATTATCTATGGGACCTCAATGCTCACAAGATCATTATCAGCAGAAATATTATCTTTGTAGAAGATGAAATGCAAAACAGAGATATGGATGATAACACTATAAAAATTCAAAGATTGTGCTAATATATGTTGAAAATAATCTGGAAAATGAAGATTCAGATTTTTTTGAAGCAACACCAAAGTATGAGAACAAGAACCAATCGAGTCAGAGGCCCCAAAAGTTTGTTGGTCAACTCGTGATAGATAACTGTCAGTGTGGCATTTGGATTATGTCATAGATATCAATTTTACATACTGTCTTTTAACAGAGAATGGAAAGCCATCAACTTTCCATGAAACTTTAAACAGCTCAGATGTTACTTTGTGAATGATAGCAATGCAGGAAGAAGTTAAGGCTCTACACAAGAATATGACATAGGAACTCGTACTACTACCATATGACAAAAAAAAAAAAAAAACCATTGGTTGCAAATGGGTCTACAAGATCAAACGTGATGGTAATAACCTAGTGGAGCGGTATCGCGAAAGATTGGTGGTGAAAGAATATGCTTAGAAAAAATGTATTAACTTCAATGATATATTTTGTCCAGTGATTTGACCCAGGACAGTTAGAGTGGTCTTGTCGATGTGTGCTACATTTGACCTATATTTGGAGCAGTTAGATGTGAAAATTTCATTTCTTCATGGAGAACTTGAAGAAAAGATTTATATGCTCTAACTAGAAGATTTTACTAAAAAGGGACACTTGGTTTGCAAGTTGAACAAATCTCTATACGATCTCAAATATGCACCGAAATGTTGATATAAGAGATTTGATCCCTTCATCATAAACATTGGATACAATAGAATCAGTTCAGATTGTTGTACATATTACAACAAGTTTGATAATAATGATTTCATCATTCTATTGTGGTATGTGGATTACATATTGGTAGCAGACCCCAACAAAGATCGAGTCCAAGAACTGAAGGTACAATTAACTAGGGAGTTTGAAATAAAAGACTTAGAACCAGCAAACAAGATTTTAGGGATGCAAATTCACCGAGATAGTAATAGCAAGAAGATTTGGCTTTCTACCCCGCCTCCTATTAATTTCAAGTTATTCTTAAGTATTCATCTGGTAATGAAGTAGAGAAGAAGAGATGTCTTGAGCACTGTATGCATCAGCAGTGGAAAATTTAAGGTTCACTATGATTTGTACAAGTAGTGGGAGCGGTCAGTCGATACATAACGAATCCTTGCAAAGAACATTGGAAGACTATTAAGAGAATTCTGAGATATATCAAAGGAACATCAGATGTTGCATTATGTTACGAAGGATTAGAATTTACTGTCAAGGGCTATGTGCATTAAGATTTTGTAGAAAATCTTAATAAATGGAAATCCACTACTGGCTAAGTATTTACACCAGAAGGAGAAATTGTTAGTTGGATTTCAAAATTGCAGACCGTTGTGGCTTTATCAACAACAGAAGCATATTACATAGCAGCTACACAAGCTTGGAAGGGCTATTTGGATACAAAGGTTACTAAAGGAGCTTGGGCATAAAAATTTTTATGGCTTGTGATAGTTATGATGCAAGGAATCCAACCTTTCATTCCAGGACAAAGAATATAGGAGTACAATATCACTTCTTCATAAAGTAGTGAAAGATACAAGAGTGGATACCAAGGAGAACCTAACAAATGTTTTGCCCAAGCCTATCAATGCTGATAAATTTGTTTGGAGTAGATCATTTTATGGCCTAGTAGAGACATAAGCAACATGACAGCGGCGAAACAGAAAGGATGGTGTGGAGATTGATTGATTCTCAATCAAATTTCTAAGTGGGAGAATGTCAAAGTCAATATCACTTTTCTAGAAGAGCGACCAATACCTTTTGATATTCAAAGTTTGAATGTCAAGTTCAAACTTTGAATTTAAAAATATATATATATAAATATATAAATAGTGCCCAAATTTTTAACTATAAATGAGGGGTTCACCCCCGCATTTCATTCTTTTCTTCTTCAATTCTAGAGTGAGAGACTAAGAGTTTTAATGCTCTTGAGTGATTAGTGTTTTAAGAGATTGAGTGGATTGGGGTTCTGGGAAGTGAAACAAAATATTATAATACTAGTAATCCTCATTTCACCAGTAAAGTTTTATCCTTTTGTCTTTACCCGTAGACGTAGGCTAAAAGTCGAACCATGTAATTTTTGGTGTTCTTTGTGTGTTTGTTCTTCATTTTCTTCCAATTTTATTTTAGTTGTGGATCTACTTCACCAGTCAATTTCCTAACACTAATAGGGCCGGATCTGCATTAGGAGTTAAATATATAAAATCTGAAATTTTATTAATTTATGACTTTTTCTAAAATTTATTTATGTTTTTGTAACTTATATATGATTTTTAAACATTTACATTTGAATAGAAAAAGTAACTTTTGTGACTTTTATTGAATAGAAAAAAGTTTGAATAAGAAGTAAATATATATTCTAAAAATATTTTTATAAAATATATTTATTTCTTAAACTATAAAATCTAACTACTTTTTTTTTGTTTTGATTTGTGAAAATATAAATATCAAATAACCATATTTAAGATAAATAAGATGTCACTTATATTCGTGTATTAAGAAAAAGAAAAATAAATATGTCATTCATATATTTGTACTCAGCCCATTCATGCTTACGAAAAAATTATACCTATTCAGATTTAGAAAAAAAAAACAAATAAACAAACGCCTTAGCCTAGCGTGGGCAATTGACTTTACTGAAAAATAGTTTTCATTTAATTTTATTTTAATTTATGGAAAAAATTTCTTTTAATGTGGCAATTTCGTAGACCACTTTCTTAGTGAGATTAATTTTATAACGCAATTTTATTTTTCTCACATTGGAAATCTGTAATTGTACACAATGATGCTTCTTATCTTATAAATCAATCTCCAGGCTCCGCCCTTATTTCTAAGTATGATACGTTCGCATCATTAAAAATCGGGAAGCAGCAACAACCTACTGGCTGATAGCATAAGATAGGAGTTGTTAATGCATATCAGCTATTTGGTGAAATGCTCACAAGAAATGGAAATTTGACATGTATGCATTTCTCGAACTTTACCAACAAAACTTTTATAAAAGCATATTTGTGATTGATTTTCCTAAAATTTAATGTTTATCATCTCCAATCTTTTTACTCCTCCAGTCTTGAGTAATTATGGTGTTGCCACCCATGCATTCTTATAGATGCTTTGGTTCCTGAGATAATTAGTTCATCAAATTAGCAGCCTTAGCCTTATATTTGCATTTTATTTTTGTCAACGTTAACTGGTTAAATTGAATCAGAAGTGAAACTGAAATGAGAGTAACTGAATGACCCGAATTTAAAAATAATAATAATTTTGTCAACTAAATGATCCTTCTGTTTGCTTTAGTATTATTTTTTTCCCCCTTATCAATTCAAGTTTGAAAGACAAGCAATGTATATACCTAAACTGAAGTTTATGTTTTCTCCGTGCTCCTTGTATTACAAGTATCAAAGCTGTGACTTCACATGAACCTTAGCAGAAGCTTCTGTGATATTATTTATGTAGGTTTTAACTTTAACAAAAGCATATGGCTTTTTATTTTTTGACTTGATTTGCCAAGATGACGATGAGGGGAATTCAATTCATTTTCTATTTTTGTATTTTTTTTTTCATTCTTTAAAACCAATAATTGTGTTTTGTTGTTGCAATTTAATACATCAATAACATTTATTGCAAAATTGGCTAAATTAAAATGTGTTAACATAATGTACAAAGTAAAATGCAACTCATAATTCATAAAATTGTCTAAATAGAAAGGATGTGTTTCACCTACTCTGTTTTGTACTAATAATCAACTACGCTTACCAAATAATAATCTTTCTGCAACTGTCTGGGGGTGACTTTATTCCCATCCCTTGATCTTTATTTATTTATTCTTTGCTTCACTTCTGAACTTAGCCAAGGAACTTGAACTTTGGCTTTTCAAATGGACTAGTTTTAGCTTTTAATCTCGTCCATGATCTTCATTGTGAAGATGACGAACTATTATTCTTTTATTCTTCACTTGTTGAAGTTACGGAATATATAACTTTCTCAAAATTTTAGCAAATCGTTATTCGTCAGCTTCAGAACCTCATTAAAATGTCATCCTTTGCACTCGTTCTCAATCAAGAAACATATATGCTCCCTTTTGCTGTCAACTCTCTTGAATTTCACTGGATGAAGAAACCCTTTTCTCTTGGCATCTGTTCTGTTGTAATCTCCAGTGTTTGTTAATTTGTTTCTCTCCATTCCCAATCTAGTTGTGGCCTGTTGTTGTCTCTGTTTGGTTCCATATCTACCCTTTGTACTTCCACCGTGTGAAGATATTTCTTTTTCTCCATCTCTATTACCAGACAATAGCGCGGTTGTTGTCTCTAATATTGTTTGCATCTTTCTTCTGGTCAATACATAAGTTATTTTGACTGATTCACTTTTCCTCTATTATCTAAATCATTCCTTATATCAATTCAATCACTTCTGAACTAGAAACCTTTTCCTTGTTTCCATCTTCTCACCAGATTCACAACAGTTTTTAAGCTTTCTTTGATTTCTCCGCTTCCACAACCAGATACACTTGTCATCTTTGTTGTTTCATTTTCTTTTTTTTTGCCTCTCTTTCTCTCTGTGTTTCGCTCGTCGTTTATTTTCATTTCGGAACTTTGAAAAAAAGAGGACCGAAGATGGTGGAAAGCATTGTTACTGTTCTGTTAGAAGTGAAATGTTTCGCTCCTCCCACAGAACGCCAACTTG
>NW_006263113.1:0-3794 GCF_000493195.1 Citrus x clementina | reverse complement strand
CAGGTGGTTTTTCAGAGGTTTCCCAAACTCCAGACATAAAAAAGATTCAAGGGGAAATTGCAGAGAAACTAGGTCTGGAGTTGTCCGAGGAGGCTGAATCTAGAAGAGCTAGTAGACTTTATGAACGATTGAAGAAAGAGAAGATGATCCTTGTGATTCTGGATAACATCTGGAAATATCTTGATTTGGAGACTGTTGGAATTCCTTTTGGCGATGATCATAGAGGATGCAAATTATTATTAACAGCAAGGGATCGTAATGTCTTGTTAAGTATGGGATCTGAAACTAACTTCTTGATTGGCATTCTAAATGAGCAAGAAGCTTGGAGGTTGTTCAAGATAATGGCTGGTAATTATGTTGAAAATCGTGAGTTAAAATCTACAGCAACAAATGTAGCCAAGGCATGTGGAGGTTTGCCTATTGCCCTAACCACAGTAGCAAAGGCACTGAGAAACAAAGAGCTGCCTGTGTGGAAGAACGCCTTGCAAGAACTCCAAACGCCTTCAGAGGCAAGCTTCGATGAAGGAGTACCAGTAGAGGCATACTCAACAATTGAGCTAAGTTACAAGTATTTAAGAGGTGAGCAACTCAAGAAAACTTTTTTACTGTGTAGTCTAATTACACCAACTTCAATTATGGACTTGTTCAAATATAGCATGGGCTTGGGTGCATTTGAAAGTGTCCATAAGCTAGAAGATGCACATAACAAATTACATGCATGGGTCCATCAACTAAGAGACTCTTGTTTGTTGCTTGAGGATGGTAGCAGTAAATTCTTTTCCATGCATGATGTTGTTCGCGATGTTGCCATTTCAATAGCACGTCGTGACAAAATTGCATTTACGGTGAGAAATGAGGATGTGTGGAACTGGCCAGATGCAGATGCACTAAAAAAATATTTTGCAATTTGTTTAAAAGATAGTATTATTAATGACATTCCTGAAGTGTTGGAATCTACACAAGTTGAATTTTTATTCATGTCACCCAAGAACTCCTTTGTTGGGCCCAATGTTCCTGAGAACTTCTTCAAAAGGACGAAAAAGCTTCGGGTTTTGGATTTGACTAGAATGCGGTTATTGTCATTGCCATCTTCAATTGATCTTCTAGTAAATCTTCGGACACTTTGTCTTAATCAAAGCATTTTGGGAGACATGGACACAGCCATTATAGGAAAGTTGGAAAATCTAGAAATCCTTAGCTTTTGTGCGGTCTGATATTGTACAGTTACCTAAAGCACTAGGGCAACTGACTAAGCTAAGGCTGTTAGATTTAAGAGACTGTTTCCATCTAAAAGTTATTGCCCCAAATGTCTTATCGAGCTTAATCCGATTAGAAGAATTGTATATGGGTAATTGCTCCGTTGAATGGGAGCTTGAAAGAGCCAACAGTGAAAGAAGTAATGCTAGCCTTGATGAATTGATGCTTTTACCTTGGCTAAACACTCTAGAAATTGATGTTAAAAATGACAGTATTTTACCGGAAGGCTTTTTGGCCAGAAAGCTCGAAAGGTTCAAAATATCCATTGGAAATGAGTCATTCATGCCTCCCAAGAGTGTTACAAGAGAATGGTTTCAAAGCCGGCCGCACTTTTTGATCAACAGTAATCGTGAGAGTTTAAGAGAATTGAAGCTCAAGCTTGATTTTATGGACATTTGCTCCATGAAATTGCAGGGCATCAATAACGTTGAATACCTATGGTTGGACAAGCTGCAAGGTGTCAAGAATGTTCTTTTTGATTTGGACACAGAAGGCTTTTCACAATTGAAGCATCTCCATGTTCAAAATAATCCTAACTTCCTGTGTATCGTGGACTCAATGGAGATGGTAGCTTGTGAAGCCTTTCCCCTTTTGGAGTCACTTATCCTTCACAATTTGATCAACATGGAGAGGATATGTATTGATCAGCTCAAAGTAGAGTCTTTCAACGAACTCAAAATCATACAAGCATATAATTGTGATAAATTGAGTAATATCTTTTGGCTCTCTACTACAAAATGCCTTCCAAGACTTGAGAGAATTGCAGTTGTTAATTGCAGCAAGATGAAAGAGATTTTTGCAATTGGGGAAGAAGTTGATAATGCAATTGAGAAGATAGAGTTTCCTCAATTAAGATCTTTGAGTCTGGGGAATCTTCCAGAGGTTACAAATTTCTGCCGCGAAGTAAAGACTCCTTCAGCATCACCAAACAGACCATCGTCGCAAGAGGATACTTCAACTCTGCTTTTCAACGAGAAGGTGCGTAGGCTAACATTTTCTTCATATATATATATATATATATATAACAGATTTTATTCTATCATGCGTTCTCTTTTGTCGTCATACGTGGAAAATAATTAAATCATTTAAAGAATTGAAAGAAAATGGAAAAAAGGATAAAAAGAATCTCACACGCTCACTAATTGAGCTCTTAACAAGTAGTATGAATTAGAATGCATCAAACTCAGCTGTCAGTTGGAAATTGATTCTGACTTGCATTAATTTGTAATCAAAGAAGAAAATTTCAACAAGTGCTTCCCATATGGATATTGGATCTAACGAGAAATTCTTATTTTTTTAGGTTGCGTTGCCTAACTTGGAGGCTTTGGAGATATCTGCAATTAATGTCGACAAGATTTGGCACTACAATCAAATTCTGGCGGCCGTGTTTCCTCACTTTCAAAGTTTAACACGATTAGTTGTGTGGTACTGTGACAAACTGAAATACATATTTTCAGCGTCTATGATCGGAAGCCTTAAGCAGCTCCAACACCTAGATATATGAGACTGTAAGGATTTACAGGAGATCGTTTTGAAAACAGAGCAGATGAAGTGATCCCTTATTTTGTCTTTCCACAACCCACCGTTCTGATACTCCAAGGTCTACCAAAACTTAGATGTTTATACCCAGGAATGCATACTTCGGAATGGCCAGCACTAGAAAATTTTGCAGTGTGTCGTTGTGACAAATTAAAGATATTTGCTGCATATTTATCGCAGAATAAAGAGAATAATCAACTTGATATTCCTGCACAACAGCCCTTATTGCCGTTCGAAAAGGTATGAAGTCATTTTCTAGATATTTTTTTCAATAGCTCATTGACGACTTTTGACTTTGAAAAATGTAACAAAACACTGATAAATTAATACTTAATAAATTGAAAATTTTTATTACATAATAATCTTTGCTAGTCTTGACTAAGGGATCAATGTGGGAGATTAATAATTATATGAACTTTTTTAGGTAAAGAATCCTTAGTTTTTCTTTATACAAGGACTTACAATATAAATTAATAATTTATTGTTGTGAAATAAAATATTTTCATGCAAATATAAATCAACCCTTTTTCCCTAATTTCTTTTTTACCTCTAAAATTAACATATAAAAAAACCATATAATGAATTTTATCACTAATTCAATTTTTTTTGGGGGTAAAATTAATATAAAACAGATACAATAAAGTCACTGCTTGTAATTGGATTACTCAAAATCATTTGAGAGAACATCAATTGACCTCATTAGTTATTATGATTTATGATGATCAGATCTTACCCAACTTGAAGGACCTATCATTGAATGGAAAAGACGTGAAGATGATTTTGCAGGCCGATTTCCCACAACACCTTTTTGGCAGTCTTAGGACCCGTTTGGGATTAATATTCTTTTTTTTTCTTATTCTTTCTTTTTTCTCTTTTTCCTTATTCTTTCTTTTTTCCTATCTTTCTTTTATATTTTAATTTATAACTCTCTTCATTTCTTTTTTTCATCTTACTTTTAAATTTACTCTCTTTTTATATCATCAATTTTATCTTCTTTC
>NW_006263114.1:0-2500 GCF_000493195.1 Citrus x clementina | reverse complement strand
AATTATTTAAAGAAATATTAAAAAGAGTAATAACGAAAATAAATATAATAAGAGATAAAAAGAGATGCGACTTCCCCCTAAATATTTTATACCTTCCCCTACAAAAAAACTTGTAATACCAACCCCATTCGTAATTCCATCAATTACTCGTCTGTCGAACAAATGAGTTAGTTCCGCTAATCCTCTTATCCCTTCTGTTAAGGATCTTGTGTAAAAAGCATCTATATAAGCACGAATATATGACCAATCATATAGAAAATTGAGTATTTTGTCTCACAGAATTCTCTTAGGTTCTCTTTTAGCAAAAAAATTAAATATGTTCCAATTGTGTAAAGATGAATAAAAAGGTTTATATAAAAGCACGCTAGAATATTTCCGAAATACGTTATACTGACGGAAAGGGTTGGATTTTTTACACGTTCATACCAATCAACAAAATGAGTTGAATTTTGATGTAACAGATTTATAGACGGAGTTAACAATTTTGATAAAATATCCGACTCGATTACTTCTTGATTCAAAGGAATTCCTATCGCTCCAACAAACAAAGGAAATAGGACTAATACAAGCATAACAAATAATATAGTATTGTCTGATTCGTGAGGATAACAAAAAGTCTTGGCAGCGCCAAAAGGAAAAATAGTAATAAAGGGCATATTTGTTACAGTACTAGCAATTCGATGAGTCTTCTTCGCAAAAAAAGAAGCCCTTTTATTATTATTCATTGTTAATAAAACAACTAAATGAAATTTGTTTTTAATCGGTTTTGGTTCTTCTTTACCCCATAGAGATATTGAATATAAGGAATTTCTTTTTTTGCCACTGTAATTTTGCAAGCAAAAGTTGAAAGGCCCCTCAAAAGTAAGTAAATAAATTCGAAACATATAAAATGCGGTTAATCCAGCTGTGAAAAAAGCTATTGTTGCGAAAATCGGCGAATACAACCAAGTATCATTAAGAATTTCATCCTTGGACCAAAAACAGGCGAGAGGTGGAATACCACAAAGAGAAAGAGTACCTACTAAAAAAGCGGTTTTTGTAATCGGCACATGCTTTCTTAACCCACCCATAAGAACCATATTCTGGCTTTTATCTGGAAAATATCCAACAATAGCTTCCATTGAATGAATAATTGATCCGGATCCTAAAAACAACAAGGCTTGGGAATAGGCATGAGTAATCAAATGAAATAAAGCGGCTCGATAAGACCCCATACCTAGAGCTAACATCATATAACCCAATTGAGACATTGTAGAATAAGCTAAACCTCTCTTAATATCTTGTTGAGCAAGAGCTAAAGTAGCTCCTAAAAATACTGTTATTATCCCTATCAAAGATATTAGATTCATTGCGTATGGTATGACTATGAAAAGTGGAAGAAGCCGAGCTACAAGAAAAATTCCCGCCGCTACCATAGTAGCAGCATGGATAAGAGCCGAAATAGGAGTAGGCCCTTCCATGGCATCGGGTAACCATACATGAAGGGGGAATTGCGCGGATTTAGCAACCGGGCCGGCAAATAATAGAAATGCACACAAAGTAACAAATAAAAGGTTAACCTCATTATTATAAATCAAGTTTTTCAATATTTCGAACAAATCCCGAAATTCGAAACTGCCTGTTAGCCAATAAAGACCTAAGATCCCTAATAATAATCCAAAATCCCCTACACGATTAGTTACAAATGCTTTTTGACAGGCGCCTGCCGCAATAGGTCGTGTGAACCAAAACCCGATTAATAGATAAGAGCACATTCCAACCAATTCCCAAAAAATATAAATTTGTATGAAATTCGAACTTGTAACTAATCCTAACATTGAAGCATTGAAAAAACTCATATAAGCAAAAAATCTCAAATATCCTTGATCATGAGACATATAATTGTCACTATAAATAAGAACCAGAATTCCAACTGTAGTGATTAATATTGACATAATAGAAGTAAGTGGATCAATAAAGTATCCGAACTCGAAAGACAAATCACTAGTGATGGTCCAACTCCTTAGGGATTGATAGATCGAAGTTCTATCTATTTGCTCAATAGATAGATCGATCGAAAAAATCATAACTATACTTAACAATAAAATACTAATAAAAGCCCACATACGGCGAAGATTTTTTGTTGCGGTCGGAAAAAATAGAAGTCCCACCCCTATTAACATAGGGACTGGAAGTGGAACTAAAGGTATGATCCAGGAATATTGATATGTATGTTCCATAAAATCAATAAAGTAATAATAATTGTTTTTTATTCTTAATTCAGTGTTTCTGATTCACCGGTTCTTATCTCTTTTAAATTTAAAAGGGATTAATAAAAAAATTAAGGTTAAGGTATTAAAATGAAAAACTTAAATAAAATTCGCTTTTTCTATTCATAGTTATTTTGAATCTTTCCCACCAACTTCAAAAAAATGAAAAGTTAAAAACAATCAAATGTTCTAACTAAGCTACTAGTCAAAAATAAATAATTATTTTATACTTTATACTACGTAAGATTTTT
>NW_006263115.1:0-4286 GCF_000493195.1 Citrus x clementina | reverse complement strand
TTCATAAAAAATAAATTTAAACCATTTTAAAAAACCTTTTTAATTTTTTTTTTTAAAAAAAAAAAAAAGCCTTCTAAAAATTTTAAAATTTTTTTTTTTTTTCAAAAAAAAAAGTTTTTTTTTTTCCTTTTTTCTTGGCCCTTTTTAAGGCATTTACCCCGCCCAACCTGGGGTTTTTGATGCATACAAGTATTTTTGTTTGAACGTTGATACATAATTAATGGAATACAATATGTATTCCCGTTTCCCGATAAAACAATCTTGTCAATATCGGTATAAATGATCTTTCCCTCGTGTTCGGCTATAGCGGGAACCCCTGAATCTAGAGCCACTTGAGGTTCCAACCCAGTTCCAACAATGCACTTCTCGGACCGAACGAGCGGAACTGCTTGGCGTTGCATATTAGAACTCATTAAAGCCCGATTCGCATCATTATGCTCGATAAAAGGAATGAGGGAAGCCCCAATAGAAAAATATTGGAAGGGAAAAATACTTCGAAGATGAACCTGTTCCCACGCAATAGTCAGGAACTCTTGACGGTATCGAGTCGGAACAACCTGTTCTTCCGGACTACCCTGATTCAGTGCCAAAGAATTTCCTGCCGCTACCATATAGTATTCATCTCTACTTGGTGATAAATAAAGCATCCGTACTTTTTTTGATTTTTCAAAGATTTCATAAAACGGGCTTTCTAGAGACCCCCAATAACCAATTCTCGCATGAATTGCTAAGGATCCAATAAGTCCAACATTGATTCCTTCGGACGTGTCAATTGGACAAATGCGGCCATAGTGACTAGGATGGATATCTCGTACCCGAAAACTCGCAGTTCGCCCTGTCAATCCTCCGGGGCCCAAATAACTCAATTTTCTCCCATGAACTATTTGTGTCAATGGATTAGTTCGATCCAAAACTTGAGATAATGGATGTAATCCGAAAAAAGAATCATAAGTGGTTGTTAAGGGAGTTGAAGTTACCAAATTTTGAGGAGTTGGCATCAATTTATGCCGAATTGCTCCACATATAGTTCCTCTAATCACATTTTCTAACCGAACCAGGGCCAATCCGAATTGATCTTGTAAAAGATTCGCGACAGACCGAATACGTTTATTTTTCAAATGATTCATATCGTCAAGTGTACCCATTCCAAATTTCAGTCCAATCAAATGATCGACAGCTGCCAATACATCTCGTGGTAACAAAAATGTATTGTTCTGAGGTATATTCAGATTCAGTCTCTGGTTCATATTTCGTCTACCAATCTTTCCTAATTCACATCTTTGGTGAAAAAATTTCTTTTGTAATTCCTTACACAAGGATTCCGAAAATACCGGATCTCCGCCTACACAAGCAAATTGTTGATAAAACTCCAAAATGGCATTTTCTTTTGATCCAATTTTTTTTTTCTCCTTATTCGTCAGGAAAGACAAGAAAATTTCAGGGTAGCAAATATTCTCTAGAATTTCTCGTAGATTCGAACCCATAGCTGCTGATAGAACTAGAATAGATACTTTCTGTTTCCTACTCACACGAGCCCATATCCTTGCTTTTCTATCAATCTCTAATTCGAATCTTCCCCCCCAATCAGATATTATGGTGCCTGTATAGACCGAAATTCCGTTATGGCCCAATTCTGACCGATAATAGATACCGGGACTTTGCAATATTTGATTGATGACAATTCTGTATATTCCGTTTACTATAGAAGTTCCCAAAGAATTCATTAGAGGAATGTTTCCAATAAAAATAGTTTGTTCCTGCATGTCCCCTCGGCTTTTCCAAATTAATCCTGCGGATACATATAATTCAGAAGAATACGTGAATGATTCATATACAGCATCTCTTTCTTTTAGCAAGGGTTCTACCAATTGATATGTTTCCACAAATAATTGAAATTCAATTTCTTGATCTGTATCTTCAATTTTTGGAAACTTATAAAGCTCTTCTGTTAAGCCCTGATCAATGAACCTACAAAATCCTTCAAATTGTATCTGATTCAACCCAGGTATTGTAGACATTCCTGCATTTCCATCTCCGAGCATTTTGAATTTCCCATTTATCAAAAAATCCCATTCGTTTCTCATTCTGCATCGATTCATATGATTCGATGCAGAATGCTGGAATTTAGATTCTGTTTACTGAATCGCATGAAATTTTACCCAACTCCATATAGATGGAATGTATGAAATACGTATGAACGGGGGAAAAAGGATGATTTTATACTTAATAAAATTGGAATTTCTAAGAGACAGATCCAAATGGAAAGGAAGCGATAAATTCCACTTAGACTTACGGAGTTTTGTATAGAATCAAAAAAATAATTCAATTTATACCATTATTATGATATTCCAATCCGTTAGGATACCAGAAAAATAAACGTCGTGATTTGATCTATTCGCTAAGATAAAGACATAAGAATCAGACACAATATACCAGCGTAAAGCTCATTTTTTTAGCACTTACCTTTTTCGTGGATTCCACTGTTCAAAAAATGATTTGCGAAGAACCCCCTTTTTCTTTTTTTAGTCGAATTTTTAGAATAGGATTGAAGTGCGTAAGACGGCTTGTATTTAGTAAACCCGTGCCGATATAGCTATCTATATATACATCGCCCCCCTTTATTGCATAGTTCGCTTCGGGACAGCGCATGTCGTGCTCTATCAAAATTTCGATTTTCTCTTCAATCTAAATTGCAGTACGACAATTTTCGGAAAATTCCCTATAGAGAGGCATCAGACACAGATAAGATAACCAATAAGCTAGCCGCGAAACGATTTATGTTTGGGGTTTACATATACTCATAATTGCTGTTATAATTGAAATGGAGAAGGCTTTTTTTATAGAAAAAACCAATATTGATTAGGTAGGTATCAATTTTGATTTTCTTCTATCATTAGGAAACAAAATTGACAATTTCAATTTCAATCCAAGAGTTGGTCACGAATTTTCAGTCACTAGTTAATGGTTCCAATTTGTCCTTAATTTTGGCTTTTGTGACTGAAAATGCACATTTCTTTTTTCATTTTTCAATAGAAAAAAAGAAAGAGAAAAGAGAGGTATTAAGATGTTGTGTGAGATACTATAAAATCAATTGAAGAACCGGAGCCGATCCAAAAAAAGGACATATTTTTTTTAGGCAAGGAATTAAGAAAAACGAGATTTTATATGGACGTACACAAAAAAAAGAAAAGACATTGAGTACCCCCCCCCCAAACAAAACAAGCAAAGGGGGAATTTTTTAATCTATTTTGTATCGTTTTGGCGGCATGGCCGAGCGGTAAGGCGGGGGACTGCAAATCCTTTTTCCCCAGTTCAAATCTGGGTGTCGCCTGATCAACAAACGATAAGACTCGCAATCCCTTATTCTGCTTGGCTGGTCTAACTCGCCGAATCTTTTCCAGCAAAGTACGCGACTCTTGACATTTTCGTGATTCGAAATAGCTGGGGTTTCTGTTCTTTTTTTTTTTTCTGTTCCTTAAACTTAAAGTGCTGTTAATCCTTGCATTTAGGATTCACGGAAAGATTATAGTAGTAGAAGCGCTTTCATATCAAATCAAGAGTTACCGATTTATTTCCACTGCTAATTGCTAATGCAGGGTCTACTGACCGGGTCTTGAATTAGATTGAAAAGCCCGAGGGAGAATCGAATTAATCGTTATGGAAGGGGCGGGAGATACTTTGTATGCAGTATACAGACTCATAAGAGTCTATGAATGCACGGGCATTCAATCAATATTCGATTGGACGGATAATTGGCTTTTACTTAATGATAATAAAGGGCAACAAAAAAAACGAGGAGTTCTTATTATTACTACAGATTAGGTAACACTCCCTTTGATACTTCCAAAGAAAAGTGCGACTGTGTATTTTGTTTCATTTTTCCGGATTCTACTAGAAATCATATACGAACTTGTTCTAAGTGGATTTATTGGAGCGTTTCATATTTAGTGGAGTCTTTCATCAAGGGCGTTGGGCCAGAATCCCTTTTTGACTCTGCGCCAGTGATTCCACTATTATTAGGAAACAATAATGGAATAAATTCTTCATATTCATAGAGATAGGGGACATAATTCACATGGATATAGTAAGTCTCGCTTGGGCTGCTTTAATGGTAGTCTTTACATTTTCCCTTTCGCTCGTAGTATGGGGAAGAAGTGGACTCTAGAGATACTACTAATTGAGTTGGGGAATCAAACTGTATCACTTTTTTTATAGATCGTTCTGCAAAGCCTTTTTAAAAATATTAATTATTAAATAATTAATAGAATAATTAAATTCAGTAATTT
>NW_006263116.1:0-22364 GCF_000493195.1 Citrus x clementina | reverse complement strand
TACACTAGCAACACTCCCTACTCATCCAGAGAGTGTTCCCATCAATGCGCTGCTTGCAGTGAAAGGAACCCCTCTTCAAGATCAGAAGGTGATTTTATTCCTGTTTAACACAATACCATTTAATGTTTTGGTGGAATATATATAAATATATATATATCGTATCTTACTGCAAGCATATATTATATTTTACTGCAAGCATATTCTGTCATTGATGTTGTTTCTCTCTTATCATTTATTGCTCTTTAATATAAATTGTTGGTGAAACCCACGTAGTCTGATACAAATTGCCGATAATAAAAGTTTCTAGAGTAGTGTTTGCTTGGAAGAATGATATACTTCAGCATATTTACCCTCACTGTGTTGTTGTAAAAGGCAGCCATCATTGTTAAAGAGCATCTAAAAAGCTTTCCATGTCCATGAAAAGTTACTCTATGCTTGGAAATAACCAAAGTCGATTTCCTAATTCCATGTTCAGCCAGTTGAAATATGGGAGATGATTCGGATGATTGCTACAGCACGTATAGTCATGCCAAAAGCAATGGTCAGATTATCAGCTGCAAGAATTCGTTCTTCCATGCCAGAGTAGGCACTGTGTTTTCTTGCTGGTGCTAATTCCATCTTTACTGGCGAGAAACTTTTGACAACTCCGAACAACAATTTCGTTGCTGATCAACTCATGTTCAAGGTTCTTGGACTCACTCCTAAAGCTCCCATTTTTCATGAAGACGAAGCAAATGTTTCCAAAGTAGAGAGTTATCAGGAAGCTATTTCCTCTTCAGGTTGAGACTTTACCATTTGCACGGTGGTGCCTACTTCCAAGGTATTATTTGTGTTATTGCCCTGTTTATTACATTCGGACTCCATGCTAATGCATTGGCATTTGTTATGATTGTTGGAGTTCAATGGTACATTGTTCAGTTTCAACATTGATTGCATGTACAAGACTAATTAATAATAATTATTCTTATTATTTCTTAAAAGTGTGAGATTACATCCCATTGAGAGATATTAGTACCAAATAGGTCGATAATCATATCTATATACGCAACCTTGCCAAATTTGATTAGCCACAGCTTCAGTTTGATTGTGAAAAGGTGGAGTTACCTCCACAAATTTTTCATGACAATCCCAATATCCCATCCTGCAGCTATAAGTTGATCGCAGCAATTAGCGGAAAGTACTTTGTTCTTCTCATTTCCATCTTTGTACATGCCTGCTTCAATCGCCTGGCCATAGTTTGGTGTTAATTTTGATGCACATTGCTCCAGGAAACTGCTGCTGTAGGAGGCACCAATGAGGAGAGAATGCCCAGTACTACTACTGCTAACAAGCAAACATCATTGACTGCTGCTGCAGGAGGCACCGATGAGGAGAGGATGCCCAGTACTACTACTGCTAACAAGCAAACGAGCATTCATCTTGAACGATTGAATAATCTTGATGCCTGCCAGATTGCTTGATTGTATGTGTTTTATCTCAAAGAGGGCTCATTATAGACGAGAAATGAACGTAATTAAGAATTCAAAACGGCCTTGTCCTGGTAGATATTGTATTTGAACCTCATTTAATTGGATTTAAACAGATTAAATGTTTTTTTTTAATAACACCTATACGAAACAGCCAATTTACCCAATTAAAACATAAGTATAATATGCTGTATGCCGAACCATGATACAACAGTCGAAATTGAAAGTGTAAATAGAGGCCATGAATGGTTAAAACATAAACAATTTGCTGGCTCTATCAAAATTTTCATTGCTTTATATCATTTCAGTTTACGCTTCTTCTTATTAGCAATTTCCTTATAAAAGTTGAAGAAAATATTTTCTACTAAATCCTCAACATTTGTCATTGATCAAATGCAATGATAAAAACATATAATTAGATAAAATAGGTAACTTTTGCTGGCTGATCTCAGAATTCAGATCCCTTAATATTTGACCAAACTACAAACTGAGTACACAAAATTTTGAAATAAGTGACATGCATCCATAAGTTTAATAAAAAATGCCAAACGATTAGAAATGACTTGAAATTGATAATTTTTCTTCTTGTTTGTACGCATATAGCGCTGTGCAAGTCCCATAACATGTGGAAAGCCGATAATTAAATCCACTTCGCCTGCTCTCTGCTCGGTCCACTTCCAAAAGGCTCAGAAACATGTTAATAGGGCCTTGAAGAAAGCAGGGCTGAATGTTTCCTCTTCAAGTAAGCTCGCTCCCAAGTTCCATGTGATAGTGGCAGAGTACATTCTGTTGATGTCGAAATTCGGATGAGTTGGTCAGATCTCAAATTCCTACATCAGCATTAAATTTGTTTGGTGGGAAGCCGCTGAGTAGTTAGCACAGTGAGCATATTTTCTATGAGCAAATGATCCATGAGCAGACAATCTATGAGCAGACAATCCATGAGCAAAAAATCTATGAGCAAACGAGCCATGAGCAGACAATCTATGAGCAGACAATCCATGAGCAGACCACCCATGAGCAGACAATCCATGAGCAAACGATCCATGAGCAGACAATCCATGAGCAGACCACCCACGAGCAGACAATCCATGAGCGGACGATCCATGAGCAGATAACCTATGAGCAGACGATCCATGAGCAGATAACCTGTGAGCCTGTGAGCACAGCCAACAGTCAGCAAGTGCCGGAAGTTTTTCCGACGAGAACCCTCTGACGCTCAAGTCAGCAATTTGGGTCTATTTGGAAAAACTCATACCACAATTCATGTGGCTTAATTATGATTGTTTTAAACAAAAAGCTTTTAAGTAAATTTAAAGGAAAAGAATTGAAAATAATCAATTTTAAAGATAAATAAGTCATGAGAGAAAGAGAAATTTCTCAGTGGTAAGAGAGGGAAAATGATCCTATGGATTTAATCTCGCCGAGTGAAAGGAAAAAGAATCCCCCCCAATGTCTAACCCGAAAGTCCCTTTTATAGCTTATTACTTGGGCGCTCAGTTCCCACTCCCCCACGTTCATCACTACGTCGGGTCTTTCGATGTGAAACGAGAGTACGTGTCGATAACTGCCATTGACTCGGTCCTTTAGCACTTGGATTCTTTTCTGAACCCTCTCGTACTTCGTCTATCAGATGTACAAGATTGCTCCTCACCTATGAGCACGTGAATCCTACTGGAGTACATCACGTAGCTCCTCACCTATGAGCACGTGAATCCTGCTGGGATACATCCTGTAGCTCCTCGCCTATGAGCACGGGAATCCTGCTGGGTTGCCTCTGATCAGGGTGCTATACACTCCAAACGCATTCATCAGATTCAAGCCAAAAGGAGAAATGCACTAAACAAAGCTATTAGTAAAGTTGTGATTCAGGAAGAAAGTGCTGGATGAGCCTTTCATTGGGTGATTATATGACTCATGCTGTAAAACTGCTAGTGTAAATTGATTCGAACATTAATGGTGAGTTGGATGAGTTCATGTATATAGGTTTTTTGTTTGTCTTTTTGTTTTTAATGTTTTTCCATAATGTCGACATTGGTGATGTCCTTTTGGTCTCAAGATATAAGAAAAAAATGTAGATGTTGAAATACTGTATGCAGATTTAGTTATAAAATCTACAAGAGCTTTAATGAAAATGCTCGATATGCTCTCAATTCCCATCAAACCACCATGCCTGCTGTTTTCGATAGATTTTAGGGTAGGAAAAGCCAAACCTATCTAGAACAATGAATTTGTATTTTTGGGGAAGACGGGTTACCTCACTGGTTTGTTGTGTGCGGTGTATTCGAAATTTGGGGAGGTGAGAAGGGAAGAGGGAGTGGCAACAATGGAGAAAGGTCTGAACCAAGAAAAAAGTCCTTCCAAATGAGCTTCACGCTTGCAAAACAGTGAAATAGAGGTTAGAAGTGAAGCCGGGGTACCCCGGCGTTCACACTCTGACGCTCAAGTTAGCAAACTCAAGCTTTTTATGGCCAAGAGAGCTTGACAGCCCTCTGTAAACTAAGTTTAAAGGTTGAAAAAAACCTATTTTGTGGAGTGTAAGTGTTGTTAGTGAATTAGAGTATGATGGAGAATGAAACCTAGGTACCTTTATATATGGAGTACCTCAATTGCCACCTGGCGTACCATTTTTTGCTAATGTCTTTTTACCTTTTTATGATTTTTGGGCCGTTTTGTGCATGTTCGCGGCGTATCTCATCCTTTGGAGACGTGGCGCGCACTGAAGAGTAGTCCAGGGTACCTCTGCAGTAGCTGTTAGGTAGCAGTTGAGGACCATTGTCCTTAGGACAATGTCCTTCACTTTTGGCAGAGGTGGCAGGCGGCTGTCCCCCCTTTAGCACGACGTTTTTTATTGATAATTCTAACAAAATCGAATAATATCTTTTAAAAGGTGGAGACGTTTCTCATGGCGGACTTTTTCAGAGGGTTCTCATGCATCCAATCTGTCGGTACCTCCAGTTACATGGGGTACCTCAATGTATGTGGGGTACCTCTAATTGTGCGGGGTATCTCATATCACGTCGGGTACCTTTATTTGTGCGGGGTACCTCAATCTGTGTGGGGTACCTCTAATTATGCGAGGTACCTGAAATCATGCCGGGTACCTTAGATTGTGCTGGAGTTATTCTGTTCGTCGACACGTGTCGCTTTACTACCTCTCCTATTTTTCTCCCAAACAACATCCCCCTAGTTTCTTTTGGAGAGAAGTATTAGAAGCAAAAGAAACTTATTATATGATGTATGAGTGACACGTGGCGATGCGGGGTTTGACTTGGTGAATGGCTGGATCGGGGGTACCTTGCTCAGTTTCTTCCATTGATTAAACTTTGTGTATTGTCGAGCTAAAAAAATCATCTCTTTGTTTTTTCCTTTTCCCACCCTTTTTTTTTTACGATGAGAATAAACAGTTGTCTTCATGTCTCTCTCTCATTTTTCTTGGGAAGTGGCAGCCGTCTGACATGTAATTTAAATTTTAAAAATATCAATCTCACGCAAACATCCCTGACTTTCTTTTTGTTCCGTGTGCTCCGTCAGGTTTAATTAAAAACCCCTGACGTAAATATCAATCTCTTATCATTTATTTTGAAAATCCCAAAACAATCTCCCATAAAACCGATTGTCTCCAGTGGCTTCTTCCTTCAAACATTCGTCTTTTCTCATGACTGCATCAATATTGCTCACAGGTACAAATTTCTTCTTTACTCTTTTTTTTTTGGCCGGTGTTCTTCTTCGCAATCTCCGGCGTTGGTTCTCGGCGGTTGCAACTGGCGTGGGTTCGGTGGTTGTAGCCGCGGCAACCGGCGTTGGTTCGGTGGCTGCAGCTTCCCCCTCCCGCGTTGTCTTCTTCGTTCTTTTTTTTTATTTCTTCGTTATTCATTCCCACGGTGGTTCTCGATGGCTACAATTGCGGTTACCGACGTCAAATTCGGATAGTGGCCAGCGGCATTCTGGTCACCGTAATGCTTTTCCCCTGCTATATTCTTCGTTTTTCATTTTATCATCCTTTTTTTTTAATAAATAACTACATATATTTAAGCTTATTTTTTATTTTTATACTTGCATATTCTTACCTACTGTTTTTGGTTACCTGCAGCTTTGTCACCCCACGACCACAAGTCCTGATTTGTCAAGTTGGTGAATTACAGGTATCCTTCCTCGTTCTTCCTCTTTTGGCGCATTTACAGTGGCGCTATTTTGCATACTCTGAGAAAAATTTATTTTTTATTTCTATTTTTTTTTGTGGTTGGTGTTTGTATTTGATGGTTGATGTGTGGTGGGTGGTGTATGGTGTGGATATGTTGTTGGGGACCTGTGGCCTGCTGGTTATGTTGTTGGGGGCTTGTGGCTTGGTGGATATGTTGTTGGGGACTTGTGGCATGGTGGATATGTTGTTGGGGACTTGTGGCATGGTGGATATGTTGTTGGGGGACTTGTGGCCTGGTGGTGTGTGGCAAGAAGTAAATGGGTAAGAAAAAAGTGGGACCAGTGAGGAAGTGTCGTGCAGTTGAGGTTAGTAGTGTTGACAGCCCTTCTGCTGGATCTCCTTCCCACATTTCCATTAGTGAGGGTGATAGGTCTCTCCCTAGTGCCTCTAGGAGTTGTAACTCACATTTTGAGTTCCCTCACCCTAGGAGTGCTTCTCGTGTCAGTCCACGCTTTTCCAGTAAACGACCAACCCACCATCCTCGAAGAAAGGGTAAGTCATCCAAGCCCAAGTTCCAGCTCATTCCTCAGACCGGCCTCCCAAGTCTCCCTCTGGCACACTTTAAAAATCTGGTAACATTCATTCACTAGGCGCTAGGAGGGCTACTTTGGGGGACTTAGAACAAATTAGAGGCAAATACAATATTCATCCCTCTGTCCAGCTTAGGGTACCCTATGTGGATGAACGACCCGAGTGTCCGAAGTCTGATGGGATTGCTCTTCACATTAACCTCTTTGATTTTGGACTTTGCATGCCCCTCCCACCCTGCTATATGAGGATGTTTAGCTATTTGGGGGTAGTTCCTAGGCAGCTGTCCCTTCCAGGGTGGATGATACTTATGGGCTTGCAGGTGTTATGGTTGGAGGTATTGAGGCGTGATATTTTTATTCGGGAGTTGAGGGGCCTTTACCAATTCAAAAAGCCCAAGGGTTTCGCTATTGCTTACTTCTCTGCTTGGGGTGATCATGTCAATATTGTTAAAGGAGACCCCGCCTTGAAGAAGGGTTACAAAAAGAAATGGTTTGTCGCTGAAGGTAAGTGGGGGATAGAGACTCTAGGCGACAAGCGCAACACTTTGAGGTTCTAAATTCCTTCAGTGTAGACTATAAGTATCTCTCTTATTTATTGTTCTTTATTGTAATCTTTCGCATAAATGTCTCACTAACCTTGGGTTCTCCGTGATTTTGCAGGTGTGACGTGGGCTAAAGGATTATGCCCAGTTCACGAGGTGGGAAAAGAAGTGAAGAAGTTTGTGGAAAGGTTTCGAGGTGCACAGAGGGGTAGTGATGTATTAGAAGAGAGCAGGTTAAGGAGAGCGAGGTTGATTGATCGAAGTTTTCCACCTGCTTCCGGTGGTGACTCATGTATGATTTGGATGTTGGGGGTACCCCGTTATTATCTACAGGACTGGGGTACCTCGTTATCTCCGCGTTCTTTATTTGGTTTTCCTGTTTTTTGTTTACCATTTTTGCGTTTGTAGTACTTAGCGCCTGTCCGACTAACATCACTTTTGTGCATTGGGTGCAGTTATAGAGTCAGCGAGTGATGCTTTTGATGCTTTCTTCCAAGTAGTAGTGGGTAGAGCTTCTGGATCTCAGGATTCGGCGTTACCTCAAAAAAATACCCAGCCACCTCGAGCTCTCGGACTGAAGGGGAAATCCCATGGTACCTCCCATAGCAGGTTGAAGGGTACCCCTCGTTCTAAAAAGAGAAAATTCGGGTTGGTTTCTGCTTTCCCCGACGAATTGTGCGAAAGTGACCTAGACCCAACCTCCAACAAGAAAGTTTCACACTTGGCTCGCTGTTTCTACTATTCTGCTGAAAATGTTACTTTCGAGGTCGTTAAAGAGACGGACAAGATGAGTTTGAGTGAGTGCTATGGTCAGGCACTCATGGCTACCCAATAGGTAGCCTTTATTGGGGTACCTCGGGTGTACCCTTCATTCTTTACTTATTTGTTCCTATTGCTATACACATATATATAACATGTCTTTAATGACCTGCAGGCATCCTTTCTCCTCAGCCACTGCCTTCTAGATCTCGACTCTCTTGTTGCCACCCAATCAGAGGTTGACAAATTAAGGGGTGAGCTCCAAAGTCGACAGTCTCGCGAGGACAAGCTTACTCGAGAAGTCAAAATTTTGCAAGAACGCATTACTGACCTATCTGGAGAGAAAACTCAAATGGAGAGGGATTGCGATGAGCTGAGGGCCACAAATGAGGATCTATTGTCCTGACAGAAGAAGATGGCGAAGGAGGCGTTATCCCTTATTATGATGGAGGTGTGGAGCGTGGATCCGGAACTGGAGGTACCCAGTGTGCAGAAATTTGTCAATAAGGTCACGATTCTGAAGACGATTGAGGATAGGAATAAGTCTTCCCATGCATGGTCGGGTACCCCTCCTGGGTCGCCTAGGGTACCTCGCGTGCTTCAGCCGTTGCCTGCCTCAGATGCCCCTGCTTCGGCTGCTCATTTTCCGAGTACCTCAGAGTCCTCTGCTGATCGCCCTCTGGAGATGGATGGTGGGGACGGTGTTCCACCCTCGGTGTAGCCATTTTATAGTGCTCTTGTTTTTATGGATCTATTCACATTTTGCTATTTGGAACTTGTTTATTTCTTTTTTGATTTCTTGGGATATCTTGCATCGTTAAGATCTCTCTTTTGTTATGATACCATACTACCGAGCCCTCCATATTTTGAACTTGTATTTTGTATCCTTGTTATTCTGCAAATGAATGCTGGTCCAAACTGTTATCTTGCAAATCTCTAGGGTACCCCCCATTATATGCAATGAATTTTTTTTTGAAATGGGGTACTCCAGGTACTTAATAAATATTCGACATCCGGCGTCTGCTGGTTTATGTAGATTGACGCCCTTGGTGCATGTCTTTTTTTAAAATTATGGCGAATCTTCCACAAATAGGTAATCAAATACCATCGCGACATCCGGATTGAAAATGAGAGCACACAATTGGTCCAACCAATTAATATTTTTGCTCTTTCGAAGTTTTCTCCAAATTTTTGAATGGCCTACCCCCTATTTTGCTCAAGTAAGAGGACAAAGGTGTGGGTGTACTCATACATAAGCAGAACCTCGTGGCGCTAGAGTATGCCGGCTTTACTTCACCCTCAAGTCCTCTTTGACCCTCATTCTTTTTGTTTAAGTAGCTTTGTCATGCTTCCGCAGAAAGGCTACCCCTGGGCTATTCACTCCGTTGCCAATCTTGGCTTTGCATAGATCGTCGTGATCTATGCATGCCAGGTACCCTGACTAGTCCTGTAATAGGTTAATCATAATTGACAGGAGTATGGCGATAATTGCATGTAACTAGATGTGAGGGTATATTAATGGCGATAAATGAATATAATTCGCATTCCATGATCGAAGTCGCAAAAAAATTAAGAACACACATCATATTTGTCGAGAAAGAAAATGCATTTATAGATAATGAAAAAATTGATCAATACATGACTTAACTTTGTTACCTTAAGGAGAACGGGAGACCGTAAGACCTCCTATCCTTTTCAGTTGGGAATTAAAGAAATTCTAAAGTTGCAACTAACCAACATAGGGTATTTGGGGTACCCCATTTGGCCTACCACACAAAAACATTAAAGAAAACAAATAATAGCAAAAGACTAAAGGTTAAGACACTGTCCTTTAATAATATTTCCGTAGCATTACAGTATTCCAGTGGTGCCTCACGATTGTCCCATCCATGTGGAGTAGCCTGTATGCACCTGACCCAACGGGTTTGTCGATGCGGTAAGGTCATTTCCAATTTGCCCCGAAAGTGCCTTCACATGGTACCCTAGTGCTCTGAGTTACCCTTTTTAAGATTAAGTCTCATTTCTTGAAGGATCGAAGGCGTATCATTTTTTCATATAGACCCGAAATGCGATGCTGGTATATGATTGTCCTCAATTATGCTCTCACCCTTTTCTCAGCCACCAAATCAAGATTTGAAGCAATCAATGAGGTGTTCTCAACCTCATCAAAGTATTCAACCCTGTGAGAGGGTACCCCGATTTCCGCTGGAATCACTGCATCAACACTGAATGCGAGGGAAAACGGGGTCTCCCGGGTGGAGGTGTTTTGAGTAGTCTGGTAGGCCCACAGAACCTTAGGTAGCTCGTCTACCTATGCTCTCTTTCATTCTTCTAGCTTCTTCTTCAAGATACCTTTGACAATCTTGTTAACGATTTCGACTTGCCCATTAGTTTGGGGGTGGGCAGGTGTAGCAAACCGGTTGGCTATCCCAAGCTCCGAACAAAAACTTTAAAATTTTTCATTATCGAATTACTTGTCGTTGTCACTAACAATTGCACAAGGGATCCCAAATCTATAAATGAGGTTCTTCCAAATGAATTCCGTTGTTTTTCGTTCTGTTATGCTTGTTAGTGGCTCCACTTCCGCCTACTTTATGAAATAATCTACCGCCACGATTGCATGTTTTGCTTGTCCTTTCTCGGTAGGTAACGGGCCAATGAGGTCCACTCCCCATATAGTGAAGGGCCAAGGGGAAGATATAATTGTTAGCTTCTCTGGGGGTAAGTGGGATACCCTAGCAAACCTTTGGCATTTGTCAAAGCTTTGTACCATATTATTAGTATCTTCCCGTATGGTAGGCCAATAGTACCCCTGACGGAGAGCTTTTTGCGCCAGTGATTGTGCTCCATAATAATTGCCACAAATCCCCTCATGTATCTCCTTCATGACATACTCGACCTCGTCACTTCCCAAGCATTTAAGGTAAAGAAGAGTGAACCCTCTTTTGTATAAGGTATCCTGGATCAGGCAATACAGCGTGGTTTTATACTTTAGTCTTCTTGCTTCACTTTTATCTGAGGGGAGTTTTCCGTCCTTGAGGTACCTTATGATAGGCGCCATCCAAAGTACCCCGGTGGACAGTGATCCTACTTCCAATAGCTCTAGGAGATCAATACTGAGGGCAGGTATGTGTTCTGTCGTGATGGGGCCAGTTGATTGAGCTACACTAAGGGACGCCATTTTTGCCAGAGTGTCGGCTTCGATGTTCTCCAGTCGGGATATCCTTTCCACCTTAACCTCACAAAATTAGGACATCAACTCTCTGGTTTTTCAGAGGTACCCCTTAATGTTTTCCTCTTTCGCTTGATATTGTGCGGTAATCTGGCTTATCACCAACTGGGAGTCGCTCTTAACGTGTACCTATTTTGCTCCTAAAGCTTTTGACATCCTCAACCCCGCTATGATGGGCTCATGTTCGGCTTCGTTGTTTGAAGCCTTGAATCCAAATTGCAAAGCATAGCATATTTTCACCTTGTTTAGGTCGATTATAATAACTCCCGCACCACTTTCATGTGAGTTAGATGAGCCATCTATATATATTTCCCAGACATGCCCCCTTTATCGGTGGATGGGGTATCTGACAGGTACCTCAGATCACTTTCACCACATGAGTCATTGGCGAATTCCGCAATGAAATCAGCGATGACTTGAGCTTTAATTACCGAACGAGGCTTGAAGATGATGTCGAACTCGTTTAATTCGAAGGACCATCGGAGAAGCCTTCCGGACACGTCTAACTTTTGGAGGATTTGCCGGAGGGGAAGATTGGTGACGATTGCAATGATGTGAGCTTGAAAAAATGGTCTGAGCTTCCTTGCGGAGATAACCAGTGCCAAAACGATCTTCTTAGAGGTGGGGTACCTCTTTTCGGCTTCGACCATGCCTTACTAGTGTAGTAAATAGGTCGTTGTACCCCATTATCATCTTCTCGGAGTAACACAAAGCTGGTGGCATGCTCGGATACGGCGAGATACAACAAAAGCACCTCCTTCGGTTCAGGTTTGGTAAGTGGTGGAGCATTCACGAGGTACCCTTTCAGTTCTCGGAAAGCTTCTTCGCAATTGAGTGTCCATTAGAGCTTCTTGCCGGCCTTCAAAGCTTTGAAAAAAGGCTTACACCGGTCGGTGGCCTTGGAGATAAAGCGGTTCAGGGCAGCTACCCGGCCTGCTAAGCTTTGAACCTTCTTGATAGTGTGTGGCGACTTCATTTCAAGAACCGCACGAATTTTATTGGGGTTGGCCTCAATCCCCCGTTGTTGTACCATGAACCCAAGAAATTTTCCCGAGGTAACCTCGAATGCACATTTTTTAAGGTTGAGCTGCATTTAGTGTCTTCTTAAAACTGTAAAGGTATCTCTGAGGTGCCTCAAGTGTTCTCCTGCAAGCACTTATTTGGTGATCATGTCCTCTATGTAAACCTGCATGGTAAGCCCGATTTGTTCCTTGAAAATTTTATTTATTAGCCATTGATAGGTAGCCCCAGCTTTGGGATTTAATTGTAACTGAAGAAGGCGTCCATAAAACTAAGCATCTCATGCCCCATTGTTGCATCATCCAGCTAGTCCACCCGGGGAAGCGGGAAGCTATCCTTGTGGCAAAACTTGTTCAAATCAATGAAGTCCACACACATACGCCACTTTCTATTTGATTTCTTGACTAGAACTACGTTTGATACCCAATCGGGGTATACTGCTTCCCGAATAAATCCCGCTGCTAATAGGCAGTCTACCTCTTGTTCAATTACCCCGTACCTCTCTTAGTTGAAGGTGCGACGCTTCTGTTTGATCGGTTTATGATGTGGGTTGACATCGAGTTTGTCACAAAAGAGGAAAGGTGGGATGCCCGACATATCCGAGTGAGACTAGGCGAATACGTCGTGGTGCTTGGTAGGAAGTTGATGAGCCTCTCTCATTGTTCCTCCGAAAGATTAGAGCATATTTTCACGATCTTTGTTGGGTCGGTGGCACAAATCGAGACTGAAACAAGGTCTTCAATTGGGTACCCTGTTTTTCCTCTTTTAATATTCGGGGATCCAAAGGTGCCTCAACTTCACATCTGGGCTCCACATGGTCCTCGTGGGGTACCTTTGAGCTATCCCGAGCAACTGCTTCTATGCCCATTGGTGAGGCTTCCAACTATTTTGGTGGGTGGGCTACCTGAGGAGATTTTTTTAGCACTACTCTCCCCTGTCTAGTAAGTGCTCGCTTTGAGGGATAAGGTGTGGGCTGACTATCACTGGGGTACCCCTTCACTGGTGGATCGGAAGTTATTTGGTAAGTGACTTTGGAGGCCACAGAATAACATCCATAAGCCGATTGCTGATACCCTTTAATGGAGATAACTTCTTGGGCGGCTGGGACTTTCATGGTGAGGTAGTGTATGGATACCATCGCTTTAGTTGCTACTAAGAACGGCCTACCCAATATAATGTTGTAGGCACCCGGGTAATCCACAATAAGAAAATCAATCATATGAACACACGGTGAGGTACCTTACCAAGTGTAACGGGCAGTGTAATGATGCCCTTTGATATAACCATATCTCTAGCGAACCCAATAAAAGGTGTAGCATATGGGGTGATCTTCGGTGACTCAATCAATAGTTGATCCAATGTGCTTTTGAAAATGATATCAACGAAGCTGCCAGTATCTACAAGAGTTCTTGCTACCTTACCAGTAGCAACCTTCAACGTAATTACTAAGGTATCGTCATGGGGGTACGAGATACCCTCAGCATCTTTTTATGTAAAAAGGATAGGCGGGGGATGGTGGGGTACCTTCGGTGTACCCCATCCATTAAAGTTGACTTCTCTGCCAATATTGGTGGTTATTGTTGTGCAAATTTTAATGTACTCGCAAGCGTACGAATCTATTGTAGTATAGATCAATGGTGACGAGTTTCGATCCCACGAGGAGGTGGATTTTAATTGTGTGTAGAATTAATTTTGTAAATGGGTGATTGGATTTGTGGTGGAAATAATTTGGAATATGCTAAAACTTAAATTAAAATGGCGAGAATAAATTCTAAAATTGGAATTGAAATGGCGAGAATAAATTGAAGAGAATTCTATTGAAATGACGTACTTGTGTATCTGGATCCGTATCAACATGCATCATGGGCTAAATAATCCTTATTAATGCCAATTAAATCATGAGGGGGGAACCCACACTTCATGAACCATGCTCTAATCAATATGGTACTAAGGGCTTATCGTGCCAAATAATAATAACCTTGTACTAGAGAGCCGGTGTAACCAAGGCGGTATCTAGACAAGATTATTATTATTTGTCGACGAAAAGTCAAATAATCCACAAAAATTAGAGGGGAAAAGAAAATAAATTTACCAAATAAAGCCCATGACACATGTTGAGACTTCACCTTCAACCCAAGCTTGAAAGAAAATTAGCCACTCATAATTGAACTAAGGGCAAAATGGAAATTTATTAAAATACGTAGAAAATACAAGATGCAGAGGGAATTACAGAAAATGGATCTCAAAAATGGATTCAGAGATATCAAATTAGGAGGAGGAGGCCTCCTTTTTATAGATACATGGAGTAAATCATAGCCATCGGATTAAAAACAGTTTGGACGCTCATGATTGCGCCACGTCATCAGTCAACAGTACGCGGTTTGACCACGCGGATGAACAGTAACACGGTTTGACCCGGGTTGAACAGTAACGCGGTTTGGTTGAAAATAATTCTGTGTGATGCATGTACCGTACGCGAGATTTTTCGTCCACTGATATGCTGCCACGTCACCATCAACAGTACATAAGAATTTTAGCCCAACAGGATCGTGACACGTCATCAGTCAATGCCACATCATCGGTCAATGCCACGTCATCGATCCGTATATGTGAACAGTGTCGTGAACAGTAATGTAGACAATACCGTACACCTGAATAGTACCGTACATGTGAATAGTGCCATTTTTCCTTCTATGCTCCTCTTAAGATTTTCGACCGTCCTGAGTTCAAAAGTGATGTCCGTTTTGCCGTCTGATCTCTTGTTTATTGTGAAATGACTATGATGCCCCTAAAATACATAAAATATTTAATTAAAATCAAACACACATAATTAAATTGCAAGAAGCTAAAATAAATAAAAGTAAGGGTTGTTAGTAAAACTTGAAATGTAAAATGATGATTTTCTCCTTTATAAATATACATTTTCTAACACTTAACACACCCCTAACCAGCTTATTGCTAGTCCCTAGAAAATAAAACGAAAACAAAATTCAAAACCAAAATGATTTTTTTTTTTATTTAGAAACACTCGTGTTTATTCAATCATATTAATGATGGTAATCAAATAAAAGTATAAGCATTATCTCCAGTCTAAAGCAACATCACACCCGCATCAACCACCCACATGAATCAGCCTAGTAGACTTTGTTATAACTACTTTCAAGAATGACATGTCAAATCCCAAAATCTCACTGGAAGTAGTGACACTCTCACAAAGAAATTAAACCCAATAAAAATAGTCACTCCAATGAATGGTAATTGAGAGAAAATAATAAAGAAGTGATATCACATGCTCTCACCAAGATGAAATAAATATGCCCTCAGCTTAGAAATAATACGATCTCAAGTCAAATAAAAAATGTTAGTCAACCCAATTTATTTATTTATTTTTTTATATGCACCACTACATCTTTTTAGCCCATATAACTAGCTTCTACTTCAAACTATAGTTCTCTAAAATCAAGAATGACTTTTATTAGGACGTAACGTAGGCTAGAGATATGGCTAATAAATAAGGGAAATAAAGAAAACAAAGTGTATGTTTGAGAAAAATGTAGAAAAATTTTTTTTTTTGAAAGTTGCAAGGTGGATTTCACCTATTATTGTTATTTTTATTCTTTTGAAACAACAACTATTGTTTTTTGTTTTTTTTGGCATAACTTCACTGAACAACATAATTATTTACATTTTCTCAAATATAAATAGGTGATGGAACTTATAAGATATCAGGTAATACTCAAAATCGGAGTGGGTCAAGATGATAAGTTGATAAAGAAAATGTTTTTTTTTTTTGAAGGCTCAAAAGGGTTAACTATGGATATTTAATAAAAGGGATGGCTAGAAAGGCTCAAACGGATCAAAGATGGCATTTCCATCGTCTTTTAGGGCTCTAAATAATCATCCATATCTACTAGTTAGACGGGCCTCCCAATGTAGCAACACACATTTTTTTCTTTTTTTTTTAATTTTACCATTTTTTTAAGGGTTAACTCAAAAGAAATCTAGAGATCGTGTATAAAATAATAAACTGCTAAGCTGTATAGAGAATGGGCAAAAGGGTTACTCTCCAAGAAAATGATAGGCTCAACAACTCACTTGGCACTTATTTATGACATGTTCATTCCTTCAAGCAACTCATATTTGTCTCCGACATCAACATGTAGAATAGCAAACATAGTGTAACATCACTTAAGACCAAAGATAAAACAAATACTAAAATTTGAAATTAATCATGTCATCCAATGTTAAAACATATCACAGAAATTTTTTTTTTAAAGAACATTCTACCCCTCAACCTATTCTAAACATGAAAGGAAAATATGCATGCAGAAATGTGAAAATGATGCAGAAAAACTAATTAGAAAAGTTACACTTAAAATGATAGAAAAAGAAAATGGTTTTTTTTTTTAACTTAGAAGATGCGTTTCTAGAGGCACTACACTCCATATTCAGCCATCTTCAACACAAAAAGTTAGCAACAGTTAGTTTCTACAACAAAAAATTAGTAAAAACTTCACCAAAATTCCACAATTGTCTACTATTCCCTCCCCCCAACCAGAACGAAACATTATCCTCAATGTTTGAAAGGAAAGAAGTAGAGTTTAGAAGACATCACCTGGGTGGTGCAACATAGAAGAAAATATTTACAAGCGGAGAGTTAAATCTAATTTGTACTTCTTACTGCGGCTACTGTTACCATCATTATTTGGGCGCTCCAACACAAAGGTCCAGGGGTCTGGCTTCGGTTTATAAGCTTGTAACAGATCAAGTAGCTCATTAGCAGTGTGAGCACAAATAAAAAGTTTTTTCACATTAGAAGGAATGAAATAGTTTTTTATTGCATGGTTAAGAAATGCGATAAAGCCATCATAAAAGTTATTGACATTTAACAAACCAATGGGTTTCTGGTGGATGTGCAGATGGGCCCAAGATGCTAGTGTGATAAGTGCCTCTAGTGTTGCAAGATCTCCTGGAAGGAAAATAAAAGCATCAGCATGATTAAGCATTTCAGTTATTCTTTCTTGCATACCTGAGACGACTAACTCTTCTCAAGTTGATGAGTCAGACGAACTGCCCAATGGTTTTAAGACTCTTGGGATGATGCCTAACACTTGACTTCCTCTGATAAAAGCTGCTTCTGAGACCATTTTTGATAACCCTCGGTTACCTCCTCCATACACCAAGTGTAATTTTCTCGCTGCTATGCTTCGACCAAGATCTATGGCTGCCTCCACAAACTATTTATGTTTGCCATAGTTAAATCCAGAAAGCAGACAAATGTTCTTGAATTGTCTGTTTGGAGTAGCTGCCATTGCGATACTTCTCAAAAATAATTTGAGTGCTTGACAAAAAATCATATTTAAGAATCTTAGTGACAGTGGGTCATAGCTGTGTATAATGTGGCATGTCAGTGTCAAATAACGCGTAAAGCACATGGCTCGTAAGTCAAAAAGGAAACAGTAAAAAGGAAAAAGCAAACAGTAATAAAATTATTAAAGACAATAATGCAAACAATAAAATAACAGTGAAGTAAAAGGATATTTACAGGTAGTTGCGACTGTGGCTCACTTCTTCCTCTGGTTTTACGTCCAGAAACGGCTTGAACGCCCTCTATGGGTCGAGGATAGGCTTCCCATCCAGTTTTCTTATATACTGGCAAACAGGGTCGTTTATAGTCAGATTCCCAAGACTATATCGTGCATGCTCTTTCTGGAATAATGACCATAACTGGAGAATCGCTCCTTGCACATATCCACTGGGATGCGTTTCAAGAGATAGAAGGATATCATCCAATGACTCCTTATTCAAGCCATCCCTAATGAATTGAATCTTATCTTCCTTGTTATCAGACACCATTCCTAAAGAACATGGTTTTTTATCGCAACTCATTCTGACACATTTATGACAAGCAACAAAAATTCTTTGAGCTCGTCATTTTCTTGCATAATTTTCTTTACCACAACCAGGCATCTATGCAATAAATTTTGGAGCTAACTCACCTGCCGATCATACTTTAGCCTCGATTAACCAACGGATGTCAGCAGGTATATTATTCCTCATGAGTAATCGCATGCGTTCGGACCGAGCTTTATAGATCGTAAGGAGGGCATTCTGAGGAAGTGAAGGGAATTGCTTGTGAAGCTTCACTAAAATCTCATTTCTATCCATACTTTCGCCTCAGAATGTCAGTTATTATAGGAAACTGAAGTAACCGACTTGATTGTCACGGAGTACCGTTATCCGCCACTTCACCAGGGTAACAAACTAAAGCACACAAACAGAAAAACAAATTAAAACACACAAAGAAAATTAAAATCGTCCTCTTATTGAATTTACCTCAAGCTCCAACTGGATGTCATTAACACTTCTCTCAATGTCTCTGAGTTGGCTTTCTAAACCCTCAACATAGGCTACTAACTCTGGTGGCTGTAGAGCCCAAATGCTATGTGTTTTACAAAATTGAATCTGCCTTTTGAGATGAGTTTTGACACGTTGAAGTGGTTTAAGAATGTTCAGGAGGAACGGTCTAAGTAAGGTACTCATGATTGAAAATGATAAGAGAAAACTTAATAGTTAAACAAACACACTTATGCAAAAATAATTTCAATTAGCAAAAGAATAATATAAAGAAAAAAAAAATCAAATCACCGAGAAAAAAAAATCAATTCAAATCTGGTGGGTCACTCAAATTTATTTCGGTGTCTTCTCCATGTGGTTGGTACTCTAGATATGGCTTTAATCTTTGACTATTAACTTTAAAAGTGACACTGTTCTTTGGGTCCTTAATTTCAATTGCCTCATGTGGAAAAACAGTATGAACAATAAAGGGACCAGACCATCGAGAGCGTAACTTACCTGGGAATAGGTGCAAACGAGAATTGAATAAAAGCACTTTCTGACCTGGGGTGAACGATTTTCTCATAATTTGCTTGTCATGAAAGACTTTCATCCATTACTTGTAAATCTTGGCATTTTCGTATGCGTCATTGCGAATTTCTTCAAGTTCTGCCAGTTGTAATCTTCTTTCTGAGCTGGCTTGCTGCATGTCAAAGTTGAATTTCTTGATGGCCCAATACGCACGATGCTTGAGTTCCACAGGTAGGTGGTAAGCTTTTCCATACACTAGCCTGTAGGGTGACATCCCAACCGGGGTCTTGAAAGCCGTTCTATATGCCCATAATGCATCATCAAGTCTTAATGACCAATCTTTTCTGTCTGGCCTCACTGTTTTTTCTAATATGTACTTTATTTCTCGATTGGAGATCTCAACTTGGCCACTGGTTTGCGGATGATACGGGGTCGCCACTTTGTGTGTGATTGAATACTTTGTCAAAAGAGCCTTGAATGCTTTGTTACAAAAGTGGGCACCACCATCACTGATTATTGCTTGAGGGAATCCAAAGCGTGAAACAATGTTGCTTTTCAAAAATCCTATCACTACCTTGTGATCATTGGTTCTGCATGAAATTGCTTCTACCCATTTCGATATGTAGTCAACAGCAACCAATATGTATTGATGGCCAAAAGATGGGGGAAAGTGTCACATGAAGTCGATACCCCATACATAAAAAATCTCAACCACTAAAATTGGATTTAGTGGCATCATGTTCCTTCTCGTAATGCTCCTCATTCGTTGACACCTATCACATGAAGAACAAAAAGTATAAGCGTCTCGAAATATAGTTGGCCAAAAGAAACCACATTGTAAAACTTTAGTAGCTGTTTTCTTAGCACTGAAATGGCCTCCACAAGCTTGTTCATGGCAAAATGAAAGAATATTCTGAATTTCATTTTCTGGGACACATCGTCTAACAATTTGATCTGCACAATACTTGAACAAATACGGGTCATCCCAAAAGAAATTCTTTACTTCTGCAAAGAATTTAGCCTTGTCTTGCTTGGTCCAATGCTCTGGAAGTTGACCTGTAACAAGATAATTCACGATGTCAGCATACCATGGTAATACTTCCACACTCATCAATTGTTCATCTAGGAATGACTCATTCAATGGTAATGTTTCCATAATTGTGTCAAAATGTAGACGAGAGAGATGGTCAGCCACAACATTCTCTGTGCTTTTCTTATCTTTAAATTCCAAGTCGAACTCCTGCAAAAGTAACACCCAACGAATTAGTCTAGCTTTTGCATCTTTCTTTGTGAGAAGATATTTAAGAGCAGCATGATCTGTGAATATAATTATTTTACAACCAATGAGATAAGATCGAAATTTCTCTAATGCAAATACTACTGCTAGCATTTCTTTTTCAGTAGTTGAATAGTTTAACTGTGCATCATTCAATGTCATACTAGCATAGTAAATAACATGGGGAATTCGATCAACTCTTTGTCCTAATACTACTCCTACTGCATAATCAGATGCATCACACATGAGCTCAAATGGTAAGCTCCAGTTTGGGGGCTGAATGATGGGTGATGATGTCAACAACTGCTTTAGTTTTTCAAATGCCATAAGACATGAATCATCAAAGATAAAAGGTACATCCTTAGCAAGTAAATTGCATAAGGGTTTAGAAACTTTGCTAAAATCTTTAATGAAACGTCTATAGAAACCAGCATGCCCAAGGAAAGATCTTACTTCTCTGACTATTTTGGGTGGAGGAAGATTAGAAATGAGATCCACCTTGGCTTTGTCAATCTTAATACCTTTGCTCGAAATGATGTGACCGAGAACAATACCTTGTTTTACCATAAAATGACACTTCTCCCAATTTAAGACCAAGTTCTTCTCGATACACCTCTGCAGAACTAGTGTTAGATGATGTAAACATTGATCAAATGAGTCACCAAAAACAGAAAAGTCATCCATAAAGACTTCAAGGAATCGTTCAACCATATCAGAAAAAATGCTTAACATGCATCGTTGAAATGTAGTAGGTGCATTACATAATCCAAATGGCATTCTCCTATATGCAAATGTGCCAAAAGGGCAAGTGAAAGTGGTTTTCTCATGATCTTTTGGTGCTATGGGGATCTGATTGTATCCTGAGTAGCCATCTAGAAAGCAATAAAATTTGTGGCCTGCTAATCTATCAAGCATTTGATCAATAAATGGTAAAAGAAAATGGTCTTTACGTGTGACAGAATTCAACTTTCTATAATCAATGCATACACGCCATCCTGTAGTCACTCTAGTTGGTATCAATTCATTATCAGCATTAGTAACTACTGTGACTCCTAACTTTTTGGGGACAACTTGTACAGGACTGACTCATGAACTATCAGAAATTGGGTAAATGATACCTGCATCTAATAGCTTATAGGACTTCAGTTCTAACAACTTCTTTCATATTAGGATTTAACCGACGTTACATTTCCCTGGTAGATTTAGCATTTTCATCGAGGTGGATGTAATGCATGCAGTCTACTGGGTTTATACCTTTGATGTCCGCTATGGTCCATCCTAATGCTCCTTTGTGCTCTTTTAAAACATTTAATAACTTACTTTTTTGTTCATCGTCGAGGGATGATGAGATGATTACCGGTAGAGTACTTTCTTCTCCCAAAAACGCATATTCCAATGTGTTGGGCAATGGTTTGAGCTCGAGTTTCGGTGGTAATTCTGATGATGGGATGAGTTTCTTTTCTGATGGTGCTAGTTGTTCAACTCTTGACTTCCATTTATTAGTGTCCATGGATGGTGCTGAGTCAAGTAGGGCGTTGACCTCTTCGACCGATCTGTCAATATCAAAATCCAAATCAAAGTGAGTTAAACATGTTTGTAAAGGATCATCATTAAGGTTTGAAACAAAAGTATTATCAACTAATGTTTCTATTAAATCCATATCAACAATTCCATCATCTGCACTGTGAGGTTGTTTGGCAATGTTGAAAATGTTTAGCTCCATAGTCATGTTGCCGAAGGACAACTGCATATTTCCAGTCCTGCATTGAATGTGAGCATCCGCAGTTGCCAAGAAAGGTCGGCCTAGAATAATAGGGATGTGCTTCCTCGAATCCTGTATTGCTTGAGTGTCAATTACAATGAAATCAACAGGAAAATAAAACTTGTCTACCTGGATAAGCACGTCCTCCACAATACCACGGGGTATTTTCGTGGACCGATCTGCAAGTTGTAACACCACTGGAGTTGGGTGTAATTCTCCAAGTCCAAGTTTCAAAAATACTGAGTAAGGCAACAGATTTACACTAGCTCCTAAATCCAACAAAGCATTCTCAATTGTGTGGTTCCCTATGCTACATGAGATAGTGGGGGAGCCTGGGTCTTTACATTTTAGAGGAATTTTATGTTGGAGTATAGAACTAACGTTTTCTGTTAAAAATGCCTTCTTTTGAACATGAATGTTTCTCTTTTTAGTACAAAGGTCTTTAAGAAACTTGGCATAAGATGAAACTTGCTTTATAGCATCAAGTAAAGGGATGTTAACACTTACCTGTTTGAAGAATTCAAGAATCTCACCTGTGCATTTTCCCTTTTTTCCTTTAGCTAACCTCTGAGGAAATGGAGCTTTGGGAACATATTCTCGTGGGTTGGTTTCTTCTTTCTCCTCCGGTGGTGAGTACTCAACATTCACATGTACAATTTAATTTTCTTTTATCACCGGCATCTCCACTTTGTTGTCGACTTATTTT